>NC_141367.1:29404684-29735526 GCF_963921425.1 Dryas octopetala | reverse complement strand
GAGGGAGCCGATGGTATACTAAATGGTATAAAACGATGCTCTCCCTATTATTTTCTTTAAATATAATCATATATTATAATAGAAGAGTTATGAATGCATGAATACGACCTCACAAACATTTAAATTAAATAGAAACATAATTAGACTTAGGTTTTTTAGAAAAATGAGTTTTAGATAGAGATCGAGAGTGTTTTAAATTTATAAGAAAATTATTTTAATTCATAATAAAGTTTTTCTCGATTTGAAGAGTATCTCTCTCTATTTGAAGGATATTTTCCCTCTTAGGGTGTAGAGTAAGCTTTGTAGAGGTTGTATATTAGGTTTTAACTCTGAGATTTTGGCGCCCAAAATCTTGGAGTTAAAACCTAACATAAAGTCGTTAAAGAAAAAAAATAAAAGGACTTAATAAAAAACTTTAAATTACTACTGGTTTTAGTCTAAGAAAAACTCATAAAATGGACTAGACTCGAAGTCTCCCTTAAATATATTATAAATTAATTTCCTATTTTTTCAAAATTTTAAATTTATAATACACAATTAGATTTAAAATTTAAGAAAAGAAACCCCAAACAAAGAAACTGAATCCGAAAACATTACCCTACATATCCATATATATATATATATATATTATATATAGAAGTATGAAGATGATTACCTAATTGATTAGAAGTTCCCAAATTTTAGAAACCAGATTACAATAGATTTGGCTAAAAGTGGTTTAGTGTTTTAACTGCTTCTTTCACACACTGTTTTCACATGGAAAGGAAGATATAGAGATGCCCAGTTTTGGACTGTGAGTAGCTATCTAGCTAGTAGTAGTATCTAGAAAAGAGAGCCCATTATCATCATCATTTTGGAGAGCCCATTATCAAGGTTGTCGTTCGGTGGAAAGCATGTTGCAGATGATGACTAAATCATTTTGTCCATGCATTATTCATGTTTGGATTTAGGGACCACACTCCTTTGGTCTTGTTGACTGGCACCACATGCTTGGATTCTATCTTTGTTGATCTCTTTAACTAAGCCACAGAAAGTTGGTGTACTCTAGTCCATAATTAATCAGAGACTCTAAGAGTTATCCGCACCTCCACAGTCCACAATAGGAGCAAGTAATCTAGTCATCCAGTCCATTTTCTGCAACGTGCTGGCTCAGCTTTTTGCTTCACGGGTGTCAGTACAAGCCAATTGAGTTTGGTCATGGAGAAGGACCTGACCAAGCCCAAACAAATTACAATCCATCATTAGCCCACCACCACATGTACACTGTTGGAGCAAAAAACACAACTGTTTCTCAATCAGAAAAACTTTCAACTTATTCAATTCTAATTTTTATATGTAGACAGCTGCAAGTTAACATGAAGTGACAAGTTAGGATGAGAATCGAAACATTTTGAACCTAAAACTTTTTAGAATCAAAGCTCTAATATCTTACCAGACAATTATTGAATTCTAAACTTTAAGGTGAGAATTGATGGAAAATGTATATCAAGTTAACAATGATTAAATAGGATACTGATGTCTAAAACGACGTGGTTTTAAGTTTAAAAACCCAATTTCTGGCAAAGCAATGACATAAAACTATAAAAGTCATTTTTCTAGCCAACCAATCACAATGTTTGTTATTGTGTACTAAATTAAAGGGGTATAATTAAACTAACATTATGGTGAAATTTGAATGCAGATTTCTTGACAAGGCAGCCATGGTGAGTGAGGAAGACAACCCCAAGTCACCAAATCTATGGAGGCTCAGCACCATTCATCGAGTGGAAGAACTGAAATCAATAATCAGAATGGGCCCAATTTGGGCCGCAGGAATACTCCTCATCACAGCCTATGCCCAACAAAACACATTCTCACTCCAACAAGCCAAAACCATGGACAGGCACCTCACAAGCTCCTTCCAAATCCCCGCTGGATCCATGACCGTTTTCAACATCGTCACCATGCTCTTCACCATCGCCTTCTACGACCGCGTTCTCATCCGCGTGGCCCGAAAGTTCACGGGCCTCGAAAGAGGCATCACATTCCTTACAAGAATGGGCATTGGGTTTGTCATTTCCATTCTCGCCACATTCGTTGCTGGCTTCGTTGAAATCAAGCGGAAAAAGGCCGCTTTGGCCCATAGGCTTCAGGCCCACCCATATTCCACAATTCCCATCTCGGTCTTCTGGCTTGTGCCTCAGTACAGCCTTCATGGGATGGCTGAGGCCTTCATGTCAATTGGGCACCTCGAGTTTTTCTATGACCAGGCACCAGAGAGCATGAGGAGCACTGCGGCTGCTCTGTTTTGGACTGCAATCTCAGCTGGGAATTATGTGAGCACCCTCTTGGTGTCATTGGTGCACAAGTATAGTGCTGGGCCTAATGGATCCAACTGGCTTCCAGATGACAATTTGAACAAGGGGAAATTGGAATACTTCTACTGGCTGCTCACGTTGTTGCAAGTTGTAAATCTTATTTACTACATTTTTTGTGCCAAAATGTACACGTTTAAGCCCATTCAGGTCCTAAAGAAAGAAGGTACTGAGTCTGAAGAAAAGGGTGTGGAGCTTGCCAACCGGGTGTAGTTCGTAGCTAGTTAGTTTAGTGTATAAAATATGAAGAGAATGTCTACTTTGAATTATTAATAAGTAATAGATGAAGGAGGTCATTGGTATTATCTATATGTAAAATGTAATATTAGATGTTGCTTGGCATCAGAGGAATTTCATCAAACACTTGCTTTTTACTTATTTCCGCTAGAGCAATAGCCGGCATTATAAAGATGGACTTAGTTGATGAACATAAATGTTAGTGTGTAATTGAATTGTAAGGACAATTAAATTTAAAGAAACGAAAGTGAAACTTAGTCCAAACTACATGGACAAAAAATGAAATAAGGACTCTATGTCTCATCTCGTAAAGTTATAAGCAACAAAGAAAGAACTTAATGGACAAGAGATTGACTTAAGTTTCCCCAAAAATCCGTCTCATTATAATTTTAGAGATTGACATGCAAAAGTTGTTCCTTAGGCAGACCGCATCCTTAGCGAACCTTGAAACTCATAGCCTCTCGTACGTACGTTGCACTCCCTTTTCATTTTCAACACAAGCAACAAACAAACAACTAATTAATTGCTTCATTCATTCTTCCCAACCTCCTTTTGTTATGTATTTCTGTATTTTCTTGTGATCTCGTCCTTCCCTCCTCATTGTTTGCAGCGTTATATACTACAACTTACAGTTTTTGTGAATGATTCTAAGGGCAAAATATTGTCACAACACCGGCATGGATGGCATGGCAGATAGCACCGCCACGTGCACGCCTCTGTCAATGATAGTTGAGGCCTTTGAGGAGCTGGCCAGGTTCCTCAAATCCCAAAAAGGGCTGCGTTTGGATATCTTCTGCGAGGCTTGCTCTCTCGTCTCCATCCTCTTCAGTTGCCTTGGCCTCGCCTTCAAGTTCGCCGAGTTGGAGTACGTCACCAAGGTTCATTTCTTATTTCGCCTTCACGCTTTTCTTCATGTTTGAATTGTTTGGGGCCAAAAATAAAATGTGTCACATAATGAAATATCAATAATATATGTCCCATAATTCCCATTTATCTCCATATATCGTATGTGCAATGGCTTCAATTCTGTATTTCTTTTTTGGGCAGTTAAATATTTAAAGAGTCAAAGAGATTCCTAGATGTTAAAGCCCCTAGTTCTTATCATTCTTATTCAATCGCATTGCATTCAATTCATTAGCCTTTCTGCAGGATCTCACTCACATTGTGCATGGTTTGGTTGATTCAGGTTGATGGTCTCGTAGAAGCATCAAAGACTTTTGACACTTTAGAAGATATAGTTGATTTTGATGTTGCAAATGCCACAGTAAAATCTCCGGGAAGCCATTCACGTAATTTACGCCGAGTTAGGCAGGGTCTTGACCTCATCAGAGTTTTGTTCGAACGGTTTTGGTCAAGCGAGTATGTTCATGAAGGAACCGCTTCATATACAATTGCATATTTTGCAACTCCTTCTCTCTTTTGCATTTTAACTACAAGTCTAAAAGCTGCAGTTGTATATCATTCTGCAGGTATTCTTAACCTAGTTTTTTGTTGCCTTTTAGTCACTACTCTTTAAGGGACGCTGCTTCAACAGCTTATGCCCAAGTTTGTGCGCCATACCACACTTGGGCAGTCAGGACAGCAGTTGCTGCTGGTATGTATGCTCTTCCCTCAAGGGATCAACTTCTGGTGAATCTCGAAGAATCCAGTTAAGTGTAAAAGATTTCCATCCACAAAGTTGTACTGGGTTTGAACTCACCTTAGCTTTTCTCATGCAATTATGCATCTCATTCAATTTTGTTACAGGTCAGTCAGCGGAGAAGAATATGAAAAGGTACATCTGTGCCTCACTTCCAGTTATTGAGTACATAGATAAGTTATACCTTTCTAGGAATATCAGCTTGGACTGGTGACATGGGCCTTCACCTATTATTGTATATGTTAGAATCTGTGTCTCCTTCATAGCAAAGTCTGTCCTGCATCTTTCTGTTCAGGAAAACTTGTTTAACAGTAAGAGATTTGTGCAGCTCTAGCCCTTAAAGATTACTTCTTGTCTTCTTCACATGGTAGTTATAGCATCTTCTTCTGGGTGTTCCCAGGCATTGTTATAGTCTCAAGAACAAAAATGGGACTGTATATAAATGTTGTAACCATGACACAAGGGAACTATATGTTTATGGAAGGCTATTCTTTTGAAAATTAAAGGCTTCATTCATGATGTCCTTAATAAATTGAATTTGGTAAACCTGGTTACTTTTCTGTAGTTGCCAGTGTTAATGGTAACCACATTCACCAATGTCATAAACAACCACTCCATTTATAGATTCTATGACTGTCATACATGAAAAGGATCCAGCATCTACAAAAAAACTGATGAAATTAATTTATAACCGCAAGAGATGGTGATATTATTAAACAGCCATGGGTTTTGAACTTCCTACCAAAGCAATCTCTCACTGAGTATTATCAAAGTATTTCAAGTTGCTATATCCCTGTTTCAAAAAATTTCTTAAAAGCTCAAGAACAAAATGAAGTACAACATAACCAGAAAATGCTAGAAATTACTGCAAAAGTGTGTTCCTTAGTTGGGCACCCCATTTGTAAGACACATCATCCCTTTGTCACTGACAAAAAATAGAGGCTTGGGGTCAAAAACTTTCAATATTTGGGAGTCCTGAATCATCTTCTACAATGTGAGGCTTTCTGGGTTCTCAACAATCTTTGCAAACGTCTGGAGGAAGGCAGCCAAATCAGCACCATAAATAACCCGGTGATCAGCTGTTACATTCACCTGTTGAAAGATCCACATGCCAACACCATTAAGTATCTTTTCAAAAACCTTAACTACAAGGGAAGTTATAATTTCCAACTTTCCACATAAGGTGCTGTTATGTTAAATTGAAAAAATGACAGGCAGAGAAGGAAAAATATTCGCAGTGCAGAGAAACCTGGTTTGTTAAATCCAATTCACAATATGAGATACTGATGTTTCTGGAAATTGGAGTCAGTAGATCAACTACAAAGCAAGGGCTGTTGCTCTCTTTTAACATGGAGGTGCATGGGGGTGTTTCAATACAAGGCTATGTTTCCCTCCAGCAAAATTAATTTACATACATAAAGAACTAAGTACACGAAATCATTGATACTAGAGAACAGCTACTTTCAGTAAAGCACATCACATGCCAGATTATACAAGTTTATAGCATTGGTGGCAACATTGAACCCTAATAATTAATAACGGAAATCTTCCACTCCCTGTGCTATTATATACAATATAGCTTCTTATTATTCTTTTCCTTACAGTAAAAACTAATAAATTGCTAATTAGTGGGTTGCAGGCCAAGCATTGTGTACTGACATGGAATATTTGGGAGTACTAGTAACAATGAAGTGTAATGCTAAAGAAAACAAAGTCCCCCAAAAGTCCATCTACTACTTTTCATTTGTGTATGCTCTTGAATTTTGTTCAGAGATGATGCCTTCAATACGTGTGAAATTTAACTTACATCCTTGTAAAACTTCCCAGCATATACGTGCACCAACATTATGAAACATGACATGCATTACAAAGAAAAAGGGATAACACTCACCAGCATTTTACTTTTTACACTGAAGAATCCATCTTTAACGGCTACAACAGTTGGCTTTGAAGCTCCGACAGCCATGATAGCCCCCTGATTACAATCAAAATATTCAGAAAGCAGCTAAATAATCATAAGGAGCAAAAGCATCTCATCAATTCATGAGAGCGAAAAGTCTCGCCTTTAAGGGTTAAAACTCACCTGGCCTGGAGGAAGAATAGCATCAAACCTGTCCACTCCAAACATGCCCAAATTGGACAGAGTGAAGGTTCCTACATAGAATTCAATCAATATAAACTAATGAGCACAGCAGAAAGCCAGGAGATAAGAAAAAACATGGACACAGAGTTTCTGCAATAAAGACCTGAATTGTACTCTTGGGGCTGAAGTTGCTTTGAACGGGCCTTCTCCACCAGCTCTTTCCATTTCTGGGATAACAAATACAAATCCAACTGTGCCAACAAATAAAAATTACACATTAATATTTAAACATCAAACTATTAAGAGCAAATATACAAAATTGATTAACATATAATTCACATATAGAACAGACCTTATCTGCATCCTGAAGAACAGGGGTGATCAGCCCACCATTGATTGCAACAGCAACGGCAATGTTTATGTTACTATTATACGAAAAGCTCTTTCCATCTTTGCAGCTCGAATTCACGGCTGGGTGCTGGGCGAGTGCCATAGCAGTAGCCTTGGCCAACAAGGCAGTCATGGTCACACCCTTTGGTTTCACCTGCACAATGTCAATGAATTTAGCTCAAATCCTAGAAATGCACATACCAATCAAACCAAATTGGCATTCCAAAAGGCAACAACCCAACTAAAACAAACATTATCCCAATGTACCTTCTCATAGAGGGCGTCAATGGCATCGCTGTTCACGGGGTAACCAACCCGGAACGTCGGCACCGAGAGACTCTCCACCATGTTCTTCGAAACAGCGGCCTGCATCGTCGTAAAAGGCACCACAGTCGAGCCGGGAAGCAGAGGAAGCGCGGAAGCAGAAGGCTTCGGTGGAGCAGCGGCCACGGGAGTAGGCTCGGCGGCCACGGCTTTCTTCGGCTGTTCGATTCCGGCGGCGGCCTCCACGTCAGCAGGCGTAATTCGGCCAAATGGGCCGGTGCCCACCACGGAAGCAATGTCCACCTTGTGCTGTTTGGCTAGCTTTTTAGCAAAAGGAGTGGCCACAGTCTTTCTGGGCCCGTCGGGCACCACCTTAGTAGACGGCGGAGGCGGAGGCTGTTCGATTGTTGGGGCGGGAGTGGCAGTAACAGGTGGAGGAGTGGGCGTAACAGCGCTTTCTGCGCTGGTGGAGGTTTTGGAGGAAGCTTTGGCTTTGGCCTCGGCGACTTCGGCTTCGGTCTCAGCGAGCAATCCGATGGCGGCGCCGACGGGGGCGGTCTCGCCTTCGCCGACGACGATGGCGGCGAGAATTCCGTCGTAGAAGGTCTCGACGTCCATGTCGGCCTTGTCGGACTCGACGACGACGACGCTCTCGCCTTTGTTGAGGACGTCGCCTTCGGATTTGATCCAGGAGACGATCTTGCCCTCGGTCATGGTGGAGCTGAGGGCGGGCATGAAGATCTCCCTGATCTTGGATTGGACGGTCAGGGTTCGCCGGCGGGGTTTAGCGCGAAATGCGGTGGAGGAGCGCCATGGGAGGGAAGTGGAGATGGAGGAGGAGAAGGAAATGGTGGTCTTGGAGAGAAAAGCAGAGGCCATTTGTTTGTTTGTTTGTTTGTTTGTTTGTTTGGATCTACTCAACTCTGCTCTCGACTCAGTGTTTGTGTAATTGTGTGTGTGATTTGGATGAAAAAGGTTATAGAGAGAGAAGGTGGGCGGAGAAGACGAGGTAGAGTTGGTTCGAGGCTTTCAGCTACCCACCCGCAACTGGATTTTAATTGTTTGCATCGCCATTCGCCTGCCACTTTGGCCACTCCCACTCTTCCTTCTTTATTTTCACACTTGCAACAATCAGCTACATCCGCCATTTTATTTTCACAATTCAAAAACACACTACTTTTTGTATGGAGTAGGGAAGTCCAATTTCAGACCTCTTCAAATATTTTTCTAATATTGAGAAAACATGTACCAATAAATCACAAGCTAGTTAGTTTGTATTTTTGGAATTTGGAAAATGTTGATAATAACAAGAGTTTTTTTTTTAATCATCATTGTCTATGAGATATGAACTTATGACATACTCTAACAAATAGGGATAGAGTTTAATTTATTAAACCAAATGGCCATTAGCTAATAATACCAAGAGTATGACAAATAAGAAAAAAAAAAAAAAACCTTGGATTTCTTTCATTTTCAAAGGATGAATAAAATAACCTTGAATTATTTTGTTTCCTACCAAAAAATCTTCCCTAATGGGGAATGTATATGCAAGTCCAATGCGGTTGTGAATAAGGGCTCGATCATCCCAATAAGTCTGCACCCACCCAAAAACAAAAAAGTAATGCTATAAATCCTAAAATCATGTTTAAATTTAGATCTCAAATAATGTGATATTATTATTGGTGATAAGATATCGTGAGTTTGTGACAATTTTAAAAGTACTGAGATTTGTAACGCAAACATTGTTTCATTTATTTATAAAGGGGATGATGTAACAAACCTGCTTTCCACTGAGACTAGATACTATACTAAGCAGTGAGCATATAAGTGTTCTTCCTTGATATGTATCTTCTCACCTTGTTTTAGTTCATAATAAGTAAATGACTTCTTTTCGTCCATGTAGAACACTTATCCATGTAAAAAAAAAAACAGAGGTCTTGCTCTATAAATCTCTTACAAATACTCAACATCACTCACTCCAAACCATGAGAGATGGTGAAAAAGAACAAAAACTCAATTCTAGTTAGGGGTGGGCGTTTAAACCGGAAACCGGGTGGACCGAATCGAACCGGAGGAAAAAAAAAACCGTAAAAAACCGCTGTGACCAAAATTGGTCAACACCGGGTCAAAACTAGACTGGACCGGTCCAATCCAGTTCCGGTTCGGTTTTTCACTTCACATAACTGGACTAGACTGGATTGGACCGTTTAATTAATATGTATTTTTAATTTTTATATATATTTAATTTTTATACAATTTTTATACACTTTATAAACATTTTTATACACATTTTTATACACATTTTTACATACATTTTTACACACATTTTACACATTTTAGATAATAAAATTAATATTAACCTAGCTATATTTTAGACCCTAAAATATATTTCATATAACCATATGGCCTATTATTCTATATATATAATAATGTTTTAGTATATAATTTTAGTTATACCTTTTATAATAAAATTTGTATATTCTTTATACTCTATAATCTATATATTAAACTCTATATACTAAAATTATTATAGTTATAAGATATAGTATATAGTTAATTAGTTATAAACTTCTAATAGAGGAAATTATGTATTAGAGTTTAGAGTTTAAAGTTTAAAGGAAATTCTATAATCTAATAATCTATACCGTAAACCCTAAAAGTAATAAGTATATAACATATATAACTAATAACTATATAAGTATATAAACCCAATTGAAATCTCAATGAAACCCCAATTAGACTCATAGTCAACTATAAGTCTATAACTCTATACCCTAATACAATTATAACCATATACCCTAAACTATATTAATTAGTTAATTACTCTATACATATATTATATATAAGTAATAAATATATAAGTATATAACATATATAACTATATACCCAATTGAAACCCCAATTAGACTCATAGTCAACTATAACCCTATATTCTAATACATTATAACCATATACCCTAAACTATATTAATTAGTTAATTACTCTATACATATATTATATATAAGTAATCAGTATATAAGTATATAACATATATAACTATATACCCAATTGAAACCCCAATGAAACCTCAATTAGACTCATAGTCAACTATAACCCTATACCCTAATAAAATTATAACTATATACCCTAAACTATATTAATTAGTTAATTACTCTATGCATATATTATATATAAGTAATAAGTATATAATATATATAATTATATAAGTATATAAACCTAATTGAAACCCCAATTAGACTCATAGTCAACTATAACCATATACCCTAAATTATATTAATTACTCTATACATATATAAGTAATAAATTATAAATATATAACATATATAACTAATTAACTAGGGTTTAGGGTTTAGGGTATACAACCACAATTGAAACCCCAATGAAAATTAAAACCCCAATTTAATTACACAAATAATTAAATATTTAAGTGACTTAAGTGTTTAAAACTCCAATTTAATTACACAAACTCAAACAGACTGAACAGTAAAACAATTTCATTTTGACACTGTGACAGTTTGACTCAAAGACTTCAAAGTTCAAACTCAAAGTCTGAAAGCAGAAAGACTGAAGTCTGAAACCCTCAGCTCCCTCACGCCACAGTCACTCAGACTTCAGACACTCACGCAGTCACGCCTCACTCACGCCGTCGCGATCTTCTTCTCGCCATCGTGATCTTCTTCTCGCCGTCGTGATCTTCTTCTCGCCGTCGCGGTCTTCCTCACGCCGTCGCGATCTTCCTCACGTCGTCGCGATCTTCTTCTAGCAGACTCTGTGTCTGTCGCCGACTCGTCCTCGCCATATTTCTCTCTTTCCGTCGCCGTCGTCGTTGCCATCTTCCTCTCTTCCCGTCGCTTCTCGATCTCCCACTCTCTCAGCGCCTCTCAATCTAGCTCTCGATCTCTCACCCTCTTAGCGCCTCTCGATCTCGATCTCCCCTCTCAATCTCGATTTTGGAGAAAGACGAAGAGAGGTTCGATCCATGAGCTATGGGTCTGTGAGAACTGCCATTTTCACATAGTCGCAGACGCTCATCTCTCGTCTCTCATATCTCACTCTATTACAGTATTACTGATTTTGGGTTAGGGGTTTGATTTAGGGTTTGATTTGGGGTTTGATTTGGGGATTTAGGTTTTGATTTGGGGTTAGGGATTTACTGATTTCGGGTTAGAGGTTAGGGATTTACTGATTTTACAGTAAAGTCAACTTATTGTTGTTGTCAAATCCGATTTGGGTTTTGTTTTTCATTAGAAATTTTTCTCTGGGATGTATGTATTCAATCAAATGGTGTTTCAGTGTCGAATTTTACAATGATTTGTTTCTTCATTTCTTAGTTGATTTGGGGTTGTGAATTGTGTTTGTGATTGTGAATCAGTTTGGTGGCTTAGTGCAGTGCAATTTTTAGTCCAGCCCCAAACAGTGCACCGGACCAAACTGGAATTGTTACAGTTCAGTTTGGTCCAATTCTGATGCAAAACGTACAGTTCTCAGCACCGGATTGGACTGGATAACCTCCACAGTCCAGTGCACGGTTTTGGGGGAGAACTGGATTGGACTGGACCGTGCCCACCCCTAATTCTAGTTAAGGAGTGGGGAGTGAGGCACCGCACTTGCATTCTTGCAAAGGTTGTGCGACGTTGGTCCCCAATAAATAGAGCTTGAGGTAGCTAGCTGGGGTATGAACGTCAACTAACCCGTCAGCTTGTGCAGCTTGAATTCTCCATGGGGTAAACAATCAGATTCCACGGACTCTTACACAACCCAAGAACAGCCCATGTAGGGAAGCCCAAAATTCTTTACACAATCCAAGAACAGCCCATGAAGTATAGCCCAGAATTGTGATTTACTGTTCCATCTATAAGCACCCATCAATTGGGTTCTGGTCCTCTGGATCTGCATAGCCACCTGTGTCAGTTATATTGTCAGTCTTCTTCATCTCTCTCTCTTTTCTTAGTTTTGCCACAATTAATATGTTAATAATTTGGAGATTCCAGGATATTCTTATGAGCTTCACTAAGAGACAACCCGTCCAAATTCATCATGACCTAAAGTTGTAACCCCATGATTGTTAATTGCCATTAACATAATTAAATTCTAAAAAGCCTCTCTTTGTCATGCTCTACGAAAATATACAATCCTCTAAATTATTTAAATATAGAAAAAAAAAAAAAAACTCAATTTTGCCCGACTTTTGCTTTAGAGTGAGTAGAGGACATGTTTATGTATATGGGGCCCGTTTATAATTATAGGCCAGAGTGCCACACTCGATCTTTCTTTCTATTAAAGGTATGATTTTGTTTATTGGGCCTATTATGTGTCTTCCATTTATACCCCTGCGAGTTGGCGCGTATCATCGATATGGGAGGTTTGCATTTGAACGTGGCAACGGCTCAGATTCGCTTTGGCTTGTATTCAAAGAAAAATATCCTGAATAACTCTCCCGCCTTTCAGATGATGCCCAATTTTGAGGGCCGGGGCGGCCGACTTAGCTGTCTTTTGGAGCTATTTTCAATGGGCCTACTTCACCCATTTTGCCTTTATTGGTGTCCTTATCTACTTTCTTTATTTTTTCATTATATTCCTTAATAAAAAAACATATATAAATTTTTTTTAAAGGGGGTTGATAGGGTGTTATGACGTTGTATCTATGTAGATGCTGTGTTGGACTCGCAGGGATGTTGACGCTGGTAAAATGGCAGCCCGGTGGACCCTTGTGTTTTGAAAAGTCAGCAAGTTTCTGCGTGAGAAAAGAAGAGCATCTGTCGTTTTGAGCCTTTGTTCTTCGACCGTTGTTATTTCTCAAAAATTAGTGATTCTTTTTGAAAAAATACTTAGTGATGAAATGAAGTGTTGAATTACATAATAAATAAATTTAAGATGAGTTTTTTTTTGGTCTTAATGTAAGTTACTAAGATGAGTTCAGATATGAATAAAACAAACACTTTCATATCAGTATACAAATTTGAAAATGAAAATTACAAGTATAACATTACCCATATAAAAATCATCAAATCTTCATGACAAGGGTCTTAGGGGTCAATTCCATCCAATTTCCAAATGCAAGAAAACCCAACAAGCATGAGATTTGTTTGTTTTAAATCATGGTTTGAACGAAAATGCAACTCTCATGGAATATAAGTTAGTAACTCGACATTATAATCCTTATGGTGTAAATGTGTAATGCACTAGAGATAGTTGCATGTAGATAGGTTATGAGATTCCAACGCGTTATTTTACGAAATTACTAAATAATTAGGTAACTATTTAGTTGTGTTCGTATATGACAATGATATATAGTGATATGTATGACGATGATATATGATAATAATGTGATATGTATAACTCTTATAGTTCAATGAAAATAAATATATTTAATTTTGTTTGCATTTACGGAATTACGTTTACATGTTTGATTGTTTAATTTTTTTATATTTTTGTTATGCTGAAAATTATTTTTTTAGACACTAATAGGTTAGGATTATGAGTTTATGAATATTTAAGAATGATATATAATATGAATATTTTCATTATGTTTGAGCCGTCAAAAAAAAAAAAAACCCAACTAACTGTTGGTTTATTGATATTTACACTCATTATTACATCAATAATAAAATGGACAAATTCCACTCCTTATTATTTTGATAGAAATACACCTCACTTGAATATTTGTTCCACAAAGAGGCAAATGCATATAAGAAAAAACTTATAGTTCAATTTTTTTTCCCCCATATTGTATGAAACTCATTATATATTGAAATCTATATAGGATCCGTATATTTTGAGAAAAAAATTTCAAGGCCAAGAAAAAATTATTTTGGCAACCATAGCTTATATGTTCTAGCAAAAAAAAAAACTTATATGTTTTTCTTGGTAAAACATAAAATTTACATGCCTTTTTTTCCTGACAAATGCAATTTGTTTTTTTTTTTTAATCCAATCGACAGCTGGCAAACAAACTGAGCGATTCTTCCTTTTCTACACCGGCAATTGCGGGCGCCACTCTCTCTCCAACTTGTTCATTGTCCTGTTGTCAAATATTGTAATTCCAACATGTGATGGATATATATATATAAATGCCAAATTATATTTTTAGGACTTGGACTTTCATGAAATTTATTCAATTTATGTTTTTTTTTTATTTGGCACTTACAATCATATATTTTTAATATTACAACAATTAAGTCTAAATTGTTAACAATGTTTATTGACATAAAATTTGATGTGCTTCATACATGAGTGATGTTTGGACATTTTACTCCACCTGAATGTCTATGAAATTACATACCAACCATTGAACACAATTTGAATAAAAAATTACAATGGAATTAAAAGACGTATAGGTAATTAAATAAGTATTCACATGGACTAAGATGTCCGAAATACCATTTAGGTGCAAAACAAGCGGTGCCATGTTAGAGTTTTCATCAACAATTTAAACAAAATTAACAATTTAGACTTAATGGCTGAAATATTAAGATTGAAATTGACAAAATTAAAAAAATAAGACTAAAATTAAAGATTAAAGTAGAAATTTTGTGAAAATATAGGAACAAAAATGTAATTTGGCAAAAAACAAGCCTGTAGTTTCCGAAGTTCACTAGGGGTATTTCCGGAAAACCAAAATCCCCTTAGATATCCTCGCAATTTCCTACAACTTTCCTCCGTGTCATACTGTCATGTTCGTGGAAGCAATCTCAACCGTCCATCTCAATCCACATCCTCAAATCTCGAAACCCTAGCTCCCCTCCGTCCTCCCCTTGAATAATAAAGTTTCGAATTTGCCGTTCAAACCCCTCTTCCATTTCATCATAGAAAGTAGAAACAGAGAGATAGAGAAAAACAGAGAGAGAGAGAGCCTCTGGTTCGTGTATTGCGAATTGACTTTTAGCTCGGTTTATATGCAATCAATTAGAGCCAGAGCGCCTTCGATATAATCTATTAGGGCTTTGAATTGCGGAACTTTGAGAGGGGATGGAGAGATTGGCGGAGGTAGTGACGACGGCGTTTGGGTTCGTGAAGTGGGAGGAGGTGTTCGTGTCAAGCGACAAAGGGAGGAGAGAGGTCCATTACTATCTGAAGCGTAGCGACGGGAGCTCAGATCTGGCTGTGGTAGGCAAAGAGAAGAGCTTGAGGCACATGTCCTATCACTATGCCTTTCGAAACCGCTCCTTATTCTCTATGTCTTTGCTCGCTAAGCTCAAGTCCCGTAGAGAGGTCGTTGATTGGCTCAATTCCATCGTTTCAGGTAAATTACGCTCTTTCTTCATTTTCGTGATGAATTTTTATACCCCTCCCTTTTTTCTGGTTGTTTTTGATGATTTGTGGGTTTTTAGTTTTCTTTTAATTGGAAGAACATAATTCTTTTTAGTGTTCGTCTTCAATTTTTTCTTATATATATGTTGGGTTTTGAATTTTGTTAAAGAAATTTCCTGGATCTGGATGGTTGTATTGGAGGTGGTCCAGGTGGATATAGAATTACTTGGGTTTTGTTGAACTTTATTGGCTTTTTTTTTCCTGAGGTGGGGTTTTCCCAATTTAAAAAACTAACCGTTCTCATGCTCCGTTTTTATTGATTCATATTTATAATTTCACTGTTTTGTAATTCGTGTATTGGATCTTCGGTTCCGCCTGTACATCGGTTATGACCTTCCAAGTATTTTTCAAATTGGGTTCTCTGGTTGATTGGGCGGAGGGTTGTTTGGTTCACCTACAGGCCAAGACCAAGGCTTTTCCTTTTATTAAAGTTTCATTCTTTGTTATGAGAAGAGGGTTTGCGGAGGATTGTTTGGTTCACCTACAGGCCAAGTCCAAGGCTTTTCCTTTTTCTAAAAGTTTAATTCTTTGTTAGGGTTTTCCGTTTTCTTTTTTCTCACAATTTCTACAGTTGGCTCTGCCAAAAGATCTTGTTGTCTAAGCTGGTTTGTATTGCCTAAAATTATTTTCATCTCTTCCATGCCCATTTAAAATTTATTTTTTTCTAATCCTCCTTTGTCCTTCTGTTATACTGAAAACTTGAATACGTTCTACCCATTGTATATATTTTAAAAAGTTGTAGAGCTAGATTTTTGTCATGTTCTTTACACCTTAGGCTTGCTGGGTCACAACATGGCTTATTCACTACTGGAGGACCTTGTAGGTGGCATGCGCCGTTTTTATGCATTATCTTACTTTTACCCTCATGTCTTTCTCTATTCATTCATCCTTGACCATGTAGTTTTCTTCATGGTATTGCTGGTGCTCCTGTTTTTGTGAACTGACTATGATCTGGGCTGCAGGATTTTTAATTAAATTGTAAAGAGCTGGTTGAGAGCATCGGAATCCTTATGCCCTCAAAATTTCTAGGTCAAGACCCTTCATGGCCAAATTTATTATGTTTTCTTCCCTAATAATCTTTGGTATCTATGGTAGTTTATATCATCAGGTTTTTAGTCTCTCTGTTACATGGATCCGTCAGCTATGGATACATGTCCTTTTTCACTTCTTGTCACAGTTTATACACTTGCTTCTGTTAATATTTTTTGTTTTCTATTTGGTATACATGTCTTTTTCTTCTAGTTGTGGATATATATGTCATTATATATGTTTTTATAATTTTAATTGTGATCCAAGATAAATGTCATATTCTTAATTTGTTTATTTTATGGATCCTTCAGATGCATTGCCTCACAAATCATCTGATTCAGATGGAGGTGTGGTTGATGGTAAAGATGCTTGTGAGTTGGATATTGAAATCTCGAAGGTAAGAATGATGCTGCTGACTCCTGACTATTTATTTATTCCACCTGCATGTTTTGTGAATTATACATTTTTAAAAAATGATTTTTATTTATTTATCTTCATTTTCCATCTTTTCCCTAGGATACTTCTATACGGAAGCTGGGTCACCATACTACAGAGTTTCTGTGGTTAGGTTCTCCTTGGACGTGCAGGAAAAAACGAAGGCATTATCAATCCTTCAGCAGGAACGGTGTTGTAGTCTCCGTGAGTGTTATTGTGCTGTTTTTTTTTTTTAAAAAATTCTCTTTTGGTACTTAATCAAATGTATGCATATGTGTGTGTGTGTCTGCCCACACGTACTGTCGGTTGTGTGTGTGTTTTTTAATAATGTTGTCATCTGACTTATTTCATGTCTTGTCCTTCTTTCCAAATACTTTCAGGTTCATGGTTTTGTATTTGTTTTAGCAGAGGAGGATAAACGTCTTGTTGCATACTTAGAAGATCTGTACGAGGACTCTAGGGGCAACAAGATGGTTGTGGTACGATGGTTTCACAAAGTTGATGAGGTTGGTATTACTTTGCCTCACAATTTTAATGACAGAGAGATTTTCTTTTCTCTTTGTCTTCAAGATCTCAGTATTGAATGCATAGATGGATTGGCTACCGTCCTCAGCCCCCAGCATTTCGAGAAATTTATGAAAGAGGCGACACAAACTCAGTTGGAACCCTATGTATGCCACAAGCAGTTTGAAAACGATGATGTGAAGCCCTTTGACATTACTCAAGTTAAAGGTTATTGGAAACAGGAGATACTTAGATATATGTGCATAGTTTCTCCTTCAAAGGTTCATGGGAGTTCTCAACAGTCAGTGGATGGGTTGAAAGTGGAAAAAAATGTTGATGCCAATGGTATCCGACCTAAAAAGAGGCATCGTTCATTTAAAGGTGATGAAATGCACTTGGAATACAGTGACAGAAGGGAAACACTGGATGCAGTATGTGTGGATGTGGGGAATTTGAGTAAAAATGGAACTGACTGCAGAAGTAAAAGTGAAGCCTGTGGCCTTGGAAGAGGAAGTTCTGCTGTTATTTTACCTGTTAAAGAGGTGAAACAAAACCTGCTGCAGCATCTAGCAGTGGGTTCCCAGGTTGAAGTCCTCTCACAAGACAGTGGCATTAGAGGGTGTTGGTTTAGAGCTTTGATTATCAAGAAGTGTAAACATAAAGTGAAGGTTCGATACCAAGATATTCAGGATGCGACTGATGAAGCTAACAAACTTGAGGTATGCATTGGTATCATCTCCTTCATTTTTTCTTTTTGTGCAAAATTTGTATTCACACTTGTTCTTTGCCTGTAGCTCACTATGAACTTTATGGTTTTGATTTTGTAGGAATGGATTTTAGCGTCCAGGTTTGCAGCTCCTCATCAATTGGGTCTTCGGATTTGTGGTAGGCCAAGTATTCGGCCATCTCCACAGTCTAACAAAGGCATAGTTTCATGGGTTGTTGGGACTGTTGTAGATGTGTGGTGGCATGATGGGTGGTGGGAAGGCATAGTAGTTCGGAAGGAATGTGAGGATAAACTTCATGTGTATTTCCCAGGTTTGTAAAGACTTTCCCTTCCTTGAAATCTAATAGTAACAATGAAGACAAGTTCACGAATTGTCAAGTTCCTTTTTTGTTTGTATTATTGTCCGACATTATTTTTTTAAAGTATTAATTGTTTACTCTTTGTGCAGGAGAGAAGCGGGGGTTGATTGTTGGGTGTGGTGAAGTAAGGCATTCTCAGGAGTGGTTGGGTAATGGGTGGGCTCATATTAAGGAGAGGCCAGATCTTGTGAGCTCAATACAATCTAACTTAGAGACAGAGCAAGTTGCGGGGAATTGTTTTGATGCCATATCAGCTCAACCTGCAGTCTGTGATAGCAGAGTGATGAAGAAAGATGAAACCGGATATAGTGATTCTTGTTTGTTATCTGAAAATGACAAGGAAGTAAAGGTTAAAGGATTGGATAAGGTTCCCGATCTTTTGAAGGATTGTCTGCTCGCCCCACTGAAGTGGAAGTCTTCAAGGAAGAGAAGACGTAGTAATGGGAGCTCTGTCCAGAAGCTGCATTACATAGATACTGATACTAAAAGCACCCGTGGCCTTGTGGGATCCAGTGCTTGTGAAAGGTTCTTGATTCCATCATCTCTGAAAGTTGATCATGAGAACTGCAAATATTTAGGTGATTCTCTTTTCGGTTCTTCAGTCGCACCACCATTGACAAGCTTAGTTATGTAGTTGTCCCACACTTTTTTCCTTCTCCACAAGTATATATGCTCTGGGCCATCTATTCGATGCCACTCTCGTCTAGTCCCTTTAGCTCAGCAATGTCATCTCTGGAAATGTTTGTTTGAGAAGTCATGGCATCCAAGTCTTCACATATGTACTTGCGTTTAACAATTTATCCAACAATGGGCAGAAAATTTTGGGTGCAATAGAAATGCAGAATAACCTTTGTAGCCTGTAGAGTACTAACTTTTTCTTCATATTTTGTATCAGTTCGTTGTAATTTGTGTATTGTTATTTTCGATAATAAAATTTCAACTTGTCACTAGTTTAAAGTTTGAGCTGGTCCACCCCTTGAATTTGGATTGTATTATGTGGGATATTTGAGAGCTTTGTGGAGCACAATCTGTGAAATTTTAAATGTGAGTGGGTTCCCACTATTGGAAAGGAGGATCCCTTAAGCTACATGAATTTGATAACCATTTAACCAATAAAATGAGTCCAAAATGTATTCTTGTCATTTTATGAAAAATGCTAGAGATCCTAAACTAGTATTCCAAATAATGTGGTAGTGCCCAGGTAGTGTGTGTCATGTTGGATTTGAGTTTTTTTTGTTACATTGGGAATGAAATTATAGATTGATTTTACTTTTTTTTTTTTTGGTCAAAGATAAATCGATTTTACTTTTAACCCATTACTTTACCCACCGGCAGCTTGACATCTTCTAATGACCGTTGGTTTTTTTTTTTTTTTTTTGGTCAAGATGACCGTTGGTTTAGTGATGTAGCTGCTGATGGAACATAGACAACAGGCAAAAGCCACTAAATATTTGATTTGGGTGCGCTTGAAATTTTTTTTTAACTCCTACACGCAGGGATCCAATGTATTATGCAGCGTTGTAGGTCTACATATTCAACTTTTTTGAGGTTGGAATTTCACTTTGTGTACAAGGTGAGCTACAAGTAGTAGGTAAAATAGATGAAACTTGCAAACTACGACTAAACTGTACTATCAATACTCAATAGAATACATACTCTTATTTACAGCTGTACAATCATCATTATCGTTGATTAATTGGACTCATACATTGGATCTCCAAATGAAATCGTTGGATATGAAAAGGGGACTTGGAAGGAATAATTGTGGAGAAGAAAAGTGGTACCGCACACACAGGAGTAATGGGATTGTGGGGCTACCATTGTGAATGAAGCAGCATTGTCATTTGTCAACAGGGCATAACATAAAAGATTAATTAAAGACCCTTTTCTTTTTGCTGTTTAATCAAGTTTTACCTCCGATCTCTTTCTCTTCAACAACCAGTACTGAAGGGCCGAAGGCTTTTAAGTACAACAGGAGGAGCCGCTCCAAGATCCTTTTCTACTCGCTCTATTTGTCCCTCTCTTGCAGGATGGGATTGGACTTATTACCTTTCTGCTCTATATGAGGGGTTTAATTGCTGTGTTTAAGTGACTGCCATGAGTAGCATAGCAAAGCCATGGATTGCGTTACTGATGGCCTAAGAAGGAGCTCATCATCCCTGGAATTGCAGTCAGAATGAAGTCAAAGAGCTTATCACTTTCTGGAACCAGCCTTGCTTCCATTGAATCCTTGTCCATGCCTCTTGTTCGTACTTTCTCTCACACACACACACACACACACACACATTCATTCATTTACATTTAGGCCTTACTGTTGGTTTTTGTTCAAAGCAGTCCCAGGAGGTTGTTCTCTCAGCTGATATAGGATGTGCTGAATGCCAGAAGAGACTTGCTGACATGATGTCAAAAATGGGTGGTAAGATTTCTATACACCCTTCCTTGAGATGCTTTGATTTTCATGGGTGGTAGTCTGGTAGATTTTTTTCTTTTTATTTTTCTTTGTATTAAAAGGGACCCTTTAGTCTTTGCCCTGAAAATCAGGCAGTATTAAATGCACCTCCTACAGAAATTACTGCAACTATGTTGTTTTTGCTTTGATGAAATAATAACATTAATATCTAAGGAACACCCTGTAATGCTTCGGTCATGGTATCTCTTGTTGGCAGTTTGCTTCTGCATATAGTGCATGCATTCTCAGATTGAAATGCTGGCCGTCCACAAACAATTACCAAAATGAGGGGATATCTTATCTCCATAGACTTGACCTCTGGTCATGATTTTTGCACTGTTTTTGCTTTGTGATTGTTAATTATCATCTCAGAGCTGTGAACTTTGGCTGCAGTAGCCAGTAGCCAACTTCTTTAATACAGTGTCAAGCCGGTCTTGGCCAACAAATAGGCCAAGACTATACAGGTGCACTGTTCTGCTTTAGTATAGTACTTGTTCTATACCAGTTGTATCATGGTTGTCTGGTAGTCAAGTTCTTGGGTTAGGCCTTACGGTCTCTTCACTAATGGGACCACCTACATGTGCTTTCATGGAAATTTGTGATGACGTGACCGTCCTAGTCAATAGTCATGCACTTTTGCTAGTTGGGGTGTTTCATGTTTGATAAATTTCCTGAATTTAACAGTACAACCCCCCATAATAGTACTCTCTTTTATTAGCTCAGTAAATTAACATGTTTGTTATAATATATTCACATGCTTGAGCAGAGATAGAGTCTGTTGTGGTGAATGCTTTGGAGAAGAAGGTTACACTCATTTGTAATCCCAGTCCCATTGTAGCCAAAGTAAACAGTCGGCTAGTTGCTGCCTCCGTATACAAGAACCCTCTAAACAAATTTTCCTTGATTAAACGGATACTTCGTTCTTCCTGAAGTCGATTAGTTCCAGGCCAGAGAAGTCCAACATGCTATGTGAAATTCATTTTCAGAAGTACTGTTTCTTATTCCCTGAATTGGGCAGTATTTTTCGTTTTTTCACATTGATTGATCGATTATATGTACATAATCAAGTTGGTTGTTTGGTTTCACTCTATGGAAATGAAATTTCATAGAAGCGTATAATAAAATAAGTGGGACATATTGGAGATGAATTGGACAAATTCTTGACTTGTTCTTCTGTACTATGTTTGTTTGAAAAGATGGGCTTTAAATTATCTTTAATACAAGGCTTTGAGTTCAAGACAGAGATGCTTCCTTATGTTGCATATGGTACATGAAGCGATACTTGCCCTTGCCATTATGTCAGGAAACAGGCAAAGCTTTGTAATGAAGTTGAGAATATATAATAAGCTACATACATAAGAAACAAAATCCTGTTTCTTAACTTTAAGCATAATCAGATTCCAAAACAAAAGGGAAGAATTTCCATGGGACAATCCAAAAGTAGAATATCAGTTAGTTCACAATCTTTCATATTCTCAATATTCCACAATACCCTTTTCCATTTACTTTTTCCCAGTCATCAAAACAACCAACAAAATTGATCTGACGTCCTGGAAATTCCAAGTTCATGGCAGGAAAGGCAAGTTCTGTGACATCTTTGTTTTTGTTTTCCTTTTCAAGCTCCTTCAAGGTTTCAATAGTCCTCAAAATAGAAGATTCTTATGGGGCCTCAGGCCTCTATATATCTTTCTTTCTTTCTTTTTTGTTTCATTTTTATTTTTCTTACAATTGCAGTATTGTTGCATGGTGATGAGGCTCAATATTGACTGCAATGGATGTTGCAGGAAAATAAGGAGAATCCTACTAAATATGAAAGGTAAGGTATCCATGCATGAACATAGACATTAGACATATATGAAGGCCCGTTTAACTATTTCAAATACATATAATAATCCCATTTTCATTTTATGTTGAAGAAATAGAGACACATTTGATTGAGAAGCAGCAGTGCAGGGTAAGTGTGTGTGGGAGATTTGTACCAGCAGATGTGGCAATAAAGATGAGAAAGAAGATGAACCGCAGAGTTGAAATTCTGGAAATCCAAGAGTTGGATGAAAGTACTGAACAAATGGACCAAAGGCCTATGATTTCTGGTGCCTATTAATCACCCACTGTGTGATGCACTGTCATTCCATAGGCTCACCTTTGTAAGCCATGCCTTTTGAAAGCCATGGCAGATTTAGTATGCGAGATTATTAAAACACCAAAATTGTATTGTTGGGGGAATACATTCATAGAAATCTAGTTGTTAGCAAGAAATGTCATTTTTCAGCTCTACTCTGTAGGGTCGTTAAATTGCCATTGTTCTGGTTCCTCTTTCTGCCTCATAACCCAGTGAAAACTCTTGACAAATTGATATCAGTTTGAAGAGAGTGCAAACAAGGGATATTCAAAGTTGGAGGTTCTTAATTCCCAATTTTAGACTTACTTATTTCACAAGATTTTGGAATGATAAATACATAAGGAATAAATGATCCAGGCCATGAAAAAATCTGTTTTTATTCCAATAGACTAAAAATGCTATAATTATCATTTTAGACTATTTGAAAAAAACTCAAGCGGTTAATTAGATAAAGGCTAGACTACTCTCTATTGGTCTAGTCATATTTCTCTTAACTTTGTTGAAAGAGTCATTAAATTCAGATTTCATTTCTCCCCTGTAAAAAAAAGGATGTGTGTTGATAGATGATACATGTCTTATTAATTATTCAAACATCAAAATATTAAGCAATTGTAAGTACTATTTATGCAAGAAACAATTGCCCAAAACAATTAAGATTTATTGAATTTCCATTTTTTGACAAAAAGCTTAGAAGGCCAAATTTTTTTTTGAGTTTCCATTAAGGAAAGTACTATTTATGTCAAGGAACAATTTATCTTTACTAAAAATGATTTGATGTTACAGGTTTTACAAAAAATGAATTTGCCTAAAATACTTTTTATTCAACAAAACAGTTATATTAAAACAAGGCTTATTTATATTATTGCCCTCATAAGATATACTTTTTCTCACTTTACCTCCTGAATTTCGTCAATTTTGTCAATTTTTTTGTTAAAAATATATATAATAAAAAATAAACAAAGTGTCAATTGACACATACCAGCGCATGCCCAAGATGCTTGTATATATAATTGTACACCAACAAGTCAATGACAAATTGACAACAAATTTAAAAGGTAGAAAATTTAAAAGGTGGAAGGCAAAAATATCTTCGGTTGTGTGATTGACGATAGTCGATAGCCGATAGGCCAAATTCCAAAAGGAAAGAAAACAAAAACAAATTACCCACACATGCTTCTTCGTTTGGCACGTGACATTTAAGAAATCCATGTGCCCCGCTTCTCTTCTAATCTCAAACTCAAAGCAGTAGTTTTCTCTTCAAAATAGTCATAAAACCGAAACCAACTCGGACCCTCTCGCTCGCTCGCATAATTGATAATTCATACTCCCTCACAAAACCCCAATTCGAAGAAAGACCAAGACCAACCCCTAACCCTAGATTTCCCGATGGCCAGCGACGCTCAAGACTCGCAATCGCATCGCAAGCACCGACGAGCCTCTTCGTCCGACGACGACGCCGAGAAGTCCTCGAAGCGCCACAAGCATCGCCACCACCACCGCCACCACCGCCACCGTCACAGCAGCAAAAAGCGCGAAGAGGAATGCAAGGCCGCGATTGAGGACATCGAAGCTCCTCCTCCACCACCACCGCCTGTTCCTTTATCCTCTTCTGGTGTCAATAGCTCTCGGCCCGATGACGACGTGGAGGAAGGCGAAATTCTCGAGGAGGGTGGCGGTGGTCGCGACGACGGCGTTTTGAAGACGAAAGCGGACTCTGATGCCGAGTCTGGTGAAATTGACGCTCTTGGAGTTAGCGATCATTCTGATAAGCAAAATCCGGTGTGTTCTGAATTTCTGATTGCCCGTTATTTTGTTCTGATTTTTCTTTAATTGTGCGTTTACTTGCTGTTTAGTCGCTGAGAAAAAGATGTGGAGAATTTTGGAAATTCGTATCTTCAATGCTTGCTGGCTTGTTTTCATCAAATCTTTAATTGATTGGTTTTCAAATAAATAGTTTTTATTTTTCTTTCCTTTTTTTTTTTTTTTAAAAATTCGATTAGTTGAAAGTTTTGCAAAGGTATTTAACCCTCTCTCAGTGGCCAAAATAGCTTTATATTTCTGTGTTGGTGAGAGCTTGTTCAAGTGGCTGAGTCTCAGTCATTGTTTCATACATATATAAGAACGCTCTTGCACTAGCCGAACATGATTCAATTGCAAAAGAAGTTTCCCTAGGCGTTTCAATCAATGAAGGCTGATGACTTACTTTTAATTTGTAAGAGCTGGTTACATTACATATAACTAACTGTTAATTTTTGTCTTCCCCAGATTGGTGTAAGGTACTGCAATTTGTGCACTCACTTTTTTTTCTCTTTGCTTTGCTTGGCAGGGACTTTATTCTGACAATAACATTGATAGAAATTCAAAAACCTTGGGAGAACTCCGTAGTGATGATGAGACCCAGATTCGTGTTGGTAGCAAGTCTCGGAATGAGGCTGGTTTGCCTAGAAATTCCAGTGTTGAGCCTCAAGATGAATTAGTTTCCAGAGTTAGCTTAGAAGATCATGGCAATGGGGATTTGGACCACCGATTTCACAAAGAGGAGAAGAGGCGGCACAAGGAATCTGGGTCCCCTTCTAAAGGAAGTGATAAGAGAAAGAGTTACTTTGACAATGAAACAGTTGATGATGATAGAATAAAATTAGGTAACCGAAAAAAGTCATCCTCTGGAAGTAGTGGGGACAAGTACAAGACCTTGGTGCGTTCACCATCTCGTGATAGGTGTGGTGACGTGTTACATGGTAGGAGCAGATCGAGGTCCTATGATCATGTGAGAGAGAGATCTCGTTCCCGCAGTATAATAGAAGAGGAGGCTCCTTCTAAAAGGAGATGCTATCGTGAACGGGACGCATCATTATATGCTGAGAAAAGCAAGGCTGAGTACAACTCTGATGATGAAGGAATGGTTCGGAGGCATGACAGTGAAGATCTGGTGAGGGATGATGAAAGGGAACACAGTATTAGTTATAGCAGATACTCTGGACTAGATCGCAGTCGAGAAAGAGAGAGGAGTAGGGAGAGGGAGGTAGACAGGGTCCGGAGAAGGGAGAAAGAACAAGAGAGGAGCAGGGTCAGGGATCGGAGAAGGGAGAAAGAAAGAGAAAGGAGTAGTGACCTGGATTTGGTTAGGGACAGGAAAAGAGGAATGGGACGAGACGATAGCAGGGAAAGAGTGGTTGATAAGGAAAGGAGGATGGGGGAGCGGCGTAGGAGCAGAGACACCGAGATTAGGGACAGGAAAAGGGAGGATGAAGTTGATAGGATTAGGGACAGGAGAAGGGAGGATGAAATTGATAGGAGCAGGGACAGGGTCAAGGCTGCAGAGAGAGACAGAGATATGGAG
Source organism: Dryas octopetala (assembly GCF_963921425.1). Classification (NCBI taxonomy): domain Eukaryota; kingdom Viridiplantae; phylum Streptophyta; class Magnoliopsida; order Rosales; family Rosaceae; genus Dryas; species Dryas octopetala. The sequence goes on along the minus strand of NC_141367.1, from coordinate 29,709,284 downwards.
AGGGATAGGGACAGGGACAGAGTTACAGACAGAAAATGGGAGAGGCGAGATGATAGAGACAGGGATAAGGAGCGAGATATGGAGGGGGATAAATATGAAAATCTTGTAGACAGCTATGGAGTTCGAGATAGGTATAAACATTCTGGTCGATCAAGGCATGATGAAAAAGAATCCAACCAGGACAGAACAAGAAAAACTGTTCCGGCAAAGGTTCAGAGTTCAAGGAATACCATGGAAGGTGGTGAATACAGGCTAAATAGGTATTTTCTCTTTTTAGACAGTTCCTCCCCTCTCTTTTCTTTACCTATTGATGTATATATTCCATTTCTTTCTGCAGAGATGAAGATGAACATGAAGACAATGAAGAGAGGGGCACTTTACAACTTGCTGATCAGGAAGAGGAAGATCTGAACAGAATCAAGGAGGAGAGTAGAAGGAGAAGGCTGGCTATCTTAGAGAAATATAGAAGTCAGCAGTCACAACAAAAAAGTGAGCCGCAGTTACAACAACAAATTGAGTCGCAGTCACATCAACAAATTGAGTCGCAGTCACAGCAACAAATTGATTCGCAGTTACAGCAACAAATTGAGCCCCAGACTCATTTGGACAGTGTGGAGAAAGGTACTTATAAATTTTTTTCTGAAAATCTTAGTGATGTTATCAGGCCAACAAAAAATGGCATGTCAATGTTAAGCTAAGTTCTCTTTTGCTTCTAAAGATACCTGCCTACCATTTCTTGTCATTATATGTTTTATACTACTTTTATGTTATTTTGATTAGTGGAGGTTACTTACAGTGTACTTTTTTTTTTTTAATATGCTGACCAGATAAAGATCATGCAGATCATTTGGGCCAATCAACAGATGCCGAGAAATCTGGTGCAGAAATTGATGATGGTAGGAGTGATGGAGATGTGTGTATCGTTGAATCATCATTTTCTATTTCACCTCAGCAGAATGGTACTGTTGCTTCTAAGATGACTTCCGGTGCTCCAGGCCTTGGAGAGGGTACTCCGAAGGTGCGTCCACTCTTTCTGAAACTTGGAGTACTCACTCTTTTTAAGATATTGTTTATTTGCTGAAGACTTGAATTCATTTGCTGTTGAAGCCCCCAAGTTTTGTGAAACTTATTATTATTTTTTAACTTATGCAGAGTGAAGGATCTGAGGGCATTTTCTGTGATGATATATTTGGCGAAACCCCAACTGGAGTTCGAAAGTTGGTAAGTTTCATTGTTATGCATCCTTTAGTGATTCATTTGGTGCACCCTTGAGCTTTTGGTATGCATATATGACATTTTAGAAATTGGCAATGAGTTCAGTAACTAGTGTCAATTTTGTTGTGTATTTGTATACAAGAATTGCAGTTTGTTTAATTTTTTTCCTCTCTTGTAGAAATTACGTTCTTTCAATAGAGTTTCAGATCGGCAGTATCCGAAGGATTTTTTTCCTTGTGCCACAATATGAAGATTCTTTGAAGTGCCTTTGTTTGTTATGTATATTTTTACCATCTCTTCCTCACATACATAAATGTAGTGTGGAAAACTAGAATGATGACCGGTCATGTAGTGGACAGCGAGACTTATGTGTTGTGCTTCTTTTCCTGTGCAGGGCAAAGGAGATGGTGTACGAATTGAGAGAAGTGGTCTTCATGACAACTGGGATGATGCAGAAGGGTACTATAGTAAGTATCTGACCATTCTGTTGTACTTATCTTTCACAATTATGTTTTATATATATTTTTGTCATTTCTTATTCAGACTTTATCTCTGTTAGACATTTAATGGTCTGTATCAATACATATGCAGTCCCCTGCCCCCCTTTTGATCCCGCAGTGCTTAAAAAATCTCTTGTTTCCACATAGACCAACTCATTTTCTCTCTTATTGGTGGAATTAATTTCTTCCAGATTTTCCCTATTTTTTGTTGTTGCAATTCAATTTTTCTGAAAAATAAATAAGCCATTTGCTTGATTACCTGATGATATTTCATCAAAGATATGCTTTTTAATTTTCTACTATGTAAGTTATTTCGTTTCTCATGTATTATGATGTTTCTTTGAAGGCTACCGGTTTGGAGAATTACTTGATGGCCGATATGAAATTACTGCTGCTCATGGGAAAGGTGTCTTTTCGACAGTAGTTCGTGCAAAAAACCTTAAGATTGGTAATGGTGAACCTGATGAAGTGGCAATTAAGATTATACGTAGCAATGACACCATGTAAGTGATTATGATACTACTTTCTTAGTGCTAGTTCTGGTTTATCTGTATAGATATCCATTATATGGCCTTGTTATCTAAGACTTATTGCTGCTTTATTGTGAAATAGGTACAAGGCTGGTATGACTGAGTTGGCCATATTGAAGAAATTAGTAGGTCAAGATCCAGAGAATAAGCGCCATTGCGTTCGTTTTCTATCAAATTTCAAGTATCGGAATCATCTTTGTTTAGTTTTTGAATCTCTTCATATGAATCTCCGTGAGGTTTTAAAGAAATTTGGGCGCAATATTGGTCTTAAGCTAACTGCTGTGAGAGCATATGCTAAACAACTTTTTATTGCACTGAAGCATCTAAAAAACTGTGGTGTTCTTCATTGTGATATAAAGCCAGATAACATGCTGGTAGGTTGCTTCTACTCTTTCATGGTTGGATGGCTTCTCAATTAATTTATGTTTCTCATCATATATCTATGTTCCAGGTAAATGAGGCAAAAAATGTGCTGAAGCTTTGTGATTTTGGTAATGCCATGTTTGCTGGCAAGAATGAAGTTACACCGTACCTTGTCAGCCGCTTTTATCGTGCCCCTGAAATAAGTAATTTTCTCTCTTTTTGAGCTATCATTATTTAGTATCAAGTGATGAGAAGGTTTTATTATTTGTTTTCTTATTATCTCCCACTTGGTTAGCATGTTGCTTCTGGAATTTTGATTTAGTCTTTGATATGTTTCTGTTGCAGTTCTTGGCTTGCCTTATGATCATCCACTGGATGTCTGGTCTGTTGGTTGCTGCTTGTACGAACTTTATACAGGAAAAGTTCTCTTTCCAGGTGCTACGAACAATGATATGCTACGTCTTCACATGGAACTAAAGGGGTCATTTCCAAAGAAGATGCTTCGAAAGGCAAGAATTTTGTTTGATATTCGCCTGCATTTCCTTTTTTAATGTGTGAACATTTCAGTTCAAAGCAAGAAACATTCATTTTTTTTTGTTTTTTCTTCTCTATGATTATATGCTAAGATCACATTACAGTTTTGCATTTTCTATATGTGGATTTTTTGTTGTTGCTAATATCCTTTTTCTCCTGGGTTTTCTACTTACAGGGAGCGTTTACCAGTCAACATTTTGATCAGGATTTAAACTTCCATGCTACTGAAGATGATCCTGTTACAAAGAAGGTATGCATCTGATGTCTGGCTTGTTTCCATTTCTTGGCTTGCATAATATCTTTAGTTGTCAAGGATTAGAGTGCATGGTTTTCTATCGTGTTGATTGAGGTTTAAATTCTGCCTATGCAGACTATCAAACGGTTGATTCTCAATATAAAGCCAAAAGATATTGGATCAATAATTACAGGTTCTCCTGGTGAGGACCCAAAGATGTTAGCTGATTTTAAAGATCTTTTAGATAAAATGTTTGTGTTGGATCCAGACAAGAGGTTGACAGTGTCACAAGCTTTGAACCATCCATTCATCACTGGCAAGTGAACCCTGTTGCTGATTTTCTGACTCCAGAATTCCTGTTCCGCTAGATATTTGTACATTATGACCTAATTCATACAGTTTCTAATCATTGGGCATTATCTCTCTTCTCTGTGATGGCCTGAGAGCTTTTGACACAGTTTTGGCATGGTTGAAGTCAAAAGGGGTGATGTTTGGTCAGGAGTACTCATTACTGGCGGGTTCTTTCAGTGGAGTGTACTGTTTCTATTGTAAGACAACTAGCCAAAGGCGTTTTTTTCCCATGTAATCATTCATGATTGGCCAATGTGAAAATTAGTTATATCTATTATAATTTTTCATCATGATTATATGTGTACTTTGAACATGGTTTCTGCCATTCAATCCGTGGAACAACGGAAGATATATTTATCTTCATGAGTTCAGGGAAAAAAAAAAAAGGATACTTGAACCTTTTCCAAAGTTGAGCTTCTTTTTTTGCTTTCTTTCTTTCTTCCCTTACTCTATCCCTTCGGTATTTTTTCTTGGGTGCTTGTATTGTCAAGTTCCTCTGCTCTTTTTAGGTATTTAGAATTTATGTTGTTTGCGAAGGTTTGTTGTACATACTTCTATTTCATGTCAATTTTGTCAGTTAGTATCTTTTAGCCACATTATTTTATTTATTTGGGTTCTGGAGATTCTAATTTAATTTTTCATTCAGGATATCTGCCACTGCTTTGAGGCAACCCTCCAGTGCTTAGATGCTTAAAAGGAACCCAGGAGAAGGTACCTTGGCTTGTTTATTGGGAGACTATTGTGAGGGACTTGAAAGTAGATGTCGTTATGTTGCATGTTTCATGTTTCTGTTGTTCTTAGATAAGAGTTTCTGGGTTTACTTGGAAATTTATGTAAATTGAGTCCAACTGAGTTGCTGTCATAGATTTAAAAAAAAAAAAAACCTTCTCATGGTTCTTTTTTGGTGTGTGCTGTATGGCTTGCTTGGAGTGTTGGTTTGTGTACTTACTATAGGATTAGTTGTCTGGAAAGCGTTAAGTTAGTGCTTCTGCTTCTGAAATATGCTTTGATTTTTCTGAAACATGCTTCAATCGATAAGTTGTGCTTCAGGTCTTCTTTGTCGTAAAACTGAATGCATGTAATTGTTTTCTGACATCTGAATGCCTGTGTGAGAGCTTTCTATATTTATTTTTGTTTGTCTTACCTTTACATATATGCATATCCTAATGAAACTGCATTGCATCTGATCCATGGTCGTTCTGGAGGCACTTTGCACAGGAGGCATGTGGCTGCTGCCTTGATCTGAAAGAAAATCTGAGTGAGTAATTCAGCTTTATCCATTTACTTTCTCCATTGTGTGGAATAAGTTAGTGAATTCTGTTGTGTATTTCATTAAGATCTATAGTTTTGATATTAATGTTTCTGTTTGTAGGGTTTGGCCCTCATGCTCCTGCAGCATTTGTAAGTATATTTAAATCCTTAATTTTGTGCATTCTTGTAGTTTTTGCGTTTTTTCATGTAAGTTTTAATTTGATTTCTTATATTCTTTGCTATGACTTTTACTTCATATTTGCTAACTCCATAGATTGCATCTTAATCCGAATTTCAAATTTTGAGAGTTGTGTTTGGTGCCTGTATTGCTGCAAAAGTCTAATGATCTGTCCATTAAGGTGTTACCTTTTTGGATGTGTGTGTTTCTGTGCATTTTAATGAATAGGAAAATAAGATAGAAAATAAATTAATAATAAACGACTTGGATATCTTTTCACATTTCAGGAGCCTAATAAAAACATATTGGGCATAAATTAATGATAAACGGCGTGTTTGATTTCGTGACATTGTTGTCCAACACGTCTCAGAAGCTGTCTATAGGCTGTATACTCCATTAAGAGGTCTATTTTTATTTGGTATAAGCCTTGTTAGCTTCAATAATCTCTTGATATGCACTTTCAAAACAGTTATTTGTGGAGATTTGCTTGTCTTTTTTGTTTTTACTGCATTTCATCTGATAAGGTGCAGGAGATATTGGCATTATTAAAAACTTTGAAGTACACAAAAAAAAAAAACTTCGTGTCCAAGGAAACGATTATGTTGTACACTTAACCTGTAAGTTACCTAATGTCATCTCCATTACTTTGGAAAATGCTTTTTGGTCACTTGTAGTGTTGTGGCTATGCTACTTGAGTTGATCAGTTTTATGCACCATGGAATATTATGTACATATGATGTCTATTTAGGTAGGTTTTTGCTGCACTCTATAACAAGCAACAATCCCTTATATTCATTTTTTCATCAATTGGCACATGATTTGTTGTAGATTAGAAAATATTACTTTGTGTTGTTCACACAAGGTTTCAAATTCATTGGGTAGGATGATGGGTGGGCTTGGCTTGGGATTACTTATTTTGATTATTTGTAGAGAAGTATTTTGTAACGCTAGAGTAGCAAGGAAGGTGTGGGCTTATTTTGAATTCTAGAGAGAAGTGGCGTATGCTCATCTGCTTGATCTTCCCCAAAGTCTTGGAAAGATGAGACATTTATGGATCACTTTTGGGTTCTGCTTTGATTTCCTGGGTTGTTCCCTAGCCAATTAGTTTAAGGCTGTGGTGTTCGATTTCTCATCATTTTTTTATTGCAATACAATTAGGCTGTATATTTTTTTCAAATTTGATAGCTTATCACTTTTTTTTTTGGCCCTAGTTTTCAATTATTACATTGCAGTATCCTTGGTTGTACATACGCTAGCTGGAGCTTTTGTAAGCATTGATAAATTTAATTGTAATTTGTTATCAGAAACGGGTATGTAGCTTTTTGGTTTAATGAGTCAGGGATTTTGGAGGTGTCGTTAATGAAGTAATTATCATTCTTGGTTTTCATTTGACCACTGATAGCAAATTAATGTTATTCAGGCTCCCTGATGAGGGAGAATAGATTGCTTGTAGTTCCTCCAGGGGCCAATTGGAAGAGGTGCTCAACGTTGACATTATGTGAGAGTTATAGCTTTTAAGAAAGCGTAGTATATTTGGCCAAAAAAAAAAAAAAGTTTAGTATATCTAGCCTATAGGAAAAGAAAAGTTATTTGTATTGCCCACAATGATATAAAAAGGAAAAAATATATATATATATAATTGATTTTATCATGTATTTTCCTGGTCTTGCCCTTTTAACTTAAATACTGACCTGTATTTGGACCAACTTTTGTTCATCGGTGTGCAAGACAGTATACAATACCATGATTGAATATGTAATATACAATTTGAACCGTAATTGTGTTGGTTGGCAATTACTACAATTCTTATTTCACCCCCTGCTGTTTTTTTCTTTTTGGGGTTCCATTCCTTTCCAAATTTTACTATTCCTTTTTTTTGGGGCCACAAATTTTACTATACCTTAACGTTGGCAATTTCCACTCCAAATTTTATTTCCTCTCCTATCTTTTTTTATTTTATTCCTTTCTGAATTTTTAAAAAAATTTTAAAAAAATTTAAAGAAAATTTTAATCTTCTAATGGACGATATAACTGCTTAATAAATATTTTGAAGATTTGTATTTTCAGTAGATAACGAGATATTTTTTTAACTTTGTACTTGGGACTGCAAATTTTCTCTTTTAACTCTTGGCAAGATTCCCATAACATTTTTCGATGTAATAAAAAAGAAAATAAAACAGTACCAACCACCGGAAGACTAGGCTTATTCGATGATAACGTGCCAACCAAACTCGTTTTCTTCAGTGGTGTTATCGGTCAAATTGTCAATCATGTGGGCTAGTACTGTGGTAAATCTTCTCTTCTAGACTAGTTGGCTGGTTCTGTCTTTTTGTTGTCAATGTGGAGTTTGAAGAGGTCAAACAGAATTTTGGGATACAGAGATCGTTAAGAAACTTCCCCTCCGTACCCATTCTCCAGCGAAGTCACCAAGTCCACAACTCCGCACCCAAACTCAAAAGTCGCCTTCACCCAATACAACTTGACTGGTATACACCTATTGGGAAGATTTAGGGAGACTTCCTTTTATATAGTCTAACAATTGAAAACAAGAAGAAAATAGAAACAATCACAGCACAGTCGATCTTTCATTGGAAATTATTTCCCTATTTTTACTTGCCCCAATATAACAAATCCTCAAATGGCAGAATCAGCTTTTTCAGAATTCGCAATGACTCCCCATTGTGGGGTAGCCTCTAGAGCAATTGAAAATGGAAACAAGACATCCCTATTTCCATAAATTTCAATTCCGTCATTTTGATCTGTAATTAGGTCAATGACAAAAACACACACAGAAGTTCTCAATCAATCATAATTTGTATCATTTTTCTAATAAAAATGGAGTTTACTCACCTATACTAGGTCTTAACTCTATTAGAGAGAACATAAAATAAAATTAGTTGAAATACTTATGATAGGACAATAATAATATTGGAGAAGAAGAGCAGAAACTAATGTATGCGGGCCCGCGGAGACTGCCTTACGTGATGGAAGGGCGTATATGATGAACAGACGCTTTGTGGCTGTTTTCGCAGAAATTGTCCAAGGCTAATCCGCGTTTAAACCATCGTTTACATTTGTATGCATCTAGAGACTTGGCTCTTAAGCAAAGTCCACAAAACACATTTATAAAACACGTAAGCAAGAAAGAAGCTGCAAGTACTCATAAAAAGTCGCACAGTCACCATTTCATTCATCGTCGTCATTTCATAAAGCAGCAAACGATCCAGGACTCGTTTGTTGTGTTGTGTCTGCAAGGCTGCCAAGAGAGAAGGCAATAATATCAAATTATCAATATGGGGAGAAAGCTTGATGCTTTGCTTGGAAGGACCAACAAAACCTCCAAGTTGAAGCCACTTGTCAGTCTCGCTCTCTCTCGCGTTGCCGTTCTCAAAAACCAGCGTCAGGTCAGGTGCTCCCAGTCTCGCTCTGATGTCGTCCAGCTCCTCCAACTCGGTCACCATGAACGAGCTCTTCTTCGCGTAAGATTATCTTCATTCTCTTAATTAACTTCATCAAATCTTTTTCTTATTACTTGTCTCATTAATTTATCAGATTGAGACTTAATTTTCTGATGTTTCATTTATTGTAATTGGCAGGTGGAGCAAGTGATTAAGGAGCAGAATATGTTGGATGTGCTCGTCATGATAGAAGGTTATTGCAACCTCTTGATCGAAAGAGTTCACCTCATTGAACAAGAAAGGTCTGTAATTGAATATATTCACATTTCATTGCGTTTTTGGTGTATTCATAATCATACAAGACTCAGAAGAATCAATCCATATATGGTTTGTTTTGTATAATACTACAGAATGTGCCCTGATGAACTGAAGGAGGCAACCACCAGTCTGCTTTATGCGGCTTCAAGATGCGGGGATTTCCCAGAGCTTCAAGAGATTCGTACTCTTCTCACCGCTCGTTTTGGCAAGGAATTCGCTGCTCGTGCCATTGAAGTTCGCAACCATTGTGGAGTCAACCTTACCGTATGTATTTATTTTGTTTGGAAATTCTTCAGTAGCAGTCAATTTAGATGCAAAACTCACCTTTGTCTAAACAGAAATCCGTATGAGTTTGTCTCTCCCATCAAATATCGTTAACGCCATCAAATCTGACTTAAAAGAGGTCTTCTTCTTTTTCATTCCCCCATGAAAAGAAATAGGAAAAGTCTCTCACTGCTTTTGATACATTTCTCATTTTATTATGTGATGTTATTATTAATGTTAGCATATTTTGTGTGGATGTCTTGGGTTTCTGTAGATGATGCAAAAACTGTCAACTAGGATGCCACCCTTGGAGAGCAGAATGAAGGTGCTCAAAGAAATTGCTTCAGAGAATTGCATTACTCTGGAGCTGGAGGAAACTTCTTCTTCTGTTGCCACTGAGGTATGTAACTCAAAAGAAAAACAGGAATTATGAGAGGAATACAACTAGTATGATTTTCTTTTAAGCTTTGACCGATATTAATGGCATGTGGGTAATTGTCTGATTGCTATGTGTGATCAATACAGGATAAGTTGGATGCAAACAAGCAGCAAAACCAGCCTGCACCAAACCCATTGGCCAGTTCAAGTGGCTCGGGATCAGCGGATAATTTGCAGGCGTTCCGAGAAGAGACAGAAAAAGATGATAGGTTCTCAGGGAGAAAATATAAGGATGTAGCTGATGCTGCTCAAGCAGCTTTTGAGTCTGCAGCTTATGCAGCTGCAGCTGCAAGAGCAGCAGTGGAACTGTCTAGATCTGAATCTCATGATCCTGATGATCATAGTAGTCCTGGTAGTAAACGAGGAAAGTCATCTGACAGATATGAGCCCTCGAAAACTAAATTTGAATCACAGGACGAGCAAATCACCATCCAAAATCGGGCTAAAGAATTGAAGAGGTCAAAGTCTTCTTCAAGTTCAGATTCAGAAAGAGGTACATTCAAGGCAACTCCATTATCCTCAAATTCCATAGGTCAGGCCAATCCTTCTGGTAAGGATATAGTTTTTGATGAGAGTGACAATGAGATGGACAATGAAAAAAGTTCCATGCCCCCATATCATAAGCAAATTCCATCAAGGTTTCAATCTGGGCTGAAGGTGGAGTCAGGGCTTGAATACTCTGCAGCACATGCTGCTGGAGGATCTAGAATGCAAAGCCCACCGCGATTAAACCTAGAGAAGGGACCATTCTCTCTGAGGACTAGACGGGTGCGTGGGTTCTGAGAAGCATGGGTCTTGTTTGTTATCTGCTTTTAAGTTTTGTTAGTTGTGCTAATAAATATGTGTCCTCTATAGGTTTGCTTGTTTATTTCTTCTCTCTCTCATATTTTCTGGAAATATAAACTAGTGTGATAATTTTGAAGCGTCAGTACTTTTCAGTTCTATTGTAGTCTAGAAATTGAATTGGAAATGTAAGTCAGTGTGATAATTTTTGAAGCGTCCTCTTCGACACCCTAGAATTAGAGTTTTCGGCATAAATACAACCCCAACAGATTCGTTTAAAAGAATTTTTGACACCCTAGAAATTTCCAGGGAATGTATGCAGAGGCTCAATTCCTGAAACTATCTTCATTGTCATCAATGCATATATCCATTTCCACCAAAACATATGGGCAAACTTTGTAATAAAGTAAAGCATAATCACATGTTCAGGACAGGTTCTCTTACACAAACTGGCTCATAAGTGATAAATCATTGCAAGTATAAGAGATTAGTCTCTTCAGCATAGCATGACAGCAGAAACATGGTGCCTTATGCTAGAAAGTAGACACTACAACTTGTGTCGAAACCCCATAGAGCTGGATAAATTGATGCATATTTATCATTCATAAAGGGTTCAGTGTGTAACATCAGTAAATGGTGGATTAACTAACTGGGATACAGAAGCTTAAATTTTAATCTCCAGAGCATGCAGAATATACATACATTTGAAGCATATTATCCTTTGGTAAGAAACTCATTTCTAAATCTTTGACTATGTATGACTTCACCAGAAAAAGTCACTGGCCTCTAGGCCGCTTCTTTCCATGTTGCAGCAGGTCACTAAATGACTGCAAACTCACACCAACATCTTCATCATACTCGAGCCCTAGCTCCTCCTGCAATAACATAAAAAGACAATTTACAACCACACCATAGCAGAATCCATAAGCTCACAAGAAGAAGATCCATATGGGCAAACCTTAAATTCCTTGACATCTTTAGGTGAGTTCTCAGTAATAGTATCCCATAGATCTTTGAAGATCCTCTTACGCTTTCTCCACTGACTTATTTTCTCCGAGAACATTTGCTCAATTGCCTTGCGATCTTCTGGCTTCACCAAGGTAACTCCTCCACGCAAAATTTCCAATTTGTCCTCCATTCCCTTAACCTAATACAAATTCAAAACTCCACAGATTCAGCCACAACCTCTTTTCTCAGACACATCTTTAGACCTAATGCAAATTCAAACATATCCAATTCACTTACCTCCTTTCTCAGTTTGGCTTCTTTGTCCCTTATCTGTTCCAGAGTCAAATTTGACTGCAAGGTTTTGATTTCTGCAGGAGCAGCACATCATGATAATTCAAATTCAGCAGGCATAGTCAAATTTAGGATTAAAAAGACCAAATACCATGACTGTAAGATAGGATACAGAATTCAAGAGAATGGGTACCTCCCTCAACCTCGTTAATCGCCTTCTTTTGTTCAGCCAACTGTTCTTGCAGTTTTGTGTTTTCTTCCTTCATCTGGTTAAGCTCCTCAGGGTTTGGAATGTCGAATTGGTCTTGCCGAGCAAGGTATATCTTCTGCTTACCATACTCCTTGAACGAAATCCGCCCACTATCAGCAAGAGTATCCAGGGCTTTTTGTATGGCTGCCTTTTTGAGGTTGAATTTTTGCAGCGCATCAGCCACATTTTGAGAATTCAGTGGCCTATTTTGCTGGATAAACATACATGAGTGTAACTCAACATTAGTGAGGCCAGAACTTGCGTGCTGAGTCTTCTGTTTGTTTCCCTAGAAAATATCTATACAGAGATCTTGTTTTGCGTTTCTCATGGAAAACAAGAGCGAAAGGAAACAAAAGCAAAAATGTAAGTCTAAGAACTTCCTCCACTCACTGCTTTCTATTAAAATTTTAGTGAAACAGAGGCAAACAACAACAACAAAGAGTAAATTTATCATAATTGGCTAGTGGAGGAAGCTCAAATAAGCTTGATTCGATTTTCTCACCTCCCAAACAGCCAAAAAAACGAAAGGGGAAATTTACTTTCCGACAATAAAGAAAAAAGGATTCGATTCAACATAAAAGCAGATTATAATCGAAGAAATGAGAGTAACAAGAACTAAACGCACAGGATTAATCAGAAGAAATATGAGTTTACCTCATTCACGTAGTTGAGCACAATCGCTGCAATGTTTCACAAACCAAAGCAACAAAACGTTTAACGCTCAGTAGAAAAAACCACATCGAAAATCTTATGAACTAAAATAAAATAAGCTTTCCAGAATTCGATTACCTTCTGTATTATCGGATTTGGGAGCCATTAATCGGAATCTGCACGAAAAATGGCGGGAAAAAGTTTCTCAGAGCTTCTGCTTGCGCTTTGAAGTGGAACGAGAACAACGCCTTCCCTCGAATAAGAGCTTCCTCCCAAAAACGGCATCGTTTACTCGATTAAATTATCGTCCCCGATTCTTTGGTTGGACAAATTTACCCCTGCATCAAAACCAAAATTACGTAAACGACAAATCCATGACTTGGTGGTGAGAGCAAAGCCACGCAATGCCCGTTTCATTCTCAGAAAGGATGACCACCATCAGTACAACAGCTCACAAACTAACAATGGGATTCCTTTCCAAAACGGCATCGTTTGCAGCATCTCAGCCTCTGCTCTGCACCAACTGCTCCATTCTTTCAACCAATCCCTCCTTCAGTTCCCACCCCAAGACCCAATGGCGCAGAGCAAGTCCGGTTTTGGCAGCATTGGAAGCCCAAACATGGCCTTCACAATCACTCAGAACGCCCAGAAGGGACTCTAAATTGAAGCCATTTGTGTGCCACTTGGCTCGTCGAAAACCCACCACCATTATCCAACAGGAGGATGATAACTCACAGCGACTGCTTCAGATTATTCTGTGGGTTGCTGAGGGAGTCTACATTTTGTGGCTTTTTCTTCTTCCTTATGCTCCTGTATGTAAATGTAACCCTTATTTCTTACTTGGGTTTTCTTTTTTACTTGAGCAACAGTTGCATACTAGCTTTTGTATGTATATTCTTGGCTGCTGAAGATTTTGCTTTTGCTTGTCATATTACAACAGGGAGATCCAGTGTGGGCTATAAGCTCGGATACAGTGAATTCTCTTGTGGACCTCTCTCTGAATTTCTTCTTTATCTTGCCTTTTATCAACTCTGGTATGCTCAATCGACTGGGTCACTATCTCTCTTATTAGTTCTGTTAATTTTCTGAGTTCTGCTCCACTGGACTAGTAGTAGTAAATTCTTATAAATTCTGTTGTTGATGGTTTCTGCAATTAACTTTTTGGCAGAGTAGTTGGTATTGATTTGATTGATGCCCCTGTTCTTCACCCGGTAAGAATTGTCATATCAAGTAAATTTGGTTTTTTCTACCAATTCTTTCCATTTTGCATCTCTTTGACATAGTCACACTGGCCAATTTGCTTCCTTTTTTTTTTTTTTGGTTCTTTTCGAAAGTAGATGTCTGAAGGCCTATTCAATTTTGTCATTGGGTGGACCTTCATGTTTGCACCTTTGCTGTTCACGGATCGTAAGAGAGACAGATACAAGGGGTCTCTAGACGTCTTATGGGGCTTTCAGATGTTCCTTACAAACAGTATGCTTTCTTCCAAACTCTCATCTTTGAGGATTGAGTGAGTGTTGGACTAGCTTAACCGTGTAGGTCACAAGTTTAACTATATTATTCCCTTAAATGTAGAGTCAGATAAAAAATAGATTAAAAAATATACATAGAGGATGATCTCTTGTCCCAGACTATATAACATAACTATTGGAATGATCTGTACATAGAGGAATGTTCTCTTGATTAAGAGTTTGATAACATAACATCCTAGACTATATATATTCCAACCTATTGGTTCTATTTTCCTTGGGCCAAGAAAGACCTAAAAAATATGTCATTGTACATATGGTAGATCGTTTCTTTTCTCAATGCATGTGAACATCCTTGCAGGATTAAAAAACAAATTCACCATATGAGGCTGCTGTTATTTCCTCAATATTTATTAATGTATCATTCAAATTTTACTTTGTAATGGGCATGTTTTAGAGTCCAGTTACATTTTCTATCAACCAGACTATTGTTGTATATGTGATGTGAACAGCATTTTTGATACCTTACATGGCTATTCGGCTGAATGTGGCTGAGCTGGACTACACTCCAAGCAAGCGCTCACAGCTTGGGACTGTGATGACCAATGGTGCTCCCATCGTTGGACTCGTTGGTGGAGTCATTTGTCTGATATCTGCTTGGTGGGCTCTTTTTGGCCGCATGGATGCCAACTTTGGGAGCATTTCAGACAGATGGGAGTTCTTGATCAGTTACCTAGGATCAGAGAGGCTGGCTTATGCATTCATTTGGGATATATGTCTTTACACTGTCTTCCAGCCTTGGTTGATAGGTGATAATCTTCAAAATGTTCAGAGAAGCAAGATTGGTATTGTAAACTATCTTAGATTTGTGCCAGTGGTTGGCTTGGTTGCGTACCTTGTTTGTTTGAATCTTGATGAGGAACTGTAGCTACACATATTAGTTATCATTTACATTAATAACAATACAGCTCACTGATTTTGCAGCGGATATGCTCTTTTCTCCCTTTTCCCTCTTATTGTTAATTGACGTTGAACAAACCAAGCTTTATTTAGAGGACCATTAGTGGGGAAATCACTGCACAATGTCTCTTACAAACTACACATGCATATGCTTTAAAATGAAGATTTTTTCTTCTGAATTCTGGGAAAACTGTGAATGTCTGCCTGTAACTTTATTGTATTTCAAGAGCAACATAAATGAAGTTTCCTCTCCATTGAGTAAAGTCTATCAGACTGATACTAATGAAATAATTTTGACCAGAGGCAGCCTCACTTTCCTGTGGACCTGTACCCAGATGGCCATGTATCTGATGCTCCAAAGAAAAGGGAAATATTTGATCTCCCAACTCCATTTAGATTAGTCCTTGGCAAATCTGAAGGGCTCTTTTGCTTTTAAGATTCTGAAAATGGGATCTTCTGTGATTATGATCTAAATAACCAAATATTATGGTCCGATTATTTTGATTCAGTGTGAAATCCAGAAGATGAAGACCCATATAAAAAAAATTCAAGGTTATGATTCATATTTTCCCTCAAATTTTGGAGCCGCTGCCTCATGATTCACGTACACTGAGCACAGGGAACAGTGGAGAGAGAGAGAGAGAGAGAGATGTATGAACAGATATATCTCTCTCTCTTATCACCTTTTATTATATGGAAGTGGATCCTCTACCAGAGCACAGGGAACAGTGGAGAGAGAGAGAGAGAGAGAGAGAGATGTATGAACAGATATATCTCTCTCTCTTATCACCTTTTATTATATGGAAGTGGATCCTCTACCAGTTTTTTGTCTGCCAGACTATACAAGACTTCTCAGTGAACAAACCCTTCTTCCTTCCCTCTGCCATGGCTGCCGGCAAATTCAAGAGGATGAACAAACCCAGATGCTAAAACTATCGACTTGTCGAACATTTTGAAGACTTTGAAAGAAATTAAACCCAGAAAGTATCAACTACCAAAGAAGATTAATTGGTCAATTACGACCATTGAATAAGTTTGGGAAGAGAATCTATTAAGTTCTTAAACAATTTTTAAATGGGAATCAACACTGGAGGATCAAAAAACAAAAACAAGAAGATAATGGAAGACTAAATGAACATAAAATGAAGTCCTCTGCCAATCTGCCATGGATGATCAGAAATAATCAATGTCGCACTTGGTACATAGTAGATAATGTTTGGCAGAAATTCAATGGATTCTTGAGGAGAGAGTCAAATTGTTCATTGAGAGGAAAGGAATGAATGATTGCCGGCTGTCAAGTTGTTCTTTCTCTTGAATCAGGAACCCTTGGATCTCAATCTGGGGAAGAAGGTGGTGCAGGAAAGGCCAAAATAGTGCAGAATCTACTACCAAGTCTTTCCATCTACTATCAAGTAAATTTGGTTGATAGTTGATAATCTTCAAAATGTTCAGAGAAGCAAAATTATATTCTGAACTGTCTTAGATTTTTGTCGGTGGTTGGCTTAGTTGCATACCTTGTAGTTGTTTGTTTGAATCTTGATGAGGAACTGACTGTAGTTACACATGCATATTGGTTATCACTTATCAAAAACATTAATAACAATACAGCTCACTGATATTGCAGTGGATGATAGCTTTGCATCTTAGGCAGCAACATGAAGCTCTTTTCCCCTGAGGAATAAATCATTAGCATTCACTTTTTCTTTTTGATCAATATCATTAGCATTCACTTTGAAGTAAATGTATGTCTGTAACTTTATTATATTTCAAGAGCAACATGAAGTTTCCTCTCCATTGAGTAAAGGCCAAAATTGTACTACAACATGAACATGAAGTTTCCTCTATTCATCCCACGAAAAACACACACACACACACACATAGACAAGGGATGGAAGTTTCCTCTCCATTGAGTAAAGGCTATCAGACCAACAATTTCAACAAATGCTAGGTTGAAATCTTTTTTACTAGAGGCAGCCTTATGCTAGCTAGTCCTATAGTCCTGGCTGTCTTCTTCCCAAAAATCTCTTTCCTGTGGACCTGTTCTCAGATGGCCATGTGTCCAATGCTCCATAGAACAGGGAAAATAATTTAGTCTCTCACTCCGTTTAGACTAGGCCTTGGAAAATCTGAAGAGTTCCTTTACTATTAAAATATTGAAAGTGGGATCTTCTGTGATTTATGATATAAATATTATTATGTGATTATTTTGATTGTGTGAAGTCCAGAAGATGGGGACCCAACAAAATAAAAATTCAAGCTCATGATTCACAATTTCCCCCAAATTCATGCTTGCTGAAGCAGAGGGAACAGTGGAACACAATTGGAGGGCCCAGAGACATTTTCAAGCAGAAACAGTGAAACACAATAGCTTTCTTCCAAAGCAAAGCAAAGCAAGATATAAGATTGAAACAATAAGGTGAACTGCCACTTTCTTGGACTTGATGTGAGCATTTGTGGTACAAAAACTCACTTTTGCAGTGGGAATTGGCTAAAAAGTTGGCAGCAATGATGGCATTTATGCTATTCATAACTTCATACCCTTACCAACTTAGGAATTTAAGTGTGTGTCTGCCATAGTTGATTGATAATTTTTACTTTTAGCCATGTGATACTGCATGTGCTTTTGAATGAAAGAAAAGTACTTTAGCTCAACCTGTCCATTAATATCCATAAGACTACTGATACAGCATATTCAGTGGAAAATTATTATAGCCCTAAGATTTTGACGGCCGCTAATACTTGTTTTAACTCATGCTCAATCATCAGACATAAGTGGGCTCTGGCGTACATATCAAGTCATCAGTTGTGTTTATTTTCCTATCATTTTAGTTTCCAAGAAACTTGCATAACTTTCTGTCGTTAATAGTTTTGCATGCATTTTGTGGTACTCTGTAGATTTGGCTGTTGAGGCAAAGAAGGAACTCTCACTCAGGCATAATTTTTCTGTAAAGACCATGGAAAAGCCGTTTTTGGGAAGCTTCAAAGAAGAGTGTGAAGCTGAAACAGAAAGCTGCAGATACATGTGTTTCAATTTGATGGGCAAAAAGATCATGAATTTTTTGAAAGATTTACTAGATTTTGCTGGTGAAGCATGGGAAATGGGTCGCTCTGATCCAAGAAAATTCATCTTTGCAATAAAAATGGGACTGGCATTGTCCATTGTTTCCTTGCTCATATTCTGGAAAAAATCCTATCACGATATTGGTCAGTACTCAATCTGGGCTATCCTCACAGTCATTGTGATGTTCGAATTCAGCATAGGTACCAGCCTCAAGACCCTTTAAACTATATTTGAGTTCAATTTATGCTATTGTTTTGACTGCATATTAATTCATCTTTCTTGCAGGTGGGACTTTCATTAAAGGATTTAATCGTGGGTTGGGAACATTGTTTGCTGGAATACTTGCCTTCTGCTTTGCTGAGCTATCTTTGCTTGCTGGAAAATGGGAGGAAGTAGTTATTGTCATAAGCATTTTTATCGTTGGTTTGTACTAGTATTTGCCAACTAAAATCATAGTCAATTTTGATTTTCAGTTTTGCCCACTTTTCTAACTCTGCTTCTGTTTGTGATGGCTAGGATCTTTTGCATCTTACTTGAAGCTGTTCCCAACAATGAAACCTTATGAATACGGCTTTCGAGTTTTCATATTGACATACTGTATCCTCATGGTTGCTGGGAATAGGACAAGGGAATACAATGAAGCTGTTGCAACTCGATTAGTGCTTATTGCAATGGGAGCTGCTGTTTGTTTGGTTGTTAACATTTGCATATACCCCATATGGTCAGGAGAGGATCTACATAACTTGGTGGTGAAGAATTTCAAGGATGTTGCTGCTTCATTAGAAGGTACATTCCTTGGCGACACTTGTTGTGTAACCTTGCTGTTTTTTGCTCTATTGTGATGCAGCGTAACACGCAATTAAAATAGATTAGGGAAAACCAGCGTTAACCCTAAAAAAGAATCTGGAATCCACCAGAGAAATGAGAGAAATCTCAAGGTTTTCTGATTGAAAATAATAAAACTGAATGTTACAAACAGTCAAAAAGGTTGTTTAAATATGTTCAGAACCCTAGACGTTCGAAATTCAAAACGGAAATAAAAATGAAAATAAAGTGCAATTTAGGAAACTTATTCAAAAACACTAAATTGCTTATTTGAAGCCCTAAACGAAGGAATTTGGCCAAAATAGGCCCTCCGAATCGGTATATCATGGGCCCATTTCTGACACTGGGCCGGGCTGAAGCTTGTTTCTTTTTTTGGCCTTCTGGCGGTCGAGTTGTTGCATGAACCGTTCTGCCATTTGTTCTACATCATATTGGTACTTGCATATGCTTATTTTTCCAACTTTGTTGCATAGGCTGTGTTAATGGGTACCTGAAATGTGTTGAATATGAGAGGTTTCCATCAAAGATTCGTACATACCAAGCTGCAGATGATCCACGGTACAAGGGCTACAGATCAGTGGTGGAATCTACAAGCCAAGAAGATACTCTGGTATGATTAGTTTCTCTAATTAAGTGCTGATTATTATAATTATATTGTTGAACAAGAACAATTGGGTTTGATTTACAAGTGCAGATGGGGTTTGCAATTTGGGAGCCACCTCATGGTCGTTACAGAATGTTCAATTATCCTTGGAAAAATTATGTCAAAGTAAGTGGTGCACTGAGGCACTGTGCACCTATGGTCATGGCGCTACATGGATGCATTCTATCCAAAATACAGGTAAGTATGTTTTGCATGCTGCTGAAAAAATACGGTATGGAATGAAATTGCCAAGAAGTTGCAGAAAGAATACAGGCATTGTCAGTTGCATTATTAAGCTTGTGCTTTTGTACATGCAGGCCCCAGCAGAAAAGAGACAGGTCTTTCGAACTGAGCTCCAGCGAGTTGGAACAGAAGGTGCCAAAGTTTTAAGAAAGCTAGGGGAAAAAGTCGAGAAGATGGAGAAATTAGACCCCGGAGACATACTTAAAGATGTTCATGAGGCAGCTGAACAGTTACAGAAGAAGATTGACCAAAGATCATACCTCCTGGTCAATTCAGAGAGTTGGGAAATTGGAAGACGGCCTAAAGAACTAGAAGACCCTGAAAATGTTTTGGATTCTAAGGTTGATGATGATAATATGCAGTTGAGAATTAAGTCCTTGAGTGAAACTGTGCTTGACCTGAGGTCTGTTACACCAACATGGACACCACAAAGTGCTTCCTCAGAAAATGTGTTTAGGAATCAAACACATTGGCCCTTGCCACTTTCATTTAATGCCGATGGAGTCGGTAAGGAAGATGATTGCAGAACATATGGAAGTGCAAGTGCTTTGTCCTTGGCCACGTTTGCTTCGCTTTTGATAGAATTTGTTGCCAGGCTTCAAAATGTGGTTGACTCATTCCAAGAACTTGGTGAGAAAGCAAAGTTTAGTGAGTGTGTTCTAACTTCTAACTACACCGCCTACAAAATTACAAATAAGAAATCTGGGCTTTGGCCCTGGCAGTGGTAGATTTGGTATTCCATAATGAGAACTTGCTTAGAATTAAAAGGTGGATTTAGTAGATTTGACTCTGAACACCATGATCTGCTATGAAGGTTTTGCATGCTTTATATAGCAGTTGGTAAGAAGTAATTAAGAAAGGTGAATTTGGTGTATTAATATTTTTCTTTTATTTTGGACATGATTTTTTGTTGCAACTTGGGAGGAGAATTGTGTTTTACCTACGGTCAGGCCCGTCAGGGCACCCCATTATGAAAACTAATTAAGCGATAAAATAATATCAGTTAAGCAAGATGTGTAAAAGGGGAAAACTAGGTAAGGACAACTATGGAGAAGCGTCCGACTGATCCATACTCTCGATCACCAAAACCAAAATCCCCCATCGTTGTATAAAAAACATCGATCAATTAAGAAGAAGTGTCACTCTCTTGGACTTGGTGTGAACATTTGTGGTAATAAACTTACAACAACAAGCTCACTGTTGCAGTGGGATTTGGCTAAAAGGTTGGTAACAATGTGACATATCATACCATTACCAAGTTAGCTCTGCCTGCCACAGTTGATGCTCATCTCCGAGGGACAAGAAAAACTTTTATATCGCTATTACAGTGACGTGTTATCATAATTGTGAAAAAAGAAAGAATTAGTTTCAAATTTTAATATTCCAAAACTTTCTCTTACATAGTTACATGTATCATAATACTGTGTCACTATAATATAAATTGAAAAAAATCTTGAATAGATATGAATAGAAGGCGCAAATTTTACCAATTGCTCTGACATATGTGAATTTACCATCTGCAAAAACCGATAGCACTTGGGGCCACACGTTATTTACTCACTCCTGTAGCCGTTTTTTTTGTCTTTGTTGGACAGTAAGGGCAGCCAATCTCTATATCCATCGATTGCAATCTCTATATCCATCGATTGCAGAGAGAGCTTTTACAGGACTGTCAATATATATCCATCCGATTGCAACAGTGAACCAATTGTATTTACAACATAGGATAGTAAAGTAGAGAAAAATGTGCATAACAGGTGTATACATCCACCTTTTCATAATTAATGGTCACATGACTAGTTTGTAAATACATGTTATGAGAAAGAATATATGCACTCGTTACATATAAATTTTCCTCTAACAAAATATGCTTTTGAATGAAAAAAAAAATACTTTAGCTAAACTTGTCCGTTAATACCCATAAGACTACATATAGTGCATATTTAGTGTACTTTAGCCCTAAGATTTTGACGGCTACTAATACTACATAAACTCATGTTGAAATATAAGTGTGAATGATTATTTGGTCTAGTAGATCGTTCTTAATCTCTATTTTTCGAAAGTCCTAGTTCAGTTCTCAAAGAGGACAGTTGATTAATAAATAAAATGGATTTTTTCGATTTTGGAATATAAACTTTGGCCCTTACCACTTAGGCACCCAAACTTTTATTTAGTTCTAATTTGGTATAGAATGTGACTTCACTCATATAGTCATATCCAAAGTCATTGGGATAAGGACTTTGAGAAAAAAATAATCAAACATAAGGGCCCTCTACTAGTACATATCAAGTCACCAGTCGTTTTATTGTGTTCTCATTTTAGTTTGCCAAAACTTGCATAACTTTCAGTCACTAATTAGATTTGCATGCATTTTGTGGTACTCTGTAGATTTGGTTGTTGGAGCAAAGAAGAGGAAGCCAGAGCAGGTTCAAAGAACAAAATCTCACTTGGGCATAATTTCTCTGTAAAGAGTATGGAAAAGCCGCTTCTGAGAAGCTTCAAGGAAAATGAGCATGGAGCAGAAACAGAAAGCTGCAGATATATGTGTTTCAATTTGATGAGCAAAAAGATGATGAAGTTTTTGAAAGATTTACTATATTTTCTTGGTGAAGCATGGGAAATGGGTCGTTCTGATCCAAGAAAATTCATCTTTGCAATAAAAATGGGACTGGCATTGTCCATTGTTTCCTTGCTCATATTCTGGAAAAAATCCTATCACGATATTGGTCAGTACTCAATCTGGGCTATCCTCACAGTCATTGTGATGTTCGAATTCAGCATAGGTACCAGCCTCAAGACCCTTTAAACTATATTTGAGTTCAATTTATGCTATTGTTTTGACTGCATATTAATTCATCTTTCTTGCAGGTGGGACTTTCATTAAAGGATTTAATCGTGGGTTGGGAACATTGTTTGCTGGAATACTTGCCTTCTGCTTTGCTGAGCTATCTTTGCTTGCTGGAAAATGGGAGGAAGTAGTTATTGTCATAAGCATTTTTATCGTTGGTTTGTACTAGTATTTGCCAACTAAAATCATAGTCAATTTTGATTTTCAATTTTGCCCACTTTTCTAACTCTGCTTCTGTTTGTGATGGCTAGGATCTTTTGCATCCTACTTGAAGCTGTTCCCAACAATGAAGCCTTATGAATACGGCTTTCGAGTTTTCATATTGACATACTGTATCCTCATGGTTGCTGGAAACAGGACAAGGGAATACAATGAAGCTGTTGCAACTCGATTAGTGCTTATTGCAGTGGGTGCTGCTGTATGTTTGCTTGTAAATATATGCATATACCCCATATGGTCAGGAGAGGATCTGCATAACTTGGTGGTGAAGAATTTCAATGGAGTTGCTGTCTCATTAGAAGGTACATTACTTGGTGAAGCTTCTGCATATTCTTATTTTGCTCTACTGCTACTTACATATGCTTATTTTTCCAATTTTTTTGCTTAGGCTGTGTTAATGGTTACTTGAAATGTGTTGAATATGAGAGGATTCCATCAAAGATTCTTACATACCAAGCTGCAGATGATCCACTGTACAAGGGATATAGATCGGTGGTGGAATCTACTAGCCAAGAGGAAACTCTGGTATGATTAATTTCTCCAATTATGTGCTATTCATAATTACATTGTTGAACAAGAATAATTGGGTTTGATTTACAAGTGTAGTTGGGCTTTGCAATTTGGGAACCACCTCATGGTCGTTACAGAATGTTCAATTATCCTTGGAAAAATTATGTCAACGTAAGTGGTGCACTGAGGCACTGCGCACTTATGGTCATGGCGCTACATGGATGCATTCTATCCGAAATACAGGTGAGTATGTTTTGCATGCTGCTGAAAATGTACGGTATGGAGAGAAATTGCCAAGAAGTTGCAGAAAGAAAACATGCATTGTCTATTAGATATATGCGTACTGTATACAGCAGTTTCCTTTAGACTCTGAAATTTACATTACTAAGCTTGTGATTTTTGTACATGCAGGCCCCAGCACAAAAGAGACAGGTCTTTCATAGTGAGCTCCGGCGGGTTGGAGCAGAAGGTGCCAAAGTTTTAAGAGAGCTTGGGAAAAAGGTAGAGAAGATGGAAAAATTAGACCCCGGAGACATACTTAAAGATGTGCATGAGGCAGCGGAGCAGTTACAGAAAAAGATTGACCAAAGATCATATCTACTGGTCAATTCAGAGAGTTGGGAAATCGGAAGACGGCCTAAAGAACTAGTACTAGAAGACCCAGATTCTAAGGTTGATGATGATAATATGCAGTTGAGATTTAAGTCCTTGAGTGAAACTGTGCTTGACCTGAGGTATGTTACAGCAGCATGGACACCACAAAGTGCTTCCTCAGAAGATGTGTTTAGGAATCAAACACATTGGCCCTTGCCACTTTATTGCAGAACATATGAAAGTGCAAGTGCTTTGTCCTTGGCCACTTTTGCTTCGCTTCTGATAGAATTTGTTGCGAGGCTTCAAAATGTGGTTGCCTCATTCCAAGAACTTGGTGAGAAAGCAGAGTTTAGAGAGTGTGTTCTGACTACAGCGCCTACAAAGAAGGAATCTGGGATTTGGCCCTGGCAGTGGTAAAGTTGGTATTTCATAATGAAAACTTCCTTAGGATTGAATGGGAGATTTGGTAGATTTGGCCAGCAGACAAGAAACAGAATAAGGAACTATAAGTCCACGTATAACATGTTAACTTTATTTATATATATATATATATATATATTTTGGCTAGATAGGTTTTCTTTTCATACATTTGATTTATAGGTTTAGATAATTCCTTGCATCGGATGTTAGATAACATACCGGACACAACAATTGTCATGCACTGTGAAAAATGAGTCAAAATTTAATCCATTAACAATGAAACTCAGACAGTGTAGGCAGCATTCCCTAACATTTCCAAACCATTCCATCAGAGTTTGAACAGACCATACATGTCCAACTTCTCATCTGATGAACCTATATATCACAACCCACAACTCAGGACTATCTAAGACTTTGAGCGCTTGGATTTCTTTTTCGAAGGTTGTTCTCCAGATTCTGCAAGATATGCTTCTGCATTCACATTCTCAGCCAGTTTTTGTCTTCCATACTCTTTTGCCTTTTTCTGCAAAAGAAAAAGAAATCAAGTCACAAACCCATGTTTTTCTAGAGTGATCATAATGTAACTTTATACTAAGCCTTATAGCAAGTCACAAATTTTGGAATATATAATATAGGGCTCTATTAATAGCAAGCAAATTCCATTATGATAATTCCATTGTTTTGATTACCTTTAGAGACAAGGCCATGGCGGCCAGATCTTTGTTGCTGTCATCTGATTTGGTATCCTCCATTGCAGGCTCCTGATTCAGAAAAAAGAAGATTAAAAATAGTTACTAGTCAGTAAGAGGGAAGTGGGAAGATATAATTTAAAAAGAAAAAATAGCACATTACACCAAACAAAATAGAAATTTTCAGGTGGAACTTAAATGTCCTACCTTGGGAGGAATGAAAGCAGCTTCTCTTTTTCGCTTGTTTTCTGCAGTTTTTTCAGCCTGTTTCTCCTGCCTCTCTTGCCACTTCTTTGCTGATTTCACTTGGTCACTCATAAAGTATTCTCCAGTTTCCAATTGTATGTCGATCTGAAAAGATTATATAACATGCCCATACTATTCACGTATTTTATTTTGATGTTAAAAAATAATCATTAAAAATGAATGAGTGGATAATCACACTTTCAAGTAGAAAGAAAAGCAAGGAAAAATGAAGAAAAGTACATACGAAACAAATCAATAAAACCTCAAAAGATAGAAACTCTGCAATAATTATCTCCCCCACAACAACAATTAAAAAGGTTCTAAAGAAATAGCCTTCATTCAACACAGTGATACCAAAGCAACAGCCAAAATGTATATTATAACCACAATGCAAGTTTGCGGTGAAAAAAAGATTGTTCGTCCAAATTTATTTTCACCTAGAAATGAAGAATATCATAAATGAAAAGAATAGGATCTTAACTATGAATTATAGAAAAATGAAAAAAAAAAAAAAAATTAAGATTGGAGGAGAAGAACAAAGTTCAGGCAAATCATGTTCTAGGTGTCTATAATTAACTGGGTCTATGACAGGGAGTGCTGACATTTTAATATTATCAGGTAGAGAAGAAAACTTGTGACAAAAGTTCTTGCTCAAGATACAACTTAACCAAAATCCTGAAAAATAGCAACATTTCTTCGTTGAAATGAACAAAACTTAATTTTCAAATTTATGCAGAACCTCAGGATGAACAGAAGGACCTAACATGTGAAAGCAGACACATCAGGACATGGAATCCTAGCAAGAAGATCAAACGCATAAGGGTCTAGTAGCAATCACTCACCTTACTAGGTTGTTGAGGAGGCGGGAATGGTGTATATGGTTTCTTCTTTTTACTCTGCTTAAGCTTCTTTTCCTTAACATTTTTCCTGGAGAGAGAATGGGGGATAAAATACTTCAAAAATGAAAAGGGGGATAAAATACTTCTTTTCCCTAACACTTACAGAACACAGATTGAAAATGACAATTATAGGCATGAAAAGAGTTACAGACAAATGCGTAGATGTCATACTTCTTGAATTTTGGAAGAAATCTTTCCCAGTTCTCTTCTGCCAGTGCTGGATCCTTTGCAAGTTCTTTCTTCATTATAAGAATCTACTTATCAAAAGAGGAGGGGGGGGGGGGGGGGGGGAGGGGAGAGAGAGAGAGAGAGAGAGAGAAAAAAAAAAAAAAGGTAAGAGCTATATGTTCGCACATCTTCAAGGGAAAACTGTAACTTCGAAAGGTGAAAAAAAAAATCTTGATACAATCACACAATACAACTATCATCACCTTGATATTATATATAGGATGCATTATGTTCTGCATGCCCTCTTCCACAACATTCCTAACTTGCTTTAATCCTTTAAACGAACCCATTGCAGCAACAGTGTTTCCCTATTCATTTACAAGTAAGTTCAAAGTCATTTATCCATAATGGTCACATCAAATATGATGGCGAGACCAGAAAAAGAAATGTAATATATAACAATCACAATTGCAAGGAACAGTAGCACGTACTTGAATCAGAATATAACAGCCCGTTAGTATTTCAAGCGCCTGCATCCGAATTATATTGCGAAAAATTAGAGAAACGCCACAAAGATTTAAAGATGTGCCTAATGAAACGTATCACCACAGATATTTGCATTGTACTTTTTCTTTTTCATTTTGTTTCGTGAGGGTAGACAGTAAAACATGCTATCTAGATCAGTGTATGCACCTTTAAAGTGGACGAATTGGGGCCAATCAGACGGTTCCGCCGTTTAACAAATCGTTCCTGCATTCAATAGAAGAGATTATCATAAGCTGAAAAGTGGTAGATCTTATTATTAAGGGGGAGGTCCTATTTCTCACCTTATTTCTCACCAAGCTGCTAATCTTGATGATGTCACATTGCATCTCATCATTCAGTACTTTTATTGCCTGAAAACGAAAAATTTAGCACTTGAATCAGAAAATTAATACAAAATAGCTCAATTCATAAATCAATTCCATGAAAAAAATTACTGAAGTTTCCAAGTAAAGAGAAAATTCGGCATAAATATCATATGTTAGAGAATATATAATTGGTCCTGGGCTTTTCATAAGATGTAAATATTCTGACAAAATTTAAAGTATATGATTAATATTGATTCAAAACCAATATTATGGCCTCAAAAGACAAAAAGAATTACAATCAAAGAACAAAAGGAAATACCATAGCAACTACTTCAAACCACTCAAACTTATAGAAAAGCTTATGAGTCACAGATAAGAAAATGATAACAATAATGAATCTGGAATTCGTACCTGAGGAGCAGGAACACTTCTTGACAAGAGTTTGATAAGATCCCTAGCTTTGACAATAATATATGGGTCTCTAGTCTTTCTGGTTGTTGAGACTGTCATGGAACCCTCAACCTAACCGGAATCGGAAATACAAGAATTTAATGGGTACACTGAATTATACAATCATTCTAGAACAAATTGCATAAGGGTCAATAATTCATATCACTAACTCAACACAAGAGTTTGCAAAAACAACATTTACCGTGACGTACCAGATTCAGCTCACATGCAATGCCATACTCTTTTAAAGCAGATTTCACCATTGGCCAGGCTTCTTGCAAATATTTTTCTGCACAAGACAATGCAAGGGCTCATAAGTTAGAAAGTACAATATGACACCCTGCTCATAAAAAACTTCTCAACTTTTCCTATAAAAGTACACATATTTGAACATTATTTTGCAAACAAATATGTTTTACAAACAAATGCTTAATGATAATTATGATCACAACCTCTGTTATTTTCATCTCCTTTGAAAATAATCTCTGGTGTTGCAATTTTATTTTCCATCACAATTTCTAAGCAGCCAAACAAACAAATAAGAAGAAAGAGAAGAGGAAGAGGGGAGGCACCTCTGTATTGGGGGAATAGCGTAGAGAAAGAGGTGACTTCAAGCATGCCAGCTTCATTCCAAGAAGGGTCGAACTTCTCGACCTTCCAGCGGTCAATGTTTGGGTCATCGTCCCAAGGCTTCGGCTTATCGTGCTTGCCCTTGTGCTTCGGCTTCTGCTCGACGTTGCCGTTTTCGTTCTTCTCCATTGTCGCTGTGTTGATTTCGTTTCAGTTTTTGAAACCCTAGACGGCGAGAGGGCGAGACCAGTGTTAAAGGTTTAGAACCGCGGTTTATCCAAACGACCGTTATTTTGCTGGGCTATGCAATTAGCATAGGCATTTGTACTTCGTAGTAAAAAAAAAAAAGTTACTGTTGCAGAATAATATATTTTGTTCAATTTTTGTTAATTTTGTACTTCGTAGTAAAAAAGTTATGCAACACCATAATATATTTTGTTCAATTTTTTATTTATTTTACCATTTATTGAAAAATAATATAAAATTACCTAGATCTATTCAATAGTTATATATCGAAACATTCACCAATGTTCGACAAATAAAAATGATGTTTATGGTGAGTTAACCATATTAGTAGGGGTGATGGCCCACAAGCGGTGAGAGAAATGGTGGTGGCTAAAATTGGGGTGTTGGCGGCGGCGGTGGTGGTGGTGGTGTTGGAAATGGCGGTGATGGTGGTGGTGGCGGTGACGGTGATGGTGATGGTGGTGGTGGTGGTGGTGGTGACGAAGGTGGCGGTGGCGGTCTTGGTGTTGGTGGCGGCAGTGGCAGCGGAGGTGGTGAGGGTGGTGGTGTTAGTGGTGGTGTTAGTGGTGGTGACGTTGGCTACAGTGGTGGTAGTGTCAACATGGTTGACACAACTTATTTTTCTTTTGTAAAAATTGGAATTTTGAAAATGACACCAATTTAGGTGGAATTTAACGTTGGAATTTACAGCCTTCAAATCCCAAGTTTTTTTCCACCTAGAATTTACAAAATTCTGTATTTATTGACCCAAACAAGGAAATTAGAGCATGTAATTTCTTAAATGCTGAGTTTTGTTTAAATTCCGAGTTTCTTTCCTCCATCCAAACACACTATTTGGTGCGTTTGGATGAAGTAGTTTGAAATTACTAAAGAATTCACAAATGACGGAATTTAAAACGATGTGATTTAAAATTCTAGAATATGTAAATTCTCTTGTTTGGATAACATGTAAACATAATGGAGTTTAAATACGAAATTTATGGTAGTTTTAATTTTTGATGCATCAATTCAAATGAGTGATGGTGATGGTGACAACAATAAAAATGATGTTTATGGTGAGTTAACCATATTAGTAGGGGTGATGGCCCACAAGCGGTGAGAGAAATGGTGGTGGCTAAAATTGGGGTGTTGGCGGCGGCGGTGGTGGTGGTGGTGTTGGAAATGGCGGTGATGGTGGTGGTGGCGGTGACGGTGATGGTGATGTTGGTGGTGGTGGTGGTGGTGACGAAGGCGGCGGTGGCGGTCTTGGTGTTGGTGGCGGCAGTGGCAGCGGAGGTGGTGAGGGTGGTGGTGTTAGTGGTGGTGACGTTGGCTACAGTGGTGGTAGTGTCAACATGGTTGACACAACTTATTTTTCTTTTGTAAAAATTGGAATTTTGAAAATGACACCAATTTAGGTGGAATTTAACGTTGGAATTTACAGCCTTCAAATCCCAAGTTTTTTTCCACCTAGAATTTACAAAATTCTGTATTTATTGACCCAAACAAGGAAATTAGAGCATGTAATTTCTTAAATGCTGAGTTTTGTTTAAATTCCGAGTTTTTTTCCTCCATCCAAACACACTATAAGTGTCGAATAAACACAAACATTTCGACAGATAACTATCGAATACTTTTTTCCTTTTTATTTGGTGGTTATCCACCGAATAATCCATCAATACCTAGCAGATAACTATCGAATAATTATAAATATTTGGGTAGATAACTGTCGAATGACCCGATGAACAAAATTAAAATTTTGTTTTAAGAGTAAAATTGAAATTTTAAAATAGAGTAGTCAATTCAGCAGTTTAGTATAATTGGAACAGCACCGACCATTTTGTAGTCGTTCTGTTTTGGGTTTCTGTCTTTTGGTGTCGTTTGGTTGCTTGTGTGCCGTTTTTGTGTCTGTTTGTTTTGCTGTGTGTAACATTTGGGTTTGTATGGGTAGGGGATTTGGGCCCTTTTTTTATGTACGTATTTTCATTGCTATTGAGTCTTGTGTTTGGGCTGTACCTTGTTGGGCTTTGGTTTTGGTGGTGTTTTGCTCGGCCTTTGGGCCTTGTTAGTTTGTAGTTTTGCCTGTTGGGCTATTTTAATCTACTATTCTTTCGTCTAAAAAAAATAATTATATGACACACAAAATAATTTTCATAAAGGCCAATAATTGAATTCATTTTCATAAATACCTGTTAGTGGAACTATCAAAACCAATTACAGTACATTCAAAAGTGCTAGTTGAAAGTTATTCTTTAAACTAGTATGCCTTACTTAAGTACCTTAAATCTTCTCAATGGCCCAAAAAAAAAGAAGTACCTTAAATCTTCTCATGTTAACAATACCGAATTAAAGATAGCATCATATCCCCTTCTTAATTAAAAGCTTGGCGTTCTCACCAACAAGACGGTAGGACTTATCTAGTTGACAAACTTTTCCAACGTGAAATGTTATCATTTACTTACTTACGAAACCATCAAGCCACCAATCACGAAAAATAAAACTTTTATTTGTTGTGAACAAGTTATGGGGGTTTTCACCAAAAAAGAAAAACAAGTTATGGTTTCCACGGGCAAACATCGTCTCCCCTTTTATCTATAGCCTTTACCAGTTTCCACAGGAATTTCATGATCCACCTTGACCTCTGGGCCAGAGATTAAAGAGATTTTTAGAAGAGGGATGCGTTGACTATGGAGTAAGTTGTAAACAGAAACACTCTCCACGTGATAAAAATCTCTGAGCTTGATGGTCACAGATGTCTCTCCAAATGTCAATAATTTCAGCCAACCGGAAGACAACGCGTGGATAGATTGCATCTGGACTATAATGTCGAGCACGAAAGAAAAAAAATTGTACATAATAATTAGATAACTAAAATAGTCTAATATCTAATGTCTAATGTCATTGTGAGCCTCGTCTCCTACCAGTCCCAAGTTCCCCATTCTTATCTCGATCTTTTCCGTGCATTCAAAACAATTTTCTCCACGTCTCAACTACCTCTCAAGTTCAAACTTTCCTAGTAAGATATAGCCTCTTTTGCGGTACTGTCTCACGAAAGCTTTGCTCTGCTTACTAATTCGGTATTTCCCTCATGTCCATTTTTGTATCTATGAAATTCTGAGTTGCTGTTCCATTTCCTTGTGCGCTTGTGGTGTAGAAATGGCAGCCAAAATTGGGTCGTTTAGGCACAGCTTTGCTGAGAGAAGCAAGGAAAGGCTGCTATCCAGAAAAGGGTACTCGGACTTTGGCCTCAACAGCTCCGATGCCGGCGATGAAGGTGTCAAATGCGGCTGCTTTCGATCAATGTCAGATGGGTTTACCAACTTCCGCAATAGCTTTCAGGACACTTGTGTTAAGTTGTACGAAATGGGTCGTTCGGATCCTCGAAAAGTTTTATTTGCTGCCAAGATGGGTATGTCTCTAGCAATCGTATCACTGCTCATATTTTTCAAAGAGCCCCTCAAGGATACGAGCCAGTACTCTATCTGGGCAATTCTCACAGTTGTTGTGGTGTTTGAATTCAGCGTAGGTATTACTTCTCACTTCTCATCATCATGCTCATGTTACTCCAATTCAGTTTAATTCAATTGTTTGTTTGTTTGTGTGGGTTAATGGTAACTTTATTGTTGTTTTAATGTTAAAAGGTGCAACCCTTAACAAGGGTTTTAATCGAGCTTTGGGGACGTTTTCTGCTGGAGGGCTTGCTTTGGGTATTGCTGAATTGTCTTTATTTGCAGGAGATCTACAGGAGGTTATCATTGTGATCAGTGTTTTTATAGCAGGTTGGAGTTTATAGCGAATGATATTTCATATTACTATTTGTCACCTTGCAATTTTTGTTTACTTATTGAATCCTTTCGAAATTTGACCGTTGGGGTTTTGTGATGGTTAGGATTTTCTGCTAGTTATCTCAAGCTTTATCCGACAATGAAGTCTTATGAATACGGATTTCGGGTATTCTTGCTG
The DNA here is from genome assembly GCF_963921425.1 of Dryas octopetala. NCBI lineage: Eukaryota > Viridiplantae > Streptophyta > Magnoliopsida > Rosales > Rosaceae > Dryas > Dryas octopetala. The sequence continues at coordinate 29,676,933 of NC_141367.1, read as the reverse complement.
ACATATTGTATCGTCTTGGTGTCTGGGAGTGCATCATTTTTCCAAACAGCCTTTTATCGACTGTTGCTAATTGCAGTCGGTGCTGGCATATGCTTGACTGTAAATATATGTATATGCCCCATCTGGGCAGGGGAGGATCTCCACAAGTTGGTGGTAAAAAATTTCAGAGGTGTTGCCGTTTCTTTGGAAGGTTGGTTCTTGTTCGTTAGTTAATTATCTATTTGGAGATATCCACCATAAACGACAGGATTGATGGTGTCATTTTTTTGTTCTGTTATAGGTTGTGTTAATGGATATCTGCAATGTGTGGAATATGAGAGAGTTCCTTCAAAAATTCTCACATACCAAGCCTCTGATGACCCATTGTATAGTGGCTATAGATCGGCTGTACAATCTACAAGCCAAGAGGAATCTCTGGTGTGCTGCTATCACAATTCTGCTTCTAGTCTTCTAAATTTGAACCAAAAAAGTTGGGAACTATTAGTTGAACTAATTCATTTATCATTGCTTTTGCAGTTGGACTTTGCAATATGGGAGCCACCTCATGGCCCTTATAAGTCGTTCAATTATCCCTGGAAACACTATGTCAAAGTCAGCGGTTCACTGAGGCATTGTGCATTCATGGTCATGGCAATGCACGGATGCATACTTTCAGAAATACAGGTAAATATACCTCTTTCCTCTTTACTGTGACTTTGCAGAATGTATATAGCAGAAAGAAAAAAGAATGTACATAGCAGCATTTTCGCTGGGGATTAGATTATATTCCGAACCTCGATAGAGTCGGGGAAATGGATCTTGTGGTTCAAACTGCCCATCTCTCATTTTAAAGCAATTACTATTTGTTTAATAGCAATTTAGACTTATCTTCAATCTCCTACATATTGAGAATGGATAGTGTGAATACCTGCAGAAGTGCCGATGAGAAATCTGTATTGTTCTCTGAAAGGAAATTGATCTGTAATGCCACTAAAAATTTTATTTTGGCTTTTAAACTTGTATAGAAGAATACCCTTACATCCCATTTCTCTGCTTCCAAGATAAGAAAAGAAGATTCCGAACCATGCAACAACAGTTCAAACCCTATAGTTGATTAAGAACACAGATTTCTTCTTAATCCTATGTCTTTCTGGTTGCCAATGGGTTATTATTAGTAATGCATATTACATAAATACTTATGATGCCTTTCCCGTGGGCTATTCCATTTTCATAATCGGGTTTTGGGTATGTGTTTCTGTAGGCACCACCGGAAAAGAGACAGGTTTTTGCAAGCGAGCTCCAGCGAGTTGGTACTGAAGGTGCTAAAGTACTACGTGAGCTAGGAAGCAAAGTAGAAAAGATGGAAAAATTAAGCCCCAGAGACTTGCTTTTTGAAGTGCATGAAGCAGCAGAAGAGTTGCAAATGAAGATAGACCAAAAGTCATACCTCCTCGTCAATTCAGAAAGCTGGGGACCTGAAATAAGGCCCAAGGAATATGAAGATGCTCAGCAATTTGTTGATAAAGAGAATGAAAATAAGCAGATTGTGATTGAGTCCCTGAGTGAATCTTGGGAAGCTCAGAATCCAAACATGGCTGCTGATCCTTCCACGCCAGACTGGATCTCCTCAGATAGCGTGTTAAAGAAACCATTAATATCATGGCCACGTCTTTCATTTAATGCGAATGTCGTGCAAAATGAACCAGAAGAATCAAAAGTTTATGAAAGCGCCAGCTCCTTATCTTTAGCAACATTTGCATCAATTCTGATTGAGTTTGTGGCAAGGCTTCAAAATCTTGTGGATGAATTTAAAGAGCTTAGTGAGAAAGCAAACTTTAAGGATCCTATGGAACCACTTGATGCCAAAGAGGCAGTTGGGTTTTGGACCAGACTATTTAGGTGCTTGCTGTTCAAGAATTGAGAGTGTTTCAGTTGGCTTGATATTATAATTTTGATTCATCGATTTGAAGTTCATCGCCGGGTACTGAAACTAGTTGACAAATCGATTTCTGAAGTAACTTTACAGATGTATGTGTAGAAAGGCAATATGAGGTTTGAACTCTTGATTTGATACCATTTTGAAGTAAGACGAGTTGGGAAATCCCCAGTTTGATAAGAGTCCGGCTGGTATGAGAGAGTGTTTTATAAGAATCCTTAGATTAATCAAATAGCAGTTTAAAATTTCAAAGTTAAAACCTAACATTCTACACCTAGAAGGGTATGAGATAAATTTATTAGCGGAAGAGGTTAAAAATGGGACGATGAATAAAATGGATTTGGGTGAAGTTATTTTAAACGGTTTGTAATTTAAAACAGGTTATTGAATAATAAATGGGTATGAGTGATGTTTTAAGTTAATAAAAATTTAAGAAAACCTCTAAAATTTAAGAAAAAACTTTAAAATCGTCAACGTGTTATAATTTTAATGGATTGGTAACACCGTAACACTACCGTCATTATATCAGGTGGTGTTACGGTCACATATAATAATTTTTTCAAGTGAATGATACAGTCTGAAAGAATAATATCAAACGACATTGCTATAAAAACCAAAAATTTATGTCAATTTGTATATTCCCAACATATGTAGCATGAACTTCTAAAATATATATATATATATATGTGGGATGAGGTGTGAGGTGTGATAGGGTATCATGTGTACCACAAAAGGTGGGGTAGAAAAGTTAAAGACAAATAATGATTTTCTTTTAAAATTTGATTTTAAATAATATAATAGTATTTTATTGATTTATACATGATTCACTCTAATACTCATTTATTTTACAATAAGTAAAATATTGATACATTATTTGAGATCTAAATTTAGAATACGAATTTAGCATCTTAGCATCATTGTTTTCAATATCTACTACTTCTCAACTCAAATTTTCCAAATCGGAGACTAGACCATGAAATTGTAAATTAATACCAAAAAAAATGGAGAAAGATATCATTAGAACCAATAATTAGTTATTGGCCAAAAAAAAAAAAAAGAACCAATAATTAGTTGCCATCGTTCCACATCTTTAATAACCAATAAAAAAATAGATCAAAACAGCAATGCATCACTATTGGGCCCAGGCATATGAAGCCCAAACAAAATGGCCTAATTTGTATGTTTTGGTTTGCCTGAGCACTTTATGTCTTCAGCTTTAATCTCATGAGATTCGTATAGGCCCACTAACATATGGGCCTAGAAACAAACAGAACCATATACTCCGTTAGTCTCGTCTTCTCTCTCTCTCTCTCTCTCTCGTCTTCTCTCTCTCTCCCTCTCTCTCAGAGATTGTCGAATCAGAGGCAGCCGACGGGAAGGCATTGAGATCGGTAAGACCGTTAACTCTTCTAAGGTTTGTCGATTTCTTCTCGGAAAATGTTAATGCGTTTGATAAATTTTTTGCTAATAAATTGGGCTAACTTGATTTTTGGCCTCGGTTTGATTGCCGAGAAAAAAAGGAAAGTACGATAAAAGAATCAAATTCTGATATGTTTTCATTTCGTGTAAATGAAGAATTACTCATTAAAACTGAACCAAGGAGCTAGTATATCGCATGCACAGTCGTTTATTTTTAATTTTTATTATTTTCTTGGCCATTAAATAGGTGCACAGTTCGTGATTCATTTTCCTCATTATAAATTTTCGTAGCCAAGAAGAGCCTTAGAGTTACTGCTTTTTGGAATCCAAGAATTCATCGTCCTCTTTATTCCTTAAAACATTGTTCGTGTTTTCTTGATTTGGATTCTAGGGTTTGATTTAGATCTCGAACTGTTGATCTGATGCTTTTCTCAATTCTCTTCTATATTAAGCTCCATTCGATAGCTAGGAAATTATAGGAATCGAATTAAAAAATGAAAACCGAAATGAAAATATAGTAGTTTTTTGAAATATGTTATGATTCTGCATTCTTGCTTGTTTGCATTTCTTTTGCATTCTGGGCGGTCACATTAATCGTTGGTTATTTGTGCAAATTTTGTTTAGTTTTTAGAAAATTTTATTGGTACTATTTTTTCATAGCAGTAATAGTTATACCCAAGTTTCCTTTACTTAGCAAATTATTTCTGAACTTTTTAATTTTTTACGCATGCCCATTTATTTGTAAATATTTATTGTTTTACTTGTCTTGAAGTATAGTAATTTGGTAGCTGCCATATTGGGTCGCCATTATAGTCTTTGTAAATATTACAAGTTAAATGATATCATTTACTTGCAGTACTTCTGATAGTTTGTTTTGGTGTTTTGTTCTAGAAAATCTTTTAAGTACAATGTCTATGGTTGATGAACCGCTATACCCAATAGCCGTTCTCATAGACGAGCTAAAAAATGACGACATCCAGCTACGACTGAACTCAATCCGCAGGCTATCAACAATTGCGCGTGCTCTTGGGGAAGAGCGAACCCGTAAGGAGTTAATCCCCTTTCTGAGCGAAAACAATGATGATGATGATGAGGTACTTCTTGCAATGGCAGAAGAGTTAGGGGTCTTCATTCCATATGTTGGGGGAGTGGAGCATGCACATGTTTTGCTCCCACCCTTGGAGACACTTTGCACTGTAGAGGAAACCTGTGTGAGGGACAAGGCTGTGGAGTCACTATGCAGGATTGGGTCTCAGATGAGGGAGGGCGATTTAGTCAACTGGTTTATTCCTCTTGTGAAGGTTAGATGACTTATTATTTCTGCTGTGTTCAAGATTCTTTACTTGTTTTTTAAATATTTTCTAGCAATTGATCGGCGAGATAAAATTGAGGATTTGCAGAACAGTTTTTGATTGATAAATTATTTATGGAGATCTGCCCTTGTATATCTTTAAATCTCTGCCATGTGGATATTGTTAATTGCTCATTTGAATACCTCAATGCTGTTTCCTGCTTAATGGATCTTTTATAAGATATTTAATAGATTTGGTGTTGGAGGGTTTAGATATTTAATTGCTCATTTGAATACCTCAATGCTGTTTCCTGCTTAATGGATCTTTTATAAGATATTTAATAGATTTGGTGTTGGAGGGTTTAGATATTTAATTGCTCATTTGAATACCTCAATGCTGTTTCCTGCTTAATAATAATAATAATAATAATAATAATACAGATACTTCAATGTTTAGTGTTGGAGGGTGACATATGAAAGATTTTGAATAGATTTGGGGTAATCTAGTTTTGCATGTTTTCTGGGAAATAATTCTGCATTGAACTTTTATCTTAAGGTTTTACTGGTGACATTTGTTTTGACAATATCAATTCATCACTGTCATGCATATTTCTATGTGTATTTTATTACAAAGTTCTCCAGTTTTCCACCCTTTCACCTTCACTAAACTCTTTGTTCAATATATATTGTTATTTATTCTTTTCAGAGGTTGGCAGCTGGTGAATGGTTTACAGCTCGAGTTTCTGCATGTGGGCTTTTTCATATTGCCTACCCTAGTGCATCAGAGACATTGAAGACAGAGCTGCGGTCAATTTACAGCCAATTGTGTCAAGATGACATGCCTATGGTTAGGAGGTCTGCTGCAACAAACCTGGGGAAATTTGCAGCAACTGTTGAACCTGCTCATCTGAAGATTGATATCATGTCTATATTCGAGGATCTTACACAAGATGGTAATTGAACGTTCACCTTGTGTTCAATAGATGGCGAGGCATCTACATTTTGTAATTCTGCCAATATTACTATCTCTGTTGGCCATCGTTGAGTCTAATATTGCAGTTTTGGCCCGTGTGTTGCATACCTATAAGATTTGAATCGGTGGTACCACACTGCAATGTAACGCATTGTTGGGTAATCCATGTTCTAATTGTGATTTGTCTCCGTTCATTGGATAATTGACTAGTGGGTTATTAGGATGGAAAATAAAATGAGAATATGAGGAAATGTGCTATAGAGTAATATAGCATATTGAAAACCTTCAGGATTTAAGTTATTCTGAAGATATCTTTTATATTGCCACCTTGAAGATATCTTTTGAATAATTCAGGGTGTAAGTTATTCTGAAGTTACAACATATATAATTTAAGCTATAATACTTGTAAGGACTGGAAACCAAACAAGAAGTCAACTGAAAAAAAAAAAGAATCTGGAAATGTATGTTAGTAACAGCATTTCTTTCTCGCATTCTCAGTTTGTATTTCTTTTTGAGTTCAAAGTTGAAGTCCTCATATATAATTTCATCTTAGATCAAGATTCTGTTCGACTATTGGCCGTTGAGGGCTGTGCTGCTCTTGGCAAGTTGTTGGAGCCTCAAGATTGTGTTGCACATATCCTCCCTGTTATCGTTAACTTCTCTCAGGTAAACCTTTTATTTAGAATGTGGAATTCTACATTTGGTTTCTTAATGTTTGTGGAGGTTCAGAACATTCAGCTTGTGTTACTTCTATATGTCTTAAGTATGGTTCGCAAGGTTATATTTGTACTTCACATGTTGTCATAAAAAGCCTGCATGGATGGTTACAATCTTAAGGCATGCTTTTGGAAGCTACTGGCTATGACACTCTGGAGTGTCACTAGTAGTTTTGTGCATCCAAAAAGATGTCATCGGATTTTGTTTACATGCATCTTGACATTGTTTGCCTTCTTTCTGAATAGGATAAGTCTTGGCGTGTGCGTTACATGGTTGCAAATCAATTATATGAGCTTTGCGAAGCTGTGGGGCCTGAGCCTACAAGGTATCATTTTCATACTACAGCCATATGGTAAAATATAGATAGTGATAATGGGCTTCTATTTTTCAGAAAAAAAAAAAAAAAATCAAACAAATGAACTATCTGTTAATCAGAAAATTTTTTAAGCCAAGTTTTTTATCAGCTAAGCTACGCACTCATCTGTGATGGTGTAGTTATAGTCTTTGGCTTTTCTATTTCTTCTGAAATATCTGATTTATGGTGGCTGTATTTTAAGGACGGACTTGGTTCCGGCATATGTCCGATTGCTTCGAGATAATGAGGCTGAAGTACGTATAGCAGCTGCTGGCAAAGTTACCAAGTTTTGTCGGATTTTAAATCCAGAACTTGCAATTCAGCATATTCTTCCTTGTGTGAAGGTGCACATGCTTTAATAAAAAGTTTCTCATTTCTGGGTGGTGCTAACTGTTACTCCAACTTATACCTCTTTTGTATTAGATATTTCAATACTTCCCAATGACCTTTGCAGGAACTGTCATCAGATTCTTCCCAACATGTTCGGTCTGCTCTGGCTTCAGTTATAATGGGAATGGCTCTTGTATTAGGAAAGGTGAGGATGTCATTTTGTGTTTAGTGCAGTTATCTTTGTCCAGGGAATAATTTATCATTGGTCATCACATGCAACTATGGCTGGATATGGGATCGTGTGGTTTTGTTATTTTGTTAATTTAAAAAAGAGTTTGTCTGACAGATCACTAACTTGATCCAATATGAGGTGTATATGACTTTTACATTTAATGAATGTTTTTGGGTGGATGAATGGTGGAGCTGAATATGTGTTGGATTTTCCACACACCTGTGAAAAAGTTGGAAAAAAAATTAATGAGATGTGTATCTGATCTATAATCCAAATTTGCATTCATCTGACTAATTCATATAAATCAATGAATCTTAACATGACATTCTTTTCATGTAACATTTTCATTTGTCCCTTAAACCTTTGGTGTGTACTAGGTTTTAGGATTGTACTCAACAAATTTTATTGTTGATTTACATTGTAGCAAATTGAGTCTCAAGTCTGCATTTTGGTAATAATAAACGACCATCTTTGGAATTGCTTAATTTGTCAGGACATGTGTAACTGAAATGAATACTGTCAATTGCCAATGTGGATTGCTTGTGTTTACATGTAAACAATTTTTTTTGGTTTTTTTCATGTATTGTATAGATTTGGCCTGCACATTGACCCTGGGAATAGAGGGAGTTTTTTTATAAAAAATGTTTCCCTCTCATTTTTGTATACCTTAAATTATAAAGCTGTTGCAACCCTGCTATTGTTTTTTCAATTTTATTATACCGCTGTCTGTGACGTTTTAATTGCATTACTTGCATCAAAATCTCATTCTTATGGAAACCAAAAAAAATCTCATTCTTATGGTAAATGCAGGATGCAACAATTGAGCAGCTCCTTCCCATTTTTCTCTCGCTTCTGAAGGATGAATTTCCTGATGTGCGCCTTAATATCATTAGCAAGCTTGATCAAGTGAACCAGGTCAGTTCAAAACTGAGAAAGTAAATGTCAGTGAATAGTGCGTTATATTCTCAATTAATTTCCCATGTCTCCTTTTGGATGATTCTGCAAATGCCTTTAAACCCAAAGCTTAGAACTTAATATTTAGGCCTTTTTGGTCGTTTTGGGGGAATGCTGAGGCAAGTCATTCTTGCAGGTTATTGGAATTGATCTGCTATCTCAATCATTATTACCAGCCATAGTTGAGCTTGCAGAGGATAGACATTGGAGGGTTCGACTTGCAATAATAGAGTACATACCTTTATTGGCCAGTCAGCTGGGTGTAGGGTTCTTTGATGATAAGCTTGGTGCCCTTTGCATGCAGTGGTTACAGGATAAGGTTAGTGTATTCCCACCTTTCATAACAAGGATTTGAAATACATTTCACTCCTTCCTCACCATTTGTTGAACTAGTTAACGTTGTATGCTTAAATGCCTCTATATATATACATATATAGAATGAAGTTTGAAAGGATGGTGGTTTTGGGTAGTCATAAAGATACAAGTTGGACATGAGAGTTATTTAAAGTCATGTAGGAAGCATATAGTGTATGATAATCATAATCGTTGTAAGTTAGGCTTTGGTAAAAGATATGTACATGCTGGAGGGAAGTAAAGGTCTTGGTTTATTATTTATTTTTTAAATTTAGAATTATGTGGACATTCGCTCAAGCTGACTTCTATATCAAGTTTTCTGATCTTTTTATCACAAAAAAAAAAAAAAAGGTCTTGGTTTATTTTTATTTTTTAAAAGCGAGGTGCTCTAGATCTAACATTGAGGCATATTTCTCTATTTTATCATCTTTGATATCTGTTGCAAGCTTTTCCCATCTGCTTAGCATCTTTGGAATCTATTGCAGGTTTACTCAATTCGTGATGCTGCTGCTAACAATTTGAAGCGCCTTGCTGAAGAATTTGGTCCAGAATGGGCAATGCAGCACATTATTCCTCAGGTTTGAGATTCAATTGTTACAAGCTTTGTCATGGGAGATTCCAGATTTATCTTTGTGAAATGTGGAATATAAATTTGTGATTGTTTTGTTGATTCCGAAATTGATGTCTGTACCTTCTTGCTCAGGTTTGTCTTGGCTTTACGAATTATTTCTTCCTGGAAATTAGTTTATAGGTGTTGAATGGTTTTGTGTAGGAAATTTTTTCTGCAAGGCTGGTGCTACTGTAATTAAGTTGATCGTGCAATTATTTTTCTCAGCCATTATTCCGTTTTCTTTTGGATGTCTGAATGGGTACTAGTTAGTAGTTACTACTCAAGTTGTTGATATGGTTTATTTATTTGCTGGTGGCTTACCACATTTTCAACTTTGTAGCCTTGATGATTCCTTTATTTTTAATTGTTATGTATTTCCTGTTTGTACACTATTCTCTAAAAGCAATGGGAATTGGCATGCCATTTGCCCAGGTTCTTGAGATGATTGACAATCCGCACTATTTGTACCGAATGACAATTCTGCGTGCAGTCTGTCTCCTTGCCCCGGTCATGGGTTCAGAAATCACATGTTCGAAACTGCTTCCAGTCGTTATCAATGCGACAAAGGACCGGTATATATATATTTTTTATGAACTGTGTTTACCAATTAGGAAAGATATGATGTAGTGGAGTGATTTCTGTTTTCCGCCCTGAATTCTTTTGGTTTCCCCTCAGAGTACCCAACATCAAGTTCAATGTGGCAAAGGTGCTGCAGTCCCTTATCCCCATAGTTGATCAATCTGTAAGTATCTACCTGAATCTTCACAATTTTATTAGTGAATGTTTTGTTTGTTATTCATTTTTGATTTTATGTTCTCTTCCTGTGGCTTCAAAACTGTTGTGACACAGGTGGTGGAGAAGACAATTCGTCCCTCTTTGGTTGAGCTCAGTGAGGACCCAGATGTTGATGTCCGATTTTTCGCCAACCAGGCACTTCAGGCCATTGATCACGTCATGATGTCGAGCTAGCCAGGATTGTTTTCACACTAGGTGTTCATCGCTTATGTTTAAAATGAAGACATCATTCTTGCACATCAGAGTAGTTATATTTTGGTGGAGCGTCTGCGTAAGTGTGCTAGTATGTTGTGCCTAACATGCGGGACCTTTTTGGCTACCTAAGTTTATGCTTCCTCGTTTATGAGAAAAATGTATAATATTAATCTTTCAGATATTCTTTTTCCCTGTCCTGCAATTTGTTTTGTGTTTCCTATCGGTCTTCATTAGTAGGGCTTTTTGTATTGGAGAAGCATTTTATATTGTTGATGAATATATACACATTTTTTATATATTTATTGGTGAGTAGATTTTTTCCAAACTAGATTGGATGCATTCAAATCTCAATTATCAACTTTCTTACCCTAGAAAAATAACAGAGAATATAACTTAATTTTTAATAAGTGATGTGTTTAGTTTAGAGGTCTTGTTCTTGAGTATCTGACTTATGATATATTGGTATAGTAATGTTTCTCTCCATTTTGTTGAGGTTTTAAGTTTGAATTCTCTTCCCAGGATAATATATAAATAACCATAATGTGTGTCAATTTAAACATACCATGATAACAACTTTACAAGTGAGGTTAGAGTTAATCGTCAAATTTACATGTAATACAACGACAATACACATTGATTACCATAAAATCTATTGATTTCACTTTCCTTTGACAAAGTTTCCTTTTTTGGGCAAGGAAATTTTTATGAGGATGCGTCTTTCAATGCTAATTAATGAGGTGGTAGTCAATTTGGTTTTGCATTTTAGCACCAAAGCGGGGGTCAGCTAAGATGCCAACCCACGTGAAATTGTAGTTTGGTAGCTTTCTAAATGGTGGAGAGTAGACTATGCTGCACCTTCTGTTCTGTTTCTCGAAGGTCTCTTTGACGATGATGCAGATGAATTTCTTGAATTTTTTTTTTTTTTTTAATTCTCCCACATGAGGTGTAAACGTTGTGGGATCTACGTGGGACTCGTCTAGCAAAAGTTAGTTCAATAATATATCATATATCTTCCAATGAAATATAGACAAAAAGAAAGTCCCATTCTTTAGAATAATGCAAGGCCAAGTTATATGTGTCTATTTTTGGATCCTTCAGTATTGTGATTCGCATGCAAGTTAAAGTTTTGAAATTTGAGTTACCAAAACGAGTTTTGATATTTGGTCTAAGAGAGTTAAATACTATATTACAGGAGACGATAATGGAATTGTTTTACTTTCACTTTTAGGATGGTAGCTGGCTATCGAAAATTTTAATTACTTCGAGTGTACAATATGGAATAGGATCCTTTATTGAATTTTTGAAATTGATCTTGTGCTTATATTTACAAATGATTAAGCGTTTTGAACTGAGAATTTATTATTTAAAATTTATATTAGAAAGATAATAGTATAAAAACCAAAAATGACATATTATATATTTAGTCCTAAACATAATTTTTACGTGCCAATTAGAGGATGGGACAAGTAAAATACCCCGCTTAGAACAGAAAACAAGTTATGGTTGGAACTTGTAAGCTATAAGATGTGTAGTTCAAAATGAGTAGCCATGCAGTTGTACGTGTCTTTCACGGCACTTTTTTGTCATGGTTAGTTTCTTTAAGCATTTATAATAGAGAGACAGTAGTCTTTGGGGGTTGAGGCATTGTAACCTACGTCGACCGATGGTTCGCACCTGGTGCCCTCCAACTACCAATTAAATTCTTGCTTTTAATTACCACGTAGGCTATAGCTAGCTAAGTTGGCTGCAGTAGCATATGATTCATGCTTATAAATACACTCCTCAACTAGAAACATATCACATCTAAGTCTAGCTAGCTATCAAGCTAGCTCCTACATATCAGGAAGACAGGAACTAATCTCTTATTCCATGCATGATCGATCGTTCTTCACTATATGGAAGTACCAGAAGAAAAAGAAGTAGTGGAGCAAAAAAACAAGATTGCTAGCTGTCTAACACTCAGGTATATATATATATATATCTATTTTCTAGTAATTATGTGTCTAGGGAGTTAATTAAAGAGTAACTGTCGAGCGTTCGGTAACTGTAAAATTGTGCTAGTTTTTGGAGCTAAATTCTAATATAACGCCTTCACTAATTCATTTTATACCCTAGTAGGAGATGTGGTGAAAGATAAGAATTTATTCTCAAAACTCGACGGTGAAAACAGCAGCTTGCCTATGTTAAAAAATCATTGCCGAACACTCGGAGAATCTACCTAGCACTTGGCGGTGGGTGTGCACGTTTGTACATTCACATCTGATCAAATATATATATAGTGAATGTACATGCATGCATGTGTCACAATGGAATTTTTTGTGTGCGAAATGATGGGCTACTGTCTGAAAAGCTTATAGTCGAAAAAATGATCATGGCCATGCAGAAGATCTAGCATCAAATATTGATTCAATTCTAGTTGGGGATGGGTAATCTGAATTTATTGCATGATTAGTTTATTTTTCTTCTAACATTCAACTAATTATTAATTAACTTAATTTGTTTTTGCAGCAAAGGATCTTTCGATAATTTCATCTGGAACACTCATTTGAGCAAGACTGTGTGACCAATTTTTATGGATGAAAGGCCGCAACGGTAGCCTCCGAGGGAAACCTCAACCACGAACCTTCACGAGGGTTCGCAGGAGATCGAGGTGTAACCGGCCTTCCTCAAGCAGTACTTACATCTTTTAATTATGCTTATATGTAAAAGTTTGAATGACAATGTATATCATCATCAGGTACGGTGACTTTGTAAGAGATATCATATTATTTAAGCTTTACATATAATTAAATTAATAGATCATAATTTATGTCCTGATTGTATGATTATTATTTATTTTTTTATTTACTAGAAAGAATTGCAAGAATTAAACTCCTATCGTGAATATGGCATAAAGTGCTCGAACTAGAAGCGTTGAAACTATAAAGCCTCTATAATTATCTTTTAAATATCAACATACACCATGTGCGTACTTTTCTAAAATACAAGGTGGAGTTTCCTAAGAACATGCCGCTGAATTTTTTCATGACTCCACTATGGATCCCATCATTTATATATTTGATTTTTCTCTATTTATTGTTGTGTGATCTTCAATTTTATTCTGTATTAATTAACGGTGTATGAGTAAAAGAGAAAATAAATTCATAACATTTTTTTAATGTGCGTGAAATTATATCTATATATTTATCAATTTTAAATTTATAATATATGTCTAAATTTGATCGACTTTGTAGTATTTAATTTGTTGTAAACTATTACGTACTACTCACTCCCTCTCTTCTTGTGAGGAGTAATCTTAAGTATATACGACAACAATAGTGATCTTTCTTTTTCGAATTTTTACAAATGCAACATATATCATATATGCATCAATTGTGTTTGATTTCTACAACAAAGCTAATTAACTGTTATTAACAAAGGCCTTAATATGAGTTATCATTTCATGGCATCGAGTTTGTGAGATCTGAGACTTGTCTAAAATCTGAAATGCATGCCCTACACCTTTGTAAACCACATACTCTACCACCTTACCAGCTCTACACAATGCACCACAAAACTCTAAGTTCCTGTCTTTCAATATATCCATTTCCGAAATGCACACCATGGTAGCCCAAGAAACCGGCCCAAAACCACTCCTCTCCGGGTTGCACCACGGGTGGTCCCGGTTCGACTTGGCCGGCAGTGCCAACCGCCAATAAGTATCCGAAGCAGCCAAGCTCAAAACCGACCCACGTGGCTTTACCATGAAATAGTACTTTTCCGAATTTGTCCTTGCCTCTCCTCCAAAAAATGGTTGCATCAAAACCGTACCTTTAATAATCAAAGGCTTTGTGGTCATTTGCTGACCATGGTCGTCACAACAAAGCCCTGTGGCCACATTATGGGCTATATTGGCACCGGCACTATCACCCACTAAGAAAATTCTAGAAAAGTCGCACGGCTTTGACCACCATTCGTTAGCCCCACATAGAGCCTGTTGTTTTAACCACATAAGGGCATTCAAGCCATCTTCATATGCAGCTGGAAGAGGGTGTTCAGGGACCAAACGGTAATTTACCGACATGATTAAGCAACCCACTTTGGCTGCTAGCTTTGCCAAGAATTCATGGTAACAACTCCAAGCAGCTGAGCCAACACAAAACCCACCTCCGTGAAAATAGACTAGCAAAGGGAGCTTAATGTTGTTGCCGTGGTGGCATTTGGGAACGTAGAAACGTGACCAAGTGTTTGTGGAACTGTCAATGAGAACGTCCCGTGAAGTCACGCCTAGCTCTGGAGCCACGGAGCTTGTGACACATGGAACGATCTGGGGTCTCTGCACATGCCCATCTTTGTACACTTTGATAAGCCCTTCGATTTCCTCGATCACAATCCCATGTTGGTCATGATGAGGCTCCACTACTTGGTTGGTTTTTTTATTGAAACTTGGATCTAAGGTGATAGCACCCATTCTTAATTCTTTGGAGCTGGCTAGCACAAATATTTTAGGTTAGTATACAAAACTTTTGCCTCTCTGTTGTTGTTATATAGAGGATGAAATGATAAGGCTAAAGTTAGGGGTATCTAATAAGAGAGGAAGATGAAGAGATCAACCTATCCTTTCCTACCAAGTGGCGGGTAATTGGGTAACTGCCACATGTCTTCACGTGGATCCAGTGTGTAGGGGCATGGGAGTTGCATTTTCTGAATGCATGCACCTTTACCATTGTGATTTGTGGGTAAGAGGAGTAGTGTTAGATTAATCTTATACAACTTCTCATTGTGGGTAAGCATTTGTGGAATGTGGCCTACCCATTAATCAATTACATAAAATATATATTTAGTTGGGTTTAAAGTTAAAACGCATGCAAATTAAAAGAGTAATTAAGGTGTGCATGATATTGTTGACACTTTAAGGGAGACACTGCACTTAGTGGCGTCAAAGCACTAGGAACCCAACTTTTTGGTTGCCTCCCAATAACATCTCCTCTAGGGAACTGTTTGGGACATTATCCTGTGCACCCACCAAAGTTAAAGCAGAGCATTCGAGATTTCTCTTCCACAATGAGAAGGTTTGTGGGCTAAGTTTGTAGAAATTTGAAAATGAGTACTCCTCGATTGCTCTTTAATAGAAGCCCTCTCCCTGTTTTTCAGGACGACCATGGAACATGCTTCCTTTTAGTCATGAGTGGACATATACGTCTTCCAAAGTGGCAAAGCCAAAGATAAAGCACTGCAACCAGAAAGCTGTATGGTCAGAGGGTTTTGTCTTGTTTTGTCAATTTTTTATTTTTGTCTAAATTGTCTTGTCAATGTTTACATGATTCATTCACATTCATGTATCCTTCTTAACACTCTTGAAAAAAAAACAATACAAAAATTTTACATGAGCGTTGGAGGAATATGCTCCACATCTCCCATGCTGGTTTCTCGCCGTAGAAATGGAAACTTACAATTACCAAATTAACCATAATGGCATGGTAGTTGGGCTCTTACCAGTTCTGGCTTTGATGACATTAACCTTCTTCTTTTCCCTAATGCGACCGGTAGAAGTAATTTTAATTTGAAAGTTTTTACAGGTAGGTGGGCAACCACCAAGTTAGTTTAATTATGCAGTCACATGCATGTGTACGGTCTTGATAAAATAACAATGCTATGGTCATTTGCATGTCAATTTGATCCCGGATCACATAATTTAATATTACAATTAGGAAAAGGGAACTAATTAAATAAAAAATAAAGAAATGTTACAAATCAAGCTTAAATATATATATATATATTTGTTCAATCATCAGAAGTCTTTAAGAGTAATCTTAGTGTAGGTCTCAAAGAGAACAACATGAGCAACGACATATATATCTGTCTATGCATGGCATTGGCTACCGAGTCATGCCTCCCTGAACTTGTGTTGGCATTGGTGCTAGTCGTTTTTGCCTTTCCACGTTCCCATGCCAACCTACATGCATATACACATAGATACATGCATTAGTACGTTCCATTGATCATTGTAAAAACAGATCAGAGAGAGAGAGAGAGAGAGAGGGTACGTGCTGAATGATGATGGTGATGTACCTATGGACATGTCAAAGCCTTGGTTCTGAAGCTGTCTATACTCTTGGCACAAAGCACATTCCTCGCAAAAAAAATGGACGCAGCAATCGGTACAGCAGGCGGGGCTCTCCTCCAAGAAATATTGTCCCCTCAATTTCGTTCGATAAAAGCACGAATACAAACACGAGTAGCCCATCACGCACATCATCAAACTGTAAAGACTTCCGCTCACACCACAAGCTGCATATGCGCATATATAAATATATAATTTCCCAATTATAATTAATATATTTATTCCAACTCCCTATCTATTAAGTACTAACAATTTTAAAAAGCAACGTAGAAATTAATTAATAAACTTACAAGATGATCCCCTGTCCACAATTTCTGCAATGCGTCCAAATGTTATACATGGGCACCAGCACGTCAAACAACCTTGAAAATTAATTAGAAAGATAGGTTTAATTAGGAAATAGGCAATTTTCAAAAATTCACATTAGGCAGTCACATCGTAATAATAATAATAACTTTTGAAGGAGCGGAAATAGTATTTATGAGTGAAATTAATAATGCATGCGTGCATGCATATATGCAACGTACTTACAACTGCTAACATGTTCACAACAAGCGCAGAGTCCAGTGGACCAAGAGACTGGGGCATGAGGATAAGTAGTAGTACTTACAGTACTAATTAGATTTGGATGGGTCGACGAAGACGCGATCACCATCACCGGATTGAATGCCAGTGGTTGTTATAATTACGGTTTCTGTGTGTAAACGTTTCTTCAAACACCAACAAAGGTTTTCCTTATGTATAGTTTCAGGGTCATTCAACGTGCCTCTTCGTAATAAACGGTTCATGCAATGGCAACGGCCAACAGGTGTGTTTTATTTATTTATTTGGTGTAAATTAATTAGGGATTAGTGTGATCTTCCGGATCCCCCAATGTCAAAAGAAAGAAAGCCACGTAGGCAAATACTTAAATCCTCAGAAAAACGACAGCTAAACCAGCAACCACAAAAGAACTCAAAATCCCTGCTTTATCTTTCTTAATTACATTAATTAACAACCTCTAAAACTGTGTTAAGTTTTCTTTATTTATTATTAACTTCAAGGATATATCATGCATATTTCCCAGAAGCAACCCAACAAGAAATGAGTCATGTAATTAAGTATTAATATTCTAACGTACACAATTGATTAATTATCAGTAGCATTTAATTAAGTTCCTGGCAATAGCTAGCATACAATTAACCTCTAATAATATTGGTTCTTCTTATAACCATCCTACTCGTTGACAAAGTTAAATCTTTTAAAAACTATATATGTCAGACTAAAGAACCTGGGGTACCGTATCAATGTTTCTTTTCTATATTAATTTTTGTATTTTCGTTTCTATATTAATTAACGTCTCTTACTATATAACACACTTTTGATCTTCGTGGTCAGGTCAGAGCTTTAATTAATATCCCGAACTTTCTTACTAATTTCCTCTCCTTTTTTCTTATTCTTACAATTCACCTTTCATAAGTTTCCTATTTGTAGCTTTCCATGGTCGATCAAGAAACTGATAGATCCATCTTTTATCCTTATCTTGAAAATTATGATATATAATTAATTTCCACGAAATTAATCTCCTTATACGGTGTAGTACGGCTCTAACTGAAGTGGTAATCTGAACCCCAAATACTTATAAATAAAGAAGCAGTGCCAATATTGCCATAATTCCACAGAGGCATTGACCAATGAATTCCGACAACTCCAAAACCCCCAATTTTGAATCAACTCCATCTGAAAATAAACCCTCTCCTCAAGGCCAATGGTCCACTGGCCTTTTCGATTGCTTGGAGGATCGTCCTAATTGTACGTACTACTTTCATTTCTACCATATATAGGAATGATTTTTCTTTTTAATTAATTAATTAATCAATTACGTACTTTCTCTCCTTTAATTTTCTTTTTAATTTCCCCCCTAATATTGGTTCTTCTTCACTTCTTTGAAGGTCTTCTAACTTGCTGCTGTCCATGCATCACCTTTGGGCAGATTGCGGAGATTATTGATAGAGGGACTACATGTACTTCAAAACCCTTCCCGTGCATGCTTAAGCTTATGTGCACGTTTTTTTATCATTTTAGGCTACGCAGTGTTGTTTATTGGATCTTAATTAGTGCCAGACCATTTGTCTATTAACATTCCTCAATTCATAACTAATTAACCAATATTAAAACTAATTAATGCTAAGTAGGTAAAGAGTTAACTAACTATGCATTGATTGATCAATTAATTAATTAAATTTGGCAGCGCGTGCGGTGTCTGCCCTCATCTACTATGCTATGGGCTCTATATCCTGTGGGTGGCTGTATGCTGGTACATACCGAACCAAACTGCGACGATTGTTTTCACTACCAGAAGAGCCATGCGCTGATTTTTTGGTTCATTGCTTTTGCTGTGTTTGTTCCATTTGTCAGGAGTACAGACAACTCAAAAATCATGGCATCGATCCCTCCATAGGTAAACCACGACTCACAACAATCACAACCCATTTTACTTTATTGTTTTATTCATTGAATGCATGATAGATCAGATTTTGAGTTATATATTCAGCCTTTGACAAAAAAAAATTACTTATATATAAATTGGGCCACAACATACAAGGCCCACCTTATCTTTTCAAAATCACCCGCATTTTTTAATATAAATGTCTGGGCTTGGGCTACGACCCTCCTAGATCGTTGGGCCTAAGAAACTAAGGTCAAACCCAATAAGCAAGGGAGTCGCAAATTAGGTTAGAGTATTGCTATCTGCACACTCATTTTTCTCTCACTACATACTCCTCTCCATCATTTATTAAATTATAATTCTAACCTCAAACCTAAATGACCATAATACCCTCATTATACACCTCAAACCATCCATCACCATCACCATCACCACTCCAAGTCCAAACCCACCCCGACCCCACCATTGTCGACATTGCCCTATTGTCGGCAGTTTAAACCGACGACCAGCCTCCCCCTTCTCTCTCTCTCTCTCTCTCTCTCTCTCTCTCTCTCTCTCTCTCTCTCTCTCTCTCTCTCTCTCTCTCTCTCTCTCTCTTCTTCCATGTTGAGAAAGAGGTCATCTCCGCCCCACCCTGCCCCCACATAGCCCAGCCTCGCCCCGTCCCGCCGCACCTAGAGGCGGCGCACGGTGGGGTCGAGGTTGGAGGTGGGATTCTACTGGTGTGGTTGGATTGGGTTGAGAAGCCATATAGAGAAAGGGAGAGAGGAGAGAGAGAGGGGAGAAAGAGAAAGAGAGAAAGGGAGATAAGAGATAAAGGGAGAGAAGAGAGAGGGAAGGAGAGGAAGGGAGGCTGGCCACTGTCGGAGTCTGCATCGGGGATGGGTCGGCATCGAGGGTGGGCTAGCTGGGTTTTAGTTTTTTTTTTTTTTTTGTATTAATGAGAGTATTTTAAATATTTTGAGAGTATATTTTGAGAAATTAGAAAAATAAAAAAGAAAAATGGTGTGAGGTGAATAAGGGGTGTGTAGTGAGAGTAAAATGTGTATGCAAATAGCAGCACTCTTAGGTTAAAATTCGTTCCCAAAAATAAATTGGTCAGAGAAAGCAAATTTTGTAGCAGAATAATGCTATTTTTACCATTTTAATTGACCACATGTTTAACTATTTCTCTAATATAGGTAGGACATATTTATGCTGATCTCACAAATGTGGAGAGATATAGTTGGCTAAATGGTTTAATTAAGATGATATAAATAATCTTATTTTTTGTAGCGTCTAACAATCACTTTTCACATTTGAAGAACAAATTATTTTAAATTCAAATTTAAGAATCCAAGACTTTCTAATTGTAAAATTTGTAACCATGATTGATCCATTATGAATACTTAATCACGCATGATTGATTTTGAAGGGTGGCAAGCCAACGTTGAAAAGTGGAACCGGGAAGGAATCAAGCCTCCGATTGTCGAACTAGGCATGGCACGTTAATGTCACGTTCCTTTTGGATTGAAAACTTGTCATATGTTGGGTTTAATTTGATTTGGTTTGGTTTGGTTATCATTAAGTTTTTTTTTTTTTTTGAGGATGGTTGATTGCTTAAAAGTCTTTATCTTAATTTATGTTTTTTTTTTCTACATTATCATCAAGGTAACATTGTAATAATATTATGTAGCAAAAAAAATTATATATTTACTCTTGAGTTATGGTCTCTCAAAACCCCATAGTTAAACTTTAAACTCTAAATTCTAAACAGATGAATCAATAAGATAACAATAATACTAGCTGAAGCGAATTGTGGATTGTTGAACCGACCTCTCCATTTAGGAAATAATTTGAATTTCTAGCACAATGCACCCGGTACTAATATGATATTTAGAAAGTTGACCATCTTCGGTGGATCCCACGCTGTATTAGTGTTAAGTACAGTGCATCTAGAGCACACAATAATTTGTGCCACCTCAACTCAAGGCAGACTAGCATTAATCCCTAAAAGTGATTTATCAGCAAAGCGATACTCAAAATTGATTTTTACGTGCAAACTAGCAAATTCTATGAATTCTACTTTTCAAATTATAGAGAATTTATTGTCAAAAGTCATTGTGATTACTTGCATGAATAAGGCACAAGAATTGAATAAGCATAAACAAATAGACGTGTGCTAACGTACGGACGGAGACATATTCTTGGGCTTGGATTCATTTGGAAGACAAATATGCAAACCAGCATATCTGAACCTCTATATTATTGACCACAAACAAAGTATTTTCTGTCCTGTGAGTCTTATATATTACATAAACCCATGAATCCCAAACTCATTAGTCAGCCCTACAACGACGCAAGTCACCATTACTTTCAGAAATATATTCAACTTAAGCTCCATTTTAAGCCTGTCATGGAATTTGATTTGGGTCTTCAATTCAACATGGGGATGAACACAAAACCCAGCCTTGAATTTGAGGATGGTGCTTATGTTGATGATGAGGATGATGTCTTTTATGCTGAGATTAGGAAGCAGATTCTACTTTTGACAGCAGACAATGAAGATTTTCCTGAGTCCACCAAAAGGTCAAACCCATTTAGGACTAGTGTCACCAAACGAAGCTTAAGCTGTTCAGTGCACCCTACTGCTTTGGAAAATGAGAATACATATTCATCAGTAGTACCAGCTTCGCTTGCAAACTTGTGGAGAAACAATAGAAATGGGACTGGAGTGTTTATTCCTCATATTGTACCATCCAGAGAAAAGTACAGGCCAAGTAAGCACTCTCATTCTTCTTATGATTTTCTTTTCTACCAAAGGGTTAAAAAGGAATTTTGTTTATTCAATGACTAAATGTTTCTCTGGTCCTCCGCAGGAAGGTTGCATAACGAGAAAATAATTTACAAGGCAGTGGAGAACAAGCACTGATGAGTGATGACTGGAAACGGAAGATTGTACCCTAATTCTTTTTAAAACTGATTATTTGTAATGTTCTACAGTAAACACTGAAATCATCATGTGATAAAGAAATCAAAGGCATGAGAATGACAATCGAATGTAATGTGTGTTATTTGTTATCCATTTTCAAAACTAACTCGATTCGCGTTAACAAATCATGAAACTTTTGGACTCATCTAGAACCACTAATTCTTAGTTTGTGTCGTGTCTGAAATTTACACCTAACCTAGATGTTCACAAGTGATGTCAATTTTAAGATTACCCCAAGAATTTGGTAAACAGCCAAACAAAAGCAATGGCATAACGTGCCAGTTGGTACAATCCGCTCTTTCAAAAATTCTTAAAGAGTTCCCAGACTATCTGTTACGTTTTTGTATGCACGAACTGTGGAAATGACATTCCTTAATTACATGTTAGAGAACCACCACTCAGGCTTTTACTAGTCTATAGGGCTTCATCACTGGCGTTTCTATAACGCCAAGATGCAGGGACCTAACCCGTGTCTGATAAAGAAAAGCAGCATAAGAAAAATGGGGGTCTCTCGTAGCCGAGTGCATTTTGATAGTTAACCATCTTCATGGTCTCAGCACTACAGCTGGTTTACTAATATAGTGGGACAATAGCAGATAATTTTTAGTACGTCCTATAACATTAGTCCCTAGGGCGTGCCAACCATAAAGAACTGAGTGCTCGGAGACGCGAGAAGTAATCACTGATAACAAGAAGGGCCCGAGCAGCTTGACGAGTGGTCAGAATACGATGCATTTGCTGCAGAGTTTGCTGCCTCAAAAGGTCAGCCTAACAAGTAAAAAAGTATGAACGTTATGCACAAAAATATTACAACTATAACAAGAAGGTAATTTGCAAATGCACACAATGAGTGTGATCAGGCTTGTTACCTGGTGAAGGAAGTTCTCAAGTGTGGCAAGCTTGCCCATAGCAATTGCCATTTGGCCCATGTAGTCGGCAACATTTCCAGAACCAGTAGGCCCATGAGTAGTTGCGGAAAGTGTCTCTACAAGAGATTGTTGCAAAGCTTCCATCCCTTGTGATAAGGCATCTTCAGCCTGTTGGGATGATTGCTGCAGATTGCATATGCCCATCAACTGTTGGTCTGTTAAAGGTTCAAGGTGGTTCCCAAGTATCTGAAATACCCAACAGTAACAACACAATTAAAGATAGACCAACTAGTATGTCTATATTCATTAGGCCAATGGAGGAAAAAAGTATGCAACTGAGTTAGGAAACCGACAGAAGATCACCTTGAGAAGTTCAGATGAACGGAACCCACCCAACCACATAAAACACCTCTCCGCAGGTGTCTTCCACATGCCAGAGAGCATGTGAAATACATCAGCCTTTGCAGCGATGCTCTTTAACCTGAATATTTCATCGTAGTGTGTCATCACACTTTCAACAAGAATCCGCAATTCGGTATCACCCATATGGGAATTCGCAGCTGATCGCAGATCATGTATCAGTCGTTGATGTTCATCAAGCCAGCGTGCATACTCCAAGTCGAATGCTAAGGCCCCTGAAATTACAATCAGTTATAAGAAAACATTGGACCAGACCATGCTTATCTACATTTGTTCCCAGAATGTAGGACACAGTATCTGTAAAACCTTTCCTGCCCAAGTGTATGAATAATTGATATAAAGTACAATGCATCACAAATGGTAGTAACTTGATCTAAGGCATTTTATAGGCTCACATCACACAACAAAGCTTCTTGGTCAAAACAATCGGAAAGAAGGCGTGCTCTGCAGTTCTGCCTAGTTTAATCTCTATTACCTCGTCCTACTTTAATTGACCTCTAACGTAATCTCTCCCACAAACGTATTTCAGATTGTCATCTCGGTCCTTAAACTCAAGCAAACTACTTGTCTGCTTTTGTACCAATATATCTATTATCCATACCCTTGTGTATATATACAATTACAAACAGTTACAAGGACAAGTTAATACTTTGCTTAATTTATTAATACCAATTCCAATTTTCTTGGTTTTAGTTTTTCAGCTCAATGGATGACAGTCCTTGCAACAACCAGGAATTGAGGCGCAACAAATATTCATGTATCTAAAATAACTTACCATTTCCTGCCATTGAATGACCATGATCCCCTGAAAGTCCAGTTGCAATAAATATACCCTGCATTGAAATATCAAACCTAGAATGAAAATAGTCTTGACCTCCCACCCCACTCCTAACAGAATAAACAAAAACATTATAGAAAAAAAAAAACTATAAATTCCTGCACCTGTTGGCGTGCTCGCTGAAGCTCCTGCTCTAGTTGCGTAAGCCTAAGTCGACTATTTTCCAACTGCTGGACATATGCCTATCCAAAACCAAAACCTATAAATGATCCAAATATGTTTTATTCATTAACTTAAAACAATGTAATTTTCAACAGATAAGGTTGCAGTTATTCATTAAATTTAGTGGGGCATCAATTGGAGTAGAAGGGTACCAATATTGAAGAGGGGGAAGCAGGAACTAAATGGTCAAAACAACAGTAATCCAGGAAAAGAGGATAGTGTAAAGGAGAGGTAGGCTGGATAAAGCTTATTAGGGAATGAGAAGCATTGATGTGGCAAACCTAGTCTATAGATGTCAGTGAATCTTCAGGGTAGTCTACACCAAGATTTTATGTCACAACATATAGGAACAATAGCACAGAGCTAAAAGATCTAGTGCCCAGGCCTAGATATGATAATATCTACAAGACTGGACCTGAAAAACCTGGAATCTAAAGAAAGATATCCAAAAATGTGATACATGGAAAGTAAGATAAGAAAATAACTACATATTACAAGAGATGTATACCTTCTTCCTAAGTCGACTCTTCCTTGCTGCTTCTCGATTCTGAGCCAGCCGACGAAGTGTCTGCAAATTTTTTTAGCCCCATAAGATTAACATTCAAAAGATAAAAATTACTTTCTTAACACGTGACTTCTTTGTAACAATAATCTATATATTAAACCTTTTGGTCACCAGTTCTTTCATTGGCCTGCTCCATAGAATCTACAAGTGCTCCATGCTGAACCCCATGAAACTAAAACAAAATCAAAAGCTGATATCAGAAACTTTGGTTGCATAAATGAGGGTAATCTCATATTTATTCACTTGGACCCAATTTGGTAGCTAAAATTTACAGCAACATATTCAGCTTTTCTGTACATTTTTCAGTGTTGGCCAAGTACTGTTTATAAAGTTTTTGATCCAATCTTGATCATTAGCTGACCCACCATTGATTTCAACAGAACAAGTACTAATTGGACTCCTTCTGCAAGTTTAAAACAACAGGGATGCCAATCCAATATTCCAATTTGACAAAAGAATTTCAAATTCCAGGCTGACCCACCACCATTAAGCCTTTAGATTCCCATTAAACAATATAGTAACCGACACCATATATGCTTCATGAAAGAAAACAAGAGAGAGAGAGAGAGAGAGAGAGAGAGAAAGATACTTGGTTTTTATCATCTGTGTCAACATCTGTGGAGGTGTCAGTCTGTTGGCTATTGTCAGCCATGGCTGAATCACCCCAATTCTCGAAGTGTCCGTTTCCCGACGACGTAGTCCGTTTCTGGTGATACATGTATTGCTGCTGCTGTCCTGTGTCTACACACACCCCTCCTGTTCCGGTTATTGTTGAGGCTATGTCCAAACACCCTGCAGTGCTCTACACAAACACACCCACAAACCCAGAAGCCCACCAATAAGACCCTGAAGCTATTTATCAAAGTGCAAGAGAAAAAGAAAGAGGTACGTTGGGTGGGGGTTGAGTACCGTATTCAAGGTCCCATAGTGCAAGTTATTAGGTACAACAGCGACACTGTTTGCTTTTAAACTGAACATGGAGCCTACAACCACATTAAAAACCAAATATATATCACACGTATATAAATAAAAGAATACATATAGTACCAGAGAGAGACAGAGAGAGAATACTTGGGCTTAAATCAACAGCATCATCGTGAGGAAAGGCAGTAGCGGAGTGTTCAAGCTCTCCAAGATCCGCAAAAGGCGTTTGGTTTCGGTTACTCTCGTCTCCTCTGTTTTTTATTCAATACAGAGTCACAGAAACAGAGGCACTGGGTCATTATATACTGCTAAGTACAAAATCAAGACTCCATTTTTTTTTCTTTTTTTGTACATACAACCCATTTCTAGCACTAAATTAACACCCAAAAACCATAACTAAGCAGAGACCCAGAAAAGAAGGAAAATAAAAAACAATAATAACACGATCAAGTAGAAGCTGAGAGAGAGAGAGAGAGAGAGAGAGAGAGAGCACAATATGTATACCTGAAATAGAAAGAAGAGTGAGAATACAATTCTGGGTTTGTTGAAGCTGTTTTGAAGCTCTGCATTTTTTAACTTGGTGTTTCTTTCTATCTATTTATCTATATCTCTTTAAAGCAAAGAAGAGCCAAAGATGATATTCATGGGACTTTGAGAAGAAGAAGAAGAAGAAAGAGCAGTGAAGTGAAGAGAAAATATTGATGTACCTTTAAGAAGAGGATAGCGTATCAGGACTCCTTTTTTAATAAATTTTAAACACCAGGCTTTTTATTATTGCTTTCTGACTTGGGATTTTAGCTTCCCAATACCCCCGCCACATTTTCTATCCGTTCCTCATTCTCACCCTTTGGAGCGTTGATTCCACTCTCCAGTCTTGTCCCATGTCACTACTCACTCTGCCACTCTTTCGGCTCTGGCTTGCCATATTCAAATTTGGTCACAGCTTGAAGATCAGGAGCGTGGGACTGTTCAGTGCCACTTGGCCCAAGACAAAATAAACGACCCCTACTTAGTTTGATTTGATTCTCTGTTTGCTTCTCCCTCTAGGGTCTCAGAGAGAGAGTACTGAGTAGTAGTGTTGGCATTGATGCTCTCTCTCTCTCTCTCTCTCTCTCTCTCTCTCTCTCTCAGTCTCTATCCTACAAGAATTATTTACTAGTATCACTGTAAGTCTGGCAGCTATTCAGCAGCAACAAAATACGTATCATGGGGAAGAGTGTCTTTCTGCGCGCGAAAAATGATGGGATGGGGGATGTGAATCAAATGGGGCCAAAACCCAAAAGCAGTAAAGAGTATTATATTGTGGTGTGTATAATGTGTTTGATTCTATCCTGATTTATGAAGATTTTAATAAATATATGGCGTTGCTTCAAAGGAACCTCTTGGTAATGGCAAGGTGGTTTTCAGCCGCTTAGCCTCTGCTGCTGCTTCTGCGTGTGCCAGACTCTACTACACTGCTGCCCTTGCATTTACATTGCTGCATAAGCATTCATTTATTGTTTGTGCCAAGGCCGAAAGAATATGACGCATCTCATACGGCAATCGTACACTTGATGGCGTGTCAATTCCCTTTTGGTGATTTTGGTTTTTTCTGTGTTTCTTTTCGAACTCACTCCGCCTATGCCTTCTTGGTGCATTGCTTCATGCCAGTGCAACTACCACTACTCTACTAGTACTAGTTCTGCTTCGTTGGTGTCTTGGTGATGATGCAATTAATCACTTTTTCAAGTCACGTGACCCTATGGATCTTGGATGGACCCATTTTGGGCCACTAGGCCCATTACAAAGCCTTTCCCTCTCTAAGCTTATTTCCTGTGCGTACCGTCTTTCCTGCAATTTCTGAGCCTCTGAAGTTTGCTGGATTGTAAATTTGTAAGGTAGTTTGACCAACACAAGTCATGGCATGGCTCCTCTTTTGTTATTCTACTTATTCCTTAAGCCAAAAAATGAAAAAAGAACTTGTAACCACTTCTTCCCAAAATTGTACTTGGAGATGTTTAATGGGGTACATACAATCTGATAATATAAAACGCATTAAATCTTTGATTGCATATGCGTTTCAACTTGAAGGATGAGTCCCAGCATTCTACCACAATTAAATCTGCCAAAAACTCTCTTGGGGTGGTTCTACAACATTCAAATAGATTTATAAAATTGAAAAAAAAAAATTAAAAAAACTGTAAACTCACAAGTTACACCAAAAAGAAAACAGAAAAAAGCCAGTATACAGACAACAAAAACAAGTGATAGCTTGAGAGCAAGGAACCAATGAAGTTGCTTGCCTGTCTCAATATTCAAGTGTGTTGGAACCTGATTGACTTTCTTCTCTCCTCAACTCGACCCCAACATGAACATGTGTGTATATGAACATAGCTCTGCTTCTCAGTCTCTGCCCAAAGCCAATGAACTTCAAATAAAGTTCCTACCTATCAGCTATCACGTTTTCCCTCTTTTGTGCCTGACAAAGATTAGGTATCCTAATTCAAAACTCGAACTAAATAAAAACGATACAAATTTGACAACGAACTAAAGAGCAATTAGTTACATTGTACATTTTATATCATAGGTAACTCTTCAAACAGGGAGTGTTTCTTGTGTGTGGCTATCAATCCGATTGAGGGTTAACACTTCCCTCGCTCGTGCACTCCTATGTTGAAGACGCTGGTGTAGCATCTCTGACATCTGGTTGAAGAATTCAGCATCCCACCTATGAATCAACATGGGGTCTTCTGCATAACAGATATATATAGATGTAACAGCACTTTCCACAACCACCATCGCCAGTCCCACCTGAAAATTACATGATCCATGCTATGTTTCCCTATCAGATTGAAATTTAAAACAATTTGTATGCATTCTAGCATAATAAATCAACCAATACTCTATATAGTGGTTAAGAATGGACAGTCCGGAAGATAAACTAGTGAACATGTACATAATAGAATTTAAGGCCAATCCCATACAAAGCTTGTCGATGCAAAATGATGTCAAGCTAATACTTTTATTTGATTGTTAACGACTGACTGCCTTCACACTTTTCTGGACTGATACCTACTCAGCTGGTTTCTATAACAGATGCACCGGTGCTTTAGCTAAAAACATTTTAGACATCTAAAAAATCTTATCAAAACTTCATGAATCATTAAATAAATTATA
This sequence comes from Dryas octopetala, assembly GCF_963921425.1. NCBI lineage: Eukaryota > Viridiplantae > Streptophyta > Magnoliopsida > Rosales > Rosaceae > Dryas > Dryas octopetala. Next base: position 29,648,357 of record NC_141367.1, on the reverse strand, counting down.
ATTAGTGGACTTTCAAACTGTCTAGTTACAGCACAGCAATATCAGTGAAACAAAGGGATATACTTTTCCTCAAAACTTACCAAGACCATTCCCATCAACATTGCGGTCGACCCAACCATCACCACTCTCTCCTTATATTTAATCCATGTCCAGATCCCAGAGCAAGTTCCAGTGATAAGCCCACCCAACAGAGTGCCCATCAATAAAACAGCCCCAGAACAATCATAAGCAACGAGTGCCTCCACTCCAGTGGACTGAAATAACTCCCAGGCATCCCTCGCTGAATGATTGAAACTTTTTCCATAAACAGCTATCTGTAGGGAATGAGGTCACTGACATTACATATAATTACTTCTACAGAACTTCAAGAGAACAACAAGAACCAAGTGATGATCATTTAGGGATTGAGATAGTACCATTAGAAAACGAGGATGATAAAATTTAGGCAAAAAATGTAGTGATTGGGGACATGTAGAGCAACATGTAAAAAGGGAAAATAAAATATGGTAATAGAAATCAAGTTGTAAACATGAAATACAATCAGCAACCTGCCTTGTAATAGAAATCTCACATATACATATTGTTGTTCTTTTGCTAACATTCAGGGTAACAATTTTGGTGTTCCTTTAAAAAAAAAATTGCAAGGATTGGTAAAATCCTTCATAAAGGTTGTGAGGTTTCTAAGGAGAGTATTACTTTCAGTCCAGTGCAGCAGATTTTTTTGGGCAAAAAACTTGTTGATTTGATCCATGAACAATTCATTTGCAAATTAAAAATGACAGAGGTTGCTAGCAGAAAACTACCTGGACATAGGCATACTTGTTAAAGAAACGGACAAGCGTCTCCACTAGATGAAAGAGGAAATCAACACAGCAAAGTAGACACTCATTGTTGCCAATCTTGGATCGAATTCCCCTGATCTGAAATATATTTCAGAATTAAAAATTAAGATACTCACTCTCAAACGTAAATGGAAATATTAGTGAAAAGAAAAGGCAGGCATGTGTACCTTCCACCGCATTGTTCGAATGGCAGCCGTGAAAAGTGAACCATAGCATATGCTGCCAAAAGAAGTTGTGACTGCATATCGAAGAGACTTCATCAATGAGCTTGGAGGCATTGATGAAGCCTCCCGACCACCATGCATAAGAACACAAAACACCATCCCAGATACTATAACATGTACAGTATTACAGAGAACAGCACCTGTCCAAAATAAGCTTACAGAGAGAACCTGCATATGTGTGGCAGCATTTTTAGTGTCCTTAGCTGAGGCATGTTTTAATGTTTTGTTGCATTTTTATCCCAATAACAAGATGAAAGCAGAGCAAAACTTGCCAGCTCACCACAAGAAGCCACCAGCGTCCACTATCACCAATGCTTGAAGCTACAACACCAGCGGCGCCAAAAGACCATATTCCCATCCATACAAGCATAATAAGCATGAATGCGTATGCTACTCTCATAACTTTGCGTAGACTCCAAACCATCTTGACAGCTGTTTGTAGCACCAGCATGGTAAATGGAAGTCTATTGATTAACAATAGAGTCAGAAAGACTGCAAAGGGATCTGATCATTCCAATTATAATTTATCCATAGCATTCTCTTGTGTTTGTGTGTAAAGAGTGAGTGAGAGATAGAGAGAGAGAGAGAGTAATTTCAGAATTAAGTCAATCATGAAGGTAAATTAAAAATAAATCTGCTTCCAACTTTATAAAATATGCATTGGACACTCTTCTTCATGAGAAAAGATTTGCTCCTCTTACAGATCAAGAATAGTCCAGTGGACTATCTTCATCAGAAGTCGTCAATGGAATTTAGAGTTTATTACAAATAGCTAAATAAAGTAATGAAAAAGAAAATTTGAACCTCTCAACCTAAAAACAACATTACAACTGGGAAAAAAAATCCTTTAAAACCCCAACAAAATAGGACTACCCACGATGCTATGATAGGTATGTCACCAACCCGTACGTTAATTCATAAATATAGGTATGTCACCCCTGCTATTCAGCCTCATAGTAGAATACCAAACGTGTATAAATACATACATAGATTCAAGAATATAAACTTTCCATATAGCCTACCAAGTCTCATAATGCAGCTGAGAGAATAGCGCTCCCAAAACAAGTTTTAGTGTGCAGATTCCCAGGTTGTGAACATAAACCTAGATCTCGCACCCTCCCTCGCCCTTATCTTTACTTATAAGTTAAAAGAAATAATGATATTTTTAATTTTGAGACAAACCATTACACTATAACAGTCTAAGAAAATAACCAACCTGTAAGAGCTATAGGCATATAAATTCATACCAAACCATCCTGAAGTCTCAAATTTACTTAATTGCCCAGAAGTTGTTTTAGAGCCGTACTATAACAAAATAAACAATAGAAATCTCAAGCTCATACCTGTCTATGACTGATATAACATACAAGAACTGCAACACAGCACCAATCGCAAATGCAACGCCCCAGAAAAACTGTTCAATCCAGAAACATAGAACACTAATCACAGCAAGGTAAGTGGTCAAGATGTGCACCGCAACCTTCATCATGTGATTCGCTTGAGAACCCAGAAATAGCAACCAAGTCCAACCAAGAACTGTCCCAACTCCACCGGCAAGAGCATAAAGCGGCCAAAAGTTCTCCGTCAATCCCTTTTGATTTTCCGAAAATAGCTGGGTGTACCTATCTATGTTTAGCCTATCTGTTTTCTTAAACCTATTGAGCCCCAGAACCGTAAGTGCACATCCCAATAAAATCAAATGAATTATAAATATTCCCAACCAGAAAACATCACGCCAACGACGCGATGGCTCGGAAGCCATGGTTTGACTACTGTCTGCACTCCTCCGACTCCGGACCACATTCTATAATCAAAATAAATGAAACAGTGACAATCAAATTCAGAAGCCTTCAACAGCAATGGAATTAAGCCATCCAATTCAATTAAACTAATCAAAAAGTTAAGAACTTTTCACATATTATATACTGAACGAAACAGAATTAACTTAAGTGGAGTAAAAAGAATGATCAGAGTCCAGCCAACGTTTTATAATTAAATTGAAAAAAGATGACAGTTACAATTACATACTATTATCCACTTGCTCTGTACTGAAGCAGCCAGGTATGGCGAAATTGAGTAAAAAGCTTCAGTCTTTGTATAGTGAATTCAAAGTGATTGAAAACGTCAAAACTGAACCAAAAAGTTTCAAGTATTGCATAGTGAATGAAACGAGTGTGAATATATATACAAGGAGTGATGGAATTACCGGATCGGCAGTGGCGACAGAAGCCGAATTGACGGAGGAGGATGAGGAAGAGGAGGAGCTCTGAGAGGTGTTCATGGTGAGAGCGACTGAAAGACACGCATTGTTTGAAGAATTTGAGGGTTTTGTTCAGGAACAACTAAGTAATTGACCAAGAATATACCAAGTAGAAAGAGAGAGAGAGAGAGAGAGAGAGTGGGCTGAGTAAAACGTGAAGATCAAGGCGAAGAAGGAGAGCAAACCAGCATGGTCAATGAAGGGGTTAATAGTTTTTAGGGTTTGGTTTTGACTGTTTAAAAAAGGAAGACTAAAGTAAATAAATTGGAACGTTGAGAAATGGTGGGGAAAAAACGGAAGAGTAATCTATTTGTACCAAATTAATTGAACAAATAAGAGCGCAGTAATACTAATACCTCACTTGGTTTCTCTATTTATTCAATTAATTTAGTCCAAATAATATTATTCAAAACTGAAACACAACGGCTAACAATTAAAAAAATAGAAAACACAATGAAATTATAGTAAACGGAGACCGCAATGTCCTGATTTGGAATTTCCTTCTTTCTATGGGAAGTTTTTGGGTTTGACCGGTCCACTTAATGTAATGGCTGATGGGAAGTCTTTGACTACTGTGATTAATCTAGAAGATTCGGGGTTCGGTGAGTTCATCGATAACATCGTCATAGTGGACATTAACATTTATTTTATGACAATTTGCTAAAGTGGCCAACAAAGAACTTAAGAAGTTAAGCAAACTAGATTCTCTAGGATTTTGTTTTCCTTTCTGGGAATCATCCACAAGAAAAAATTAAGAACGGTGGTGGGATAGCAAGTTTTTGTTTATTTAGACGAGGGAGATGAAATTTGGGTACATGAAGTAATTTTATAATCCTTTTATTTGGGGCCGGCTACTCCAACTACCAAAAATGACAAATATGCTAATTGCTTTTGCCACTAGCCAAATTAATTGTTTGTGCAGCCAAATGGGTGAAAAATCTCATCCAATGTCTAACAGCCATGAGCTGACTTAAAATTGGGCAATCTACCAAGCGCTAATTTGGTAGAGAGGGAGGAGCTATTTGTGTACTGATTATTAAAGACAAAATAATAGTGAGGCGGCTGAAGCTACAATAGGCAATAAATGAATTTGCCTTTCTCGAGTTCCTTGTAATTAGGGATGGCAAAATTTCCCCCTCCGAAAATTTTCATGGGGACCCATTCCGATTAAACGGATATGGTAATACCATTCTCCTTCTTATCCCATCCCATATATTTGTTTAATAAAAATATTATATTATATAATTATATTTTAATTTATTATCTTAATTTTTGTTATATGTCTTAAAAATTTAATAGCGTTCTATTTATGATTTAATGTTATTATAATATAATATGATGAATTTTAATGTATTTATTTATTAGATTGTATATTTATATTAATTTGGTATGTTATTAATAAAAAAAAATATTTTTAAAAAAATTATAGAAGCCCCGAATACCCCCGATTGAGACCCAATTACCCAGCGGGGCGGGTATGGTATTGGCAAACCCGCCCCGTTGCCATCCCTACTTGTAATCTCCCTATTTAATCTCAATTGCTCTACTTTTTTTTTCTATCTTTACTATATGTCTCGTAACTAATTACAAATAAATTAATAAAAAAATTTATAATTATATTATAATTAATATATTTTTTTATAATTATATTTTAGTTATTATTGATCAAAATAAAACAAATAAATTACAATAGATTAATAAACATATATTATTATTCAAATTTAGATTTGTATTAGGTTTGTTTTTTACTGCTACGAAGTAAAACGACTTAGGATTTAACTTTCAGATTTTAGGTAGACTTAAACCCTAAACCATAAGCTCATTTATATACCATGCATGCCATTTTTAAATCATAAACTAAATTAAAGACAACGTCATAATTTTACGCTCATAAGTAATAAAAAAATGGATGGGCAAATTGGTATTTTGCCATGCACACATGACATTATAGTTGATTGAGTTTTGTGATTAAAATGAGATATAATTTCAAAACTCATTAATCTTTATGGGAAAGAAAATTTACATTGATTATTATGTAATATTGAAATGTTTTATTGATTTAAATATAATTTGCTATAATTAATTATTATTTTAGTAATATTTCTCTCCATATATCTTGTTGCAAATCTCCAAGAGTTTAAATTTCGAAAATTTCGTCGAAAATTTCGATTTGAGGAGGGGTCGAAATCGAAACCTATTTTTGTTAAATTTTCGGGATAATTTCAGCGAAATTTTCGCCAGTGATCTGGTTTTGGACTTTTGGGTTTTTGGAGAGGAGGCTGAGTTGGAGAGAAAAGAATGGTTTTGGGAGAAAAATGGGGTGGTGGCAGGGGGCGCGGCAGGGGGGAGATCAAGGGAGAAGAGGAGGGGGCGGCAGGGGGGAGATCGAGGGAGAAAGAGGAGGGGCGGCCGGGGGGCGCGGCAGGGGGCGATAGTGGAGGCGTGGCAGGGGGAGAAAGTGGTGAGGGTGAGGGTGGGTTGGTGATGGATTGGAGAGAGAGAGAGAGAGAGAGAGAGAGAGAGAGAGAGAGAGAGAGAAAGAGAGAGAGAGAGAGAGGGAGAAAAGAAAAACAGTGGAGGCTTTTGCTGGAGACTCGGGGGGAAAAGAAAGGAAAGGGAAGGAAGGAAAGAAAAAGAAGAAAAAAAAAAGGAAAAAAAATAAAAAAATAAAAAAAAAAGAAAAGAAAAAGAAGGAAAGAAAAAGAAGAAGAAAAAAAGTAAAAAAAAAAATGTAAAAAAGAGGAAAAAAAAAATTAAAAGGTTTAAGGTTGATTGGGGTTTGGGGTTTGGGGCCTTTGGGCAATTGTAAAGAAAAAAAATAGTTTGGGTTTTCATTTGGCCTTTTTGGAGTTTCGTTTAGTTGTTTTTAAACCCTAAATTTGTAAACTCTAATATATTTCTATATAAAAAATAATTTAAAATACTCTAAAGAGCCTAAATCCTAATATCATATACCATATCCTAGTTTGAGGTTTTTGGGCAATTGAAAAAAAAAAAAAAAAAGATTTGAGATTTCGTTTGGCCGTTTTGGGGTTTCGTTTAATTGTTTTTAAACCCTAACAATAAACTCTAATACATTTTTATATAAAAATAATTAAAAATATCCTAAAGGGCCTAAACCCTAATATCCTATACGATATCTTAAATAATATAGAGTATAGATTATAAAGTATATAGAATTTAGTGTATATATTATAGAGTATAAATAATATATTAATTTTATTTATTCATTATACTAATTTTATTTCACAGTATTTACCTTCAGCACGCATTATATTCATCTTATATCACATGAAATTTACTATATAATTTGGTTTCTTCAATGTTTTTTATCAATGTAGTAGATAATATGTTAAATAAACATATAGTAAAGTTTCATTCAAAATTTTCGTATTTTGATAGTAATTTTCATCGTTTCCGTCTAATTTCTGTCGAAATTTAAAAATCTTCCAAATTTCCGTCGAAATTTCCATCGAAATTTTATCGAAACCCGAAATTTTATTCCTTGCAAATGTCTCATATTGGACTCCCTTCATTTACATAAAATAAATTTTCTCACAACAACTAGTTATTAATGATATTTATCTTAACCAATGTTTTTTTTGGCCAAGTATCTTAAATAATGTTAAAAAGATATTAAATTCAAAGAAACTTCTCATGTTTATTATCATTATGATTCTATCTTTTTTGTTGTCCAATTATCTTCTCAATGTCTTCGGTGAAAATCTCTGTAAAAGGATTACTTGAAAGAAATGAGGGTGTCCTTAATTTAGATTTTATTAGATTTTAAGTCCAATGAAATCTATGCGTCTACAACTCAAATTTTAATAGATTTCAAAAAAATTAAAATGTCTCAATTCAGATTTAATTAATTTTAATGAAATTGAGGTGTTCTTAAAAAGTCATGAATTTTATTAAGTGAAAATTTTTAATGAATTTAGATGTATTTTTATATATAATAAATTTCATAAGAATTTCAACCAATTCTGTTAAATTTTGATAAATTATATAAATTTTAAAATTTATTAAAATATAAATTGAGGACAACCCTAAGCTTGAATTTTTCTCCTTTCATCATCTATCGGAACATTTCAAGTCAAGGCAAAGGTTATTGCTTGTCACTTTGTCAGACCATCGCTTTTGGGTCACTTTGTTTTGGATCCAACATATGACTTTACAAATTAAAATGATTACAAATTATCAAATATAAACATAAAATTGTCATATTAAAGCATTAGTAAGGCATTGTATAGTTGTAGAGCTTGTAACTTTAATGTTTTTTTTTTTTTTGGTTTGTAACTTTAATGTTTCAGAGCATTGAACTTCACACTTTAAAAAAAAATTATAAATTAAAATTCCTCTTAGCACAATATTGTTTCATTTAAATATATATTTGATATTCGGATATTCCCCGCATGGATCAAAGAAAAATTTTCATTAAACAATCTTATACGTTTAACGAGAATTATCACATTATGAGAAATTCCTATAAGGATAAGTGTAGAGCTTAACCGTTAGATATGCAGCCTCTACCAGTCTACCGTAGGCCCATCAAATTAAGATTCGCAATTTGATTGAATTAATTTACTATCAACAGCAGTAACATGCCACTAACCTGTAATAACAATAAGTTAACAACAACACCAAAAATAAAAAATAAGGCAGCGGCCCCTCATCCACATTGTATTGTACGCTTGTTTAGACTGGGAGGGGCTAGACAGAAAGAAAATAGAAATTGGTCAAACCATAACACGCATACTCTCTAGCATTGGTTGGGGGAGAACCCAACCACCGAATTAGCAAGGTCGAAACCGACACGTGTCCCCTGCTGTTGGACATTCCCAATGATTGACAACGCCGAGGGCGTGGGCGCGAACGCAAAACAAAACGTCCCCTCCGAGTCAACCGGTATCAGGTAGTTCTTCGCCGGTAACGGTAACACTTTCCCGTCCGCGAAGTGAAACGACACCGTTGGCACCTCCACGCTCTTCTTCGACGACAAGTCGTAACACGCGTCGAACAACGCCACGCCTAGAGTAGACTGCAAGTCGTGCGTGCCCTTCACGAACGCGTCGCGGAGCGCGTTGTAAGCATCCGTCTGCAACCGAGTCACGGCGGTGCCCGAGTCGATGATGATTCCGCCGTTTCCGCTTTCGTCTATCTGGAAAGCCGTCTCGGGAATCGGGAGCAACTCGCCTCCGACGCTCATTCCGGTCAGACCGAGATAGTAGAACGTGTCGAGCTGAGGGTTACGCCGTAACGGAGCCGTCACGGCGTTAGGAGGGAGCGCTGAGTTAAACTCGAGAGTCGAGGCCGAGTCAGAGTCACGGTCCACGAGACAGTACGAAAATGACGTGGCATTGAGCTGGGAAGGAAAAGAGAGCGAGCCGCCGCCGAGTCCGAGCAAACCTGCCGCTCCGATAAACAAGCCCTCGTTGTTATGCCCACAGCCGATGGCTACGTCTTTCACCGAAGTCCCGCCGATACTGATGGTCTCCGTAACGAAGTCGCCGACGGTGTACGAGCCGTCGCCGTAGGCCACCTCGTAGAGACACGTGTCGTTGCGGCACTCGAAGACGTCGAGGGACTTGCACTGCTGCGCTTCGCACGAGATAGGCGAGTAGGAAGCCGAGGAAGCTGGCTCGAAGATGGGGTCGGCTTGCTGGTAACAATCGGCACAGGGTGCGCACTGTACCCAGCTGACGTCACTGCCCGTGTCGAGGACCACATAGACCGGACTCGGCGGTTTACCGATTCCGACTCGGGAGAAGTACTCACCGCTTCCCTGACTCGTCCCTGAAACGATAGGACCCTTGAAACCCTCAGCTTCAAGCTCTAACCCGTTGCCTGTATCGACGGGTTTAAGATCTGACGTGGCAATGCCTCTAACGGCCAGATCTAACCTGGTGGTTAGAGATCTGACTCGGGCCGAGTCGCGCTCGAGTCGAGCTAAGGTGAGCGACTTGTAGTCACTGTACGAAGGTTTGTGAAGTGAAATTCGGGAATGTAGCGGTAGAGAAAGCGAAGATGCAGCAGACAAGCTCTGGTGTGTGGTTCTAGTTTTAGACTCGGACGACGACAGAAGGCTTTGGGTCGTCTGAATCGAAGCGGCGACGTTGAGCACTGTCGTTTTGGAGCTGAACGATAGGCTTCGAGAGTGAGCAACTTGGGAAGTAGTACTGTAGAAGAAAGTAAAGAGAAGAATGTAACAGAGGAAACCCATTTTGGGCATTGAGGTTGTTCTTGTTCGGCGGTGAGTGAGATCCAATTTGGTTGCGGGATTTGAGCTAGTGAGCACTACATATTTATTTAAGAGTGGAGAAAAGCAGCATTTACAGACTTAACAGTGAATCACCTAAAGGACGTTGGAAGAAAACAAAGGCAATTTATGGGGTGGAGAATAGCTTTGGATGAGGAGCTTTGGATGAGAGGACCTTACAGTGATGAAGAAGAGGTTAAAAATTCATCTCAGATTTTCAGAACATTGGCTTGGCATATGTTACTATGTTACTCTTTTTATTTTTATTTTATTTTTCTATTTCCAAGGAGTTGGAGTTTCATTATCTTTGCATTTATGTATGCTAATACTAATCTCTTTTTGGGGCTTTCATTGTTTGAACTTTGAAAGATAAAGAGAGCTTAAAGATTGATTAAAGTTCACTCAAAGGCATATATGGGTGTGTTGTCATAGGATTATAGGGATAAGCGTGATTCTGATAATATAATGCTTTCTATGTCAAGTATTCTTTTTGACCAATTTAAGGTCTAATTTGATATGTTAATCTTTAACCAGTACCATACAAGGGCTGGGTATTTCTTCAGAGTTTGCCCAAAAGCATATTGACTGGGGCCTATGTGGCAGTAGCGTGGGTCAAAAGGAAAAGCTTGAACTCACCAAGTCATGTACTTTCTATGATGCCAGTTGAGCAGGACCCATGGTTTAATTATGTAACAACACAAGTATCATAGTATCAAGTTCTCAGGCATTCCGTGACCGTATTTATTCTTGCTGGTTGATATTCATCATTTGGTCAAAAGCAACATTTTCTTTGATGTGGGACTTCCATTGGTCCGGGCCTGGGTCTCAGTTGAGATTCGCCTTTTGGTAAAGTAGGTTCATATATCGTCTAGTTGAACATGGTGTCATGTACCACATCATTGGTGTAGTAATATGCCTTCTACAAGGAGTAGGGCAGCATGGATCGGTTCGGTTCGATAACGAAGGCTTACTAAAATCAAAGCAAAAAAATTTGGTATTTTTTTGTTTTGGTAAGTAATTTTGGTATCTAATATTTTTTATTTAATTTCGGTTCATTCTCAATTTAATTATAATAATACTAATTATAAATTGTAATTTAATTAAATATGATGCATAACATATAATATTTGATAGATATATATTTGCACGAATAGTATATATTTGTAATTTATTTTTGTTTTATAACATAAGAATCACTTGCTACACAGCTATCAAATAGCTGAAATCAATATTATGATTTTTAATTAAAAAGAGCTACAAAATGCAATAACTTTTATGGTTGGATATGGCTTGGAGAGAAGGGTATAGTACTCTTGAGGTGGAATCAGACTCTAGTTGTTCAATCAGACTCTCCAATAAACTTTTATGCAAAATGGCTGTTGATGGCTTACAAGACCTGTTGTTTTTTTGCAGATTAATTAACCTGAATAGGTCTAAGAATAAACTTTTTTTAAATGGTCTAAGACTTAGCTTAATTTGTTGTCTTTTTTGTATACCAAAAGAAGACGAGCACATATAATTTATTGCATGAGAGTGCATTGAGCATCATTTATGATATGAGCAACCTCATATTTAATGGTCATATTAAATAGCCTTATTCACACCATTGCCCCCTGTGAGATACACTTTTTTTCACTTTACCCCCTGAAATTTAAATCCTCTCATTTTGTCACCTGCACTTTACACAGTTGTTGCAAAAGACCCTATGCCGTCAACTCTGTCAATTTTTTCCGTTAAAATAGCTGACGTGGCACCTATATGGCATGAGTGAAACCCTTTTTTAGTTATGTAAGATCCACGTGAACAAAAAAAAATAAAAAACAATTTTTAAACTAAAAAATAATAAGATCCATGTCAATTTTTTATAATTTTTTTTGTTCACATGAATGTTACATAACTAGAAAAGGGTCTCACTCATGCCATATAGGTGCCACGTCAGCTATTTTAACGAAAAAATTGACAGAGTTGACGATATAGGGTCTTTTGCAACAACTGTGTGAAGTTCAGGTGGCAAACTGAGATGATTTAAGTTTCAGAGGGCAAAGTGAAAAAAATGTATCTCACAGGAGGCAATGGTGTAAATAAGCCTATTAAATACTTGACTAGTAAAATAAAATGGCATACTCACCAAAAGGTCCAAAAGTTTTCTTCAATTTGCAAACCAATTTTTGGAATAGCAGGATCGAGAGTAAATTCAGATATAGCTCTTCCAACATTTATTTTGCATAAAAGTTTATTGGAGAGTCTTTTGGGTATGTTTTTTATTTCCTCCAACATTTTAAAAATGATTATGAAACATATGAAAGAATGTAAATTCATTATGTTTTATCTTGTGCATTTAAAATATTGTAAAAGTTATATCTAGCCTTTTCATTACCAGCAGTGGTTATCTAACCAATTATTCTTTTAACACACAAAAGACACATATTACATATTTACATGTACTGATGTACATAACAATACAAATTGTATGATACACAACTCATCTCCTTTGTATTTATTTATTTTCTTTAAAACTCATCTTCTTTGTGTTGCACTCGACATGATTTTGTTGGCACTTAAAAACCATTGGATTGGAATTTATAAGTACCCAACATGAGCATAATTCCACCCGCTGTTGAGTTGAATGAAATGGAAACCCCATACTAGGAAAGCCCGCAAGTCAATTATGTGTACACTATAAGAACTTGGCCCAGCCCATTTCGATTTTGGGCCGGAGTAAATTGTTTGGACTTGACCAAAATGACCTCACCATATGCATGTTATGTACCAATATTCTAATAGACATGCATCACTCATTTTGCCATGCTTGAAGGTCATGTCTCTCTCATGCAGGATATGATTCTCTCTTTATAGATTAATAGAGGATTCTGGACTTTGTTTTGGTGCTCAACTAATCAGCAAGTAAACGACTAACAACCTTCTCGTTGTTGCGTGGTGGCATTATATTATTGTTTTGAATAATTCTTGTTACTGTTATGGATAATCCTAATATGCAACGACATAGACAACAGAGGCCTCAATCCTAAGGCGCAGATTAAGCAATCCCCAGCTAATAATTTGTACCATCTTCTTGTCTAAACCTAAAACCTTGCAAGTTTGACAATTGAGTGCATGATTAAAGGTATTTTAAATAAATATGCAATGACCATATGGTTGCTTACTTGCTTATGTTCCCCGGCACTCAGAAACTCATAATTAAATAAGGAAGTTTATTCATATTGATTTATTAGATTATATTAGATTGACTTTGGAGATTGGAGCCAAAAAATCGCTTTCCGCCTGAAGGGAAAATGGATATGCTTGGGTACAATGCTCGTAGTTACTAGTTATAAATTATAAATAATAGTGGTTTTTTTGTCATTTTTGCTATTATGGTTTTTGTTTAAGCAAAATTATAAATTGCACCTATTAACTATTAGGGGTATTTCAAATCAATTAATTAACTAAAAAATATTTCAAATACATACACCAACTATCAGAAGAATTTGTATAAATTGGATACAAATTACGATTAAAGGAGACAGCAGGAGAACAAAATATAATTTCAAAAACAAGGAAGCAGCTACAAAATGCTACAAAGTTTGCTTCATGAAGTATATATTTCAACAAGATATGATCAAAGGATGCAGGAAGAGAACAGATGCCCCTAATACGCCCGGGCACATTACAAGAGTTGTTGATGCGATCAATCAAAGAGTTTGGAGGGATAGGCCCACACGCCTAGTATGAATAAGACCGTAACCATTAGGACAAAAGAAGAGTAAGATAAAGCGTTAAAAATTTAAATACTCAATTAAAATAAATAAAAATTTAAGTGACACGTTAAGATAAATGTCATAATTTAAGTACTAAATATAAAAAAAACCTAAAAGCATCGGTTCATTTGTTAGCCGCAATTTAATAGATTTTTGGCGCACGCTCCAAAACATCACACATGGCCATGCCATCTTTGTAGTCTTCTTCTACTTATAACCCGATTCAGAAACTTCAACGAAGCAGCAGCAGCCGGGTCAGACACAATTCAAGCACAGACAGAGAGTCGGAGAGTCCGAAACTCTGACCCCGTTCTTCAGCTGCTTGTTATACGCTACTCAGTGAAAATGAGTACTGTCGTGCAGGTAATTGATCTCTCTCTAATTAATTAAATCGCATCCAATTTTTTGTTTTATCTGGATTTTTATTGAATAATTATGCGACTGCTTTGTTAATTAGGGTTTCACCAAGTCGCTCGCCATGACTGTGCTCTCCGAGATCGGCGACAAGACCTTCTTCGCCGCCGCGGTTAGTGTAGATGATTGCACATTTATTTTTTCTTCTTTTTGGTTGTTTTTGTTGCGGTTTTCGATTTTTGTGTTGAAACATAAAGACTGTTTTAGAAATATGAATAACAATCTAATTATAAGTGATGAAAAAGAATTATAATATTGAATTGGAGATTGGACATGTAGAAATTTATGAACTTCAATACTATTTAGAAACATCAAGTTTCTTCTAAATTACTTAGTATATAGGCAGAGCAGAGCTTGCGCTTACTACTTCTGAGCTGAGTGATAAAACATATATGAGCTACTATTGAGTATGGGAAAAGATCCCTCTATTGTGGAATTAAATTATTTTTAGTAATTTATTGAGCTTCCTATGATATATATGCATGGTTGTATGTATATATTTGTGTATATGTATGTATGTGTTTGTGTCCCTGTGCTAAAGTCCTTAAAGTAAGAACCACAACCCAGAATTCATTTTCTTCTACCTATACACTATTCTTGTGTGGTTATCTAACAGTAAGATGCTTGCTTGAAGATCCTTGCAATGCGCCATCCTAGGAGACTTGTTTTGTCCGGTTGCCTAGGAGCTCTGATTGTAAGCATTTTCTTGTCACTTCATAATGTTTTCCCAGTTGTGAGCGTGATCTTTCATGTTTCTTTTTTTAAGCCTCAAACAGTCACATACCTAAAATTTTTGTTGAATTTTAGGTGATGACTATTCTTTCTGTTCTTGTTGGTTATGCCGCTCCAAATCTGGTAAGCACTCTGATTTTCCACCACTCTGAAATTGCGTGTTTGGTGTGGGTTGTTTTAAGATCCAAAGGAATCTTCTTTGATGATATAATAGATAATGGATGTCCTACTTAGACTATCGGTTTAGCTTCATAAGCATAGTTATGAAGTTTTTTGACAAATTCACGTTCAGTCTGGATTCACTCTACAGTCAATGTTTAATGTCAGAGGTGGCTGAAACTAACGGCATACCATGATCTCTTCTGGCATTGAGTTTTAGTTTGAGTTCTAGTTTCATTCGACCTGCAATCCCAAAGAATGATTGCAATTTTTATTAATTGTTTGGTTATATGGGTAATACTTTAGTAAAATGGATTGAAGTCAATTGATAATACAAATATCATCTTTTACAAAAGTAGAATGGTAATAAACATAAAAATTTTGTTCATCATAAGTGAAATATGAAATTTCGTTTTGTCATATGCTTCTTACGTCAATGCTAGTGATGCCAGAATTGTCTAGAATCTTACGCTCAGTCATTGTGGATGATTGATACTTTGATCTTGCAGCATGTAGTCAAGTGCATCTACTTAAAGTTGCCTGAATCAGACTTGTCATCTATTTCTATTACTTCTCTGTTCTTATATGAATACTGATCAGACTCTGATCTTAAATTACACAGCTCTCAAGGAAATGGACCCATCACATAACAACATTGTTGTTCTTTGGGTTCGGGCTATGGTCTTTATGGGATGCTTTTAAGGAAGAAGGGTAATGGAATTTTTTTTTGTATTTAATTTATTGTTTGCTGCTTGCTTGTGGTGGAGTTTAATTATGGTTTATCCAACAGGGGTGATGATGAGTTTGCAGAAGTTGAAGCAAAATTGGTTGGTTTTTCAATTTTTATTCATAGCTTACATTCAATACAAATCCTTTTTGACTTCACCTTTGTGGTATCTTTAGGATGCTGATTTAAGTGCTGGAGCCACCAAACGGAGTACTAAGGTGTTCCAACAGTTTCACAATCTTTTGCATTTGAATGTGCTCTAGTTCTCTCTCTCTCTCTCTCTCTCTCATGCACACACACATTGATACACATCATTATTTGACTTTGTGATTGTCACCATGTGTTTCAAATGGCTAGTCTTTACATATTTGTTGCCGAGCCTTGAGACATCTTTGGTTTTATTAATCATGGTCACCACTAATACGATGTGCAATTTTGGCCTTGCAGGATGATGATGGATTGAAAAAGCAGAGACGTTCATTTCTCTTGCAGTTCTTCTCACCAATTTTTTTGAAGGTTATATTTTTGATAAGTATGAACTTTAAATTTTTGCATGACTAATTATACTTAACCCCTTGTATCATGCTCATTCTGCAGGCCTTTTCCATTACTTTTTTCGGTGAATGGGGTGACAAGAGCCAGGTGAGCATTTGCCCTCCTATGAGTAGATATTTTATTGTTGCTTCAGCACCATTTGGTATTGAACTTAACCATCCTTTCAGATCGCTACCATTGGTTTGGCTGCAGATGAGAACCCATTAGGTGTGGTTCTTGGTGGAATCTTGTAAGTGCCTATCATTGTATTTACTGGACGTGTTCTGAAATCTTGTTCCATTATACTACTTCTTATTATATCCTCCTCTTTCCCTCTTCAATGTGACTGGTTTTTTGTTTTTAAGCTCCCCCCTTTTGTCTGTGTTTGAGTGTGTGTATCCAATGTGCTTTCTCAATTTGCTTCAATTATGGTTATAGAAGTCAGTGAGTGAGTGTACCGATGTGAAGTATATTTTTGCATACATAAATTAATTCAGCTGTTTCCTATTGTCCTTAGGTGTGGGAATTAAACTAACTTAGATACCACTGTGCACACTCATCCCTAGCATTCACCTTTATCCTTTGTTGTTATTCATTTATTTAGTTTTTGTTCAAGTTACTGATTGTGTTGCTCCTTTTTTTTCTTTTTTCTTTTTCAGAGGACAAGCATTGTGTACCACTGCTGCTGTCCTTGGTGGAAAGAGCTTGGCATCTCAGATATCTGAGAAAATAGTAATTACATGCACTGCATTTGTGTTTCAACATATCATAGTTCTAATTATATATCATGTCTGTAAGCAATCTGTAGCATTAAAGTTGTAAGTTGTAACTATTGTGTTTCAGGTTGCTTTATGTGGCGGAGTTCTTTTCATTGTTTTCGGAATCCAATCCTTGCTTTCAACAGTTGAGGCATGATACCTAGAGTCTGATTAATGATTAGTAAGTATGCTGAATGTTTTTACACCATAAATTATAATTTATAGCAAAATATGCTTCTTAGAAGGGTAGAGTGGGCAGAAAATTGCTGTTCTCGCATTAGCCATATGGGGATGCCATTTTACCATTTTGGTTTTTGGTTACAACGGGATATCTGATGTTGACTACAAAATTTATAGTCAATTGATTTCAGTTTTCTTTTCCCTTTATAGTCACAATTGATTTCACCTTCCCACCCGCCGTTCACATGATGTTGGATTCCACCTGCTCAAGCACTTGCACACACATCATAGGCACTGCCAGTTGCACTTGTAATATGACGACTCTGCCTTGTTCAAACGTCTAACTGCTAAACTAAATGTTCTGATTCAGGGATTGAAGGATGATTTGTTGACTTAAAGAACTTACATCTACACATTGTTCAAGGGGTCCTTTACACACATTGCATCTTTATATTTATTAGAGCGAAGAGCTTATCAGAAAAGAACTGATTCAAAGAGTTAATTGTTTACAAGATCCGCTCCCTGGCTGGCATCTTTGGAATCACTTATGAGAACATATCTGCTCTACTCCATTGTCGCATGTCATTCCAATAAATTTTGGATTTCTGTTGAATGTCTTTTTTTTTTTTTTTAATAAATATTTTAGTCAGATTATTTTGTGAAGTTGGATTAAGTTGTGTCGACCAAAAAACAAGGATTACGCTGTGTAGATCAACTACGCGTAGAAGTAGCATTTAAAACATCGGTTTTAAGATCCAAGGAATCTACCTTTTTTTAAAGTGTCGCAAGGAACATACTTAGATGATATAATGGGTACTCTTTCTGTATTTGGTCTACCCACAACACAACACAACGTAATCTTGATTTTTTGGTTGAGTGAATTATATTTATATCTCTTTATCGTTTTTTCACATAATCTCTGGGGTTTAAAAAATTATACATACATCCCTTAAAATTTTAAAATTATTGCATGTAACCTTTTACAAGAGAAAAAAATAAATAAACAAAAAATAAAATATTTATATTGAGATTGAGCCTTCCACTTTAAATAATCTTATTAGACTATTTAACCCCTAAGTATGTTTTTTTATATAATTTATCATTATTTTTCGTCTCACTATAGAGGGTTATATGCAATAGTTTTGAAACCTCAAAAGGTGTGTGTAATTATTGAAATCTCAAGAAGTGTATGTGAAAAAACGATAAATTTCAGGAAGTGCAAATATAATTAACTCTTTTTGGGTCCCAAACAACGTTGACTACTGGTATCAATTTATCCCAATGAATCTAAAGGAATATTACAGTTACAAAATACAAATGCTTACATACCATCCCTCCAAGTGAATCAAAAAGTAGTACTACTTTCTCTTGGGATGCATGAATTTGATAAATTCGAATGGCCCAATATAAGAAAGCTAATAATCCGACAAGAAGAAACTAGCAACACACAAACCGAGACAAAACAACATCGAGTACATCTTCATAAAGAAGTCCGGAAATGGCAGAGAGAGGAGACTCAAAAACTGAGTTTCAAGAAAATCAGTATGATTTCATCACGCAACTTAAATAACGTTATTCTGTTTATTGACAATTTTGTTTTTTTTTTCATAACAGTTACTGTGCGTCTGTGTGTGCCATGAATGTGTTCAGCAATTCGACAAGTTGATTCAATGTAAAGGAGCAAATCAGAAGTTTGACCCAAAAAAAAAAAAAAAAGGAGCAAATCAGAAACGCACCATGTATATAAGCTAAGACATCGAGTTCAGCAGGCCTCTAACTAAAAAAGAAAACACCTAGTCCAATTTCAAACCGTAAACTAAGCCACTTTTTATTGAACTAACTACCACCCTCTTGTCTTTTAATTAGACAGACCACAGGATGACCAAGATTCATATGAATATGGGCATTGAGAATATGTACATGCATACAATGAAGAATCTGCCAATATGCATGTCATTAACACCCACCACTAGCAGGTTCAATTGAACTCAGAAGCCCATTGTGCCTCAGTTGCGTGCAGTGTTCTTCGGCATCAGCCTGAGCACATATGATCACCACTGATAAGCCATTGTAGTGTGCTTCTTGCATAATATTAACAGCATTGTCAAGGGTCATCCCCGGGATAACCTTCATCAGTACTTGCACAACATATTCCCGCTTGTTGAAGTTGTCGTTGTGCAATATTACACGGTATGGAGGAGCTGTTTTCCTTGATTTCCTGAACCAATTTGGATAATCCAATATTTATTCTCATTTAACTTTATGAACATAAAGAAGAAATACCACAACCATTGAATACAAATTGAACCGGGTGAATGTGAAAATGAGCATGAAGATTTCAATAGTTTCTAAATGATTAAGCTTGACACAGCAGGATACACAGGTAAGGGCATTCGATATGACTGGTGTAAACACTACTGTAGCAGTAAAGTGTTAATTTATGGCGATGCTGCACACTTGTATGAGGAAAGATAATAACTTTGATCAAATGAACAATATAACATAAAACAGACTAAAATTGAGCCCACACCTCAAATCAAACTCAGACTCACGGGAAGGAGTGGTTCTCTCTATAACAGGCCTTTCCAACAACCCTCCTCCTTTACCAGGTCCTGCTGTTGATACAGCCATGGGAATGCCAAGATTGGTGCATGGTCCTTTACAAAGAGAGTGTTTGTCTCCTGAAAAACATATTTTATCATAAATTTATCACCAACATGGATCACTCTGGCATCCATATATTAAATGATAAAGAAGCACTCCAAAACATATTTGATATAATCTACAGAGTTTTGAGGACCCAAATCTTTGGAAATGACTCTCTAATTGGTCAGAAAGATAAAATATAGTGAAGGTGTGGCAAAGGTACTCCTACTTACAATGAAAGGTAGACCTTTAGATGCTGGATCTCTAGAATTGCACAAAAATTCTAATAACACTCTCAAGGAAACCAGTGGCAAGTAATACAACAATTGCCACTAGCATTACTTGATCTTACACTAGCAAAATTGAAACTCCATAACACCCAATGTATGCATAAAAATCCCAAAACAGAACACATAACAAAACCCAACCAAGTTTACATGCAAGCACACAATGAAGAATCTGCCCTACCTCCTCAAGCTACCAAGTTTGATTCAATTTTGTACTAACTGCAAAACTTTCAGTTTTGCGGAAAGTTATTGGAATCAAAATTCTTTATTCGTCAACAATATAAAGCTACACTTACAGATACAATTTACACAAACTATATACTTCTTTGGCATAATCAACTAAGCTTATTTAGCAGCTAAAGCAGGACATTCAACTATATAATGAATTTGGGTTTTTCTTGGCAGTTCATGTTCAGTAAAAGAAGTGTGGAGGACTAAAAGTAATGAAATGCCTTTCATTTTACCTTTAGAAAAAAAAGAATGCCAAGAAAGAAAAAAATTCTATGGGTATTAGCTAACAGAACAAATTCAGAGGGCAACAAGGTCAATCCAAAAATCAGTGAATAAATAAAGAGAATCACACAAATTTACAAGAATCAAGCTTTGAATTGAAGCAGCTACCAAATCTACTCCTAGACCAACTCCTACAGCTAGCTGATTATGAAATTAAAGATTTTGATACAAACCCAAAATCTGAAAAGAGGGCATGAGTCCATTAAAAAGGAGAAACCTGGTTTAGGATTGAAGACGTGGTTGGGTGAGAGAGGTAGTCTCCCACATATCGCAGTCTCCATGACTCTTTCTGTGAAATGCGTCGTGTGGCTGTATATTGGAATTTTTCGCTTCTTCTGGTTTGTACCCGAAATTACATGAAAATGATCGAACTGGTGTGTCTGGTGGTGGAGGTGGACTTCACAATTCACAGGAGACGTCGTTTTGATCCCTGCCAAGTACGAACACAGCCTTTCACTGTTTTTTTCCCTCCTTCTTTCATTTTTTTAATGAATAAATCTTATGATTCTTTTTCTTTTGTCCAATATTATTTTATGATTCAAAAAGGTGAAACGACAGGATTTTCCACCAACCAGGCGTTTCCCAAAATAAAAATGATGTCAATTATTAATAATCGATATTTACAGGTATTAAGCTTTTTACTGCATATAGTCTTTAATTTCGGAGTGAAAGTACTTAAAGAAGAGAGTTTTATACTTTTATACAAAGAAAAATCTCTTATTTTTTTAGAAAATATTGAGAAATCTCTCTTAGTTATAACTATAGAATTTTAAAATTTCAATTTTAAATAAGTGATAATGCATGTCATTGTTTTACTTGCAAACAAATGAATCTCAAAATAGACCTAAATAGCATATATAATTTTTTTAAAACAAGAGTAGTAGATATATTTGAAGAGTAGAGCAAGATGCGCCCAACTATTATCACAATTTAAAAAATCTTAATCGATGAGCTCGTATT
This sequence comes from Dryas octopetala, assembly GCF_963921425.1. Taxonomy (NCBI): domain Eukaryota; kingdom Viridiplantae; phylum Streptophyta; class Magnoliopsida; order Rosales; family Rosaceae; genus Dryas; species Dryas octopetala. The sequence goes on along the minus strand of NC_141367.1, from coordinate 29,627,104 downwards.
TCATTTGTTTATTTATTTATATATTTATTTACCAAAATTAATATGGCATTATCCTTGCCACACTAATTAATAACTAAAAATTAAGATAAAAATTTGTGGTTTTAGTAATATTGGTATCTAAATCTATGCAACATTGTTACATTTACTTGGAATCTGAATTTGAGACACAAATTTCATCTTACTAAAAAAAATAAAATTTGAGACACAAATGCGCACGATTTTAGAGATTATAGACGGTAATATTCGTTTACCATCATCACGTATAGCCCCAATTTCAAAGTTTGAGTGTTCCGTCGTCTGAGCTTTTTGAGGCTTGAGAGTATGGCTTTTCTACTCCGATCATTCAAATCCTAAACCCTAACGTCTTTTGTTGTCCCCAATTTCACTTCAAGAACCCTAATTTTCAAATAAGGCAAAGTAGCGCGCTTCAAAACCCAAACTTTCAATCATTGAAGCTCCATTTCTTTCTCACAAATTAGGATTTCGGTTGTCTTGTCAATGGACTCAGACGTCGACGTTTCGCGGTGGGTGCTCGAGCTCCTTGTTCGAGACCGCGAGAGGGAGTGTATCGCCAAGAGAGTCCTCCAAGTCGCACCGTTCTCGTTCCAAGACTGGCGCTTGAGGAAGACGGTACTCCTTCGAAGTATCGAGTGCGATGTGTACGACGCTTCGGTCACCGAAACCATCCTCGAAACGTTGGAAACGATCGAAGACTTGGACCTCAGCCAAGGCATTGCTACCATGGACTCCATGAAAGCCGCGTACTCCGCCGTGGCCACCGAGTGTACAGTCAAGTTTCTAGTGGGCCTCATGGGGAAGCCGAGCGGGAAGTACTTGGAGGCCGTGGATCAGATTTGGAGAGGGAGGGTTGCGATGTTGGATGGTTCAGAGAAGAGCGAGCTGGTCTCGACCGAGTTGAAGCAAAGAAGGGAGGAGGTCGAGGCGGCGGTTTGGGATTTGAGCGTAGCGAAGAATCTATTGCGCATGAACACGAGGAACGATGCGCTGAGATTGGTTGCGGTTTATGTGAAGGAAGCTTGGGCGTTAACGGGACCTCCCTTTATTACTTTGGCTGTTAGATTGGATATGCCCAAGAAAGTTTCCGACTTGGAAGGTGATCATGTTGCAGCTGTAGATGGGGCTAATGTGGGTGATGGGTCAGAATTGGAGGTGCAAATGAAGGATGGGGCTAATGTGGGTGATGGTTCTAAATTGGAAGCGCAAATGAGGAATGAGACTAATTTGGGTAATGGGTCTGAATTGGAGGCGCAAATGGTGAATGGGGCTAATGTGAGTTATGGTCCTGAATTGGGTCTCCAAACGATGAGTAATTTGGTTGAAATAGATACTGGATTCACGAACAGGGCAGAAGTACACGGTGATGATCAGGTCTACGGTGAAGTGAATGAGAGAGCTTTGGCTTTGCCTAGTGCAAATGGGGAATTGGGTCTCAGTTTTAGACCTGCAACGACGACAGATAAAGGTACTTTTTTTCTTCATTAGCAGAAAGAGTTAGTTTCAGTGACGTTAGTATATGTCAAATGATGTTGAGATGGTGCTCTGTATTATTTTATCTGGGTTTTTATGCTTTCATCATCTCGAATTTTGCCTACTTTTCGTCCTTGTTGCCAAACTCATTGCTAAGTTGCTAACTGATATATATATTTTGTAAGTGCATAATCTGTTTCTGGGTTGTTTAGTGATACCAAATATACGGCTCTTTCTTTGCTATGTCACACTCACAAGTCACAACCCCGTGTAATTGAAGATTTAAATAATTTTGTCAGTTTTTTAATTCTTCCTTTTTATTTCTGGTAGAAATTCAGAGGAATATGGGGCTTACAGACAAGCACCTTGCTTCTCATAGACGCACTAGAGGACCAGTAAAGATTAGGGATGCTGAAGATTTGGCCACAGACTCATCAGATAGAAAATATGATTCCCTATCTACCCCTGAAGTTAGAAAAGTGCAGGAAGCACTTAAATCCAGTGTATTGGAGCTACAAGCGGTAGTGACAGACCCACTTCCTGGTGCCTTGTATCTGGCTGAAACTGTAAGATCTGACTTGCCATTGAAATCCGTGAATAATGTAAGCGGAAAAGATTTAGGTGGAACAAATCCATCTGTTGAGAAGAGCAATGAGCCTGATCAATCTAATTATGATAATCTTGGAAATCCGTGCTCCAGTCATCAGAATGATGTTCCCCAACCTAGTGGAAAAGAACATGATGCACCAAATTCGTCTGTCGACAAGGGAAAGGGCACTGACATTCAAACTGACAATGCCAATCTTGGAAATCCGTCTTCTTCTAATGTTCCTCAACCTAGCTTGATGGAACGTAATTATACTGCCCGTACTTCCGAGGTAGTTTATGTTCATGTTTTTTTTTGTACTAGTCTGATGGCTCCTTTCAAATTACTACGTTGCACATGTGACCAATATTATGTTGTGTATGGATTCTGATTTGCAATGTTTATTATTAGATACTTAATTTGTGTTGTATATGCATACTCTTATTGTTTTGGCTAGGGGAACATAACAGATTCCTACAAAATTTATGCTGAATCCATGAGTTGATCTGGTGTTAGTAATTTTCTATTTGACTTCTGTTTCTCGTAGCAAACATTTAGGGCTTTGGCTTACCTTCAGTTTGTCCTATGATTGATTCCATCCCAAAATTTTATGGTTCTTTTTGCTTATAAATTTGTATTACGTGCTGAATTTTTTTTTTTGCTTTGCAGTGGGATGACTCCATAGATATGTCAAATGAAGGAACAATGAAAGATACCAGCAGGCTTCACCTGCCTAGCCCAAAAAGACATGCTGTTTCTCCATTGAAGAAGTATGAGATGAATAGAATATCTAAGAGGAGAAAAGTTAAGAGGTGGAGCTTATTGGAAGAAGACACCTTAAGGACTTCTGTGCAGACGTAAGTGCTTGTTCTTATATGGCAAAGCATTATTTGCATCCTTCCTCTCTAGCTTCTTCTTAAACGGGGGCCTTTCTGTTTCCCTTTTCTTTTTAAAAATTCTTGGCTTGGGGTTAGGTGGTCATTGGGGTAAGGTCTTGACAGATTGTTGGTAATATAGGCTTGTTTTAAAGGATTTTTTTTATTTCCAATCTCTTTCAAGCTTTATTACTCGAAATGATTTGGTTACTTATTATAACTAATAATTTGGAGAGAATTATGTCTCCCTACTACTTATTAGCTATCATGCTTCTATTGATTGAATAGTATTAGTTTGAGGCTAGAAGTATGTTTGTTTCTAAGTTCTCATTATTGTAGTCCTTTCTAATGAAGGTATGGAGTAGGACGTTGGAAGTTTATCCTACAAAGCAACCCCGATATATTCGAAGAGAGAACTGAGGTACCCAAGTTTCATACTATTTTTCTAACAGTTTAATTTTATTTGAAATGAGTCTGCTTCATCACTGTATATTGTGTCCAAGACATTTGAGGTTACTATGTTCAGGTTGATTTGAAGGACAAGTGGAGAAATATGACGCGGTGGGGGAACCCGTGTTTGTGAGAGCTCTAGTTTACCTCAGCATGGTTTATACAACAACATGATGTGGATGGAAGATATTTTTTTGCAGCGTCCTTTATCAGCTTACGGGAGTAGGAACTTTTGAGTAATATCTGTATTTATGTTCTTAGGAACAATTTATGTACGCGTGGCCATCTTAGATTGGACAAATGGCTGAAGTTTAAGCAGAATGAAATGATACTTACTGTTCATAGCCTATGTAAAAGACTCTTTAAGTCCCTTATATTGTTGTATGGTGAGTGGTGACACATAGGAAAGTTGTAACTCACTAACTCTGGTTTAGTTTCTATTATTGCCCAAAATAAAATGATGGAACCATAGCCAAAGGAAGGCCATAATGGCTGCAGTATATCAGCAATCTTCAACCATCCGCTTTTCTTGGTAATGCGAAGGTGACACAGAATGGGGATGGTGGAAGTTCGAGATATATTGAACTTCTGCCACATATTTGTGGGACTCAGTTTCAGCCCCATTCTTTCGAGATATTGCACTACCGAAACAATGACACAGAAAAAAATGCCCCGATTACTCGGTAGTTTTGAATAATGCTATACTTACCACATTTCTTATACCATCTCACGTGTCATTACTTTATTGGACAGAGTTTTTCTTTTTCTTTTTGGATTTTTATTTTTATTTTTTAGTATCTAATGTATGAATGCCATGTAAGTTGCCACATAAGGTGGTATGAAATTATAGTGTAAATAGGATCCACTCTATTTAATAGACTGCACATGCTTGAAGGATGACATAACATCTAGCCTGGCGTAACAAACGAGTCCTCTAAGTACTCTAAAACCAACTTAATAATATTTAATTTTCATCCAATTATTGGCATGATTAGTTTGCTCATAGTTTATGCGTAGAAACGATATGTGGATGCATCGGCGATGATATTCCGCAAGCCACCAACTGTGGAGGCCAACATAATGAACACTCCAACAAATATGCAAGCCTGCAAAACACAGAGTTTGTAAATGTCATAATAATGTATATATATTTTGCAAACACAAAGAAATGAAGGATGGCATATCTTTTGCTTACCCAGTTGATGAACCAACTGGTGCCGAATCTTTTTGGTTTCTTAATAATCAGCCACATTATGCTAGGAAGCTGTAGAAATGCTCAAGATGGTTAATTTCTTGCTCATGTGTGGTTTGTAAAAATAGCAAAGAAATGAAACAGAGTGAGATCAGATCCTTACAAAATATGAAGTGGGTGCAAAACCAAATCCGCCAAAGAAACCAAGAAGGTCTCCAAAGAATGGGAAGGTGACTCCCACAAATAATGTAAATGCTGCAACATAGTAAGGACGTGGTTTTCATCAACATATTGGATCACTCTCTCTCCCCCTCTCTCTTTGATCAAAATGCTACTCACAAATCCATTAACAAAAGAGAAAATGTTTGTCACAAATCAAAGACACAGAGACATGGGAATCTCACCAACATAAGCCGACCGTGCGATTAGTCTAAGTCCAATTCCAGGTGGGAAGTTCAATTTTTTCATCATCATCCTCTCCAGCATGTCAAAAACAGGCATTGCATAAACCTACACAATTTTTTTCAGTTAATTACATCCCTTGCATTGAATTTTCAAAAACTAGTCTTTTTTTTTTGTTTCCAGTGAAGACTTTCTTAGTCTTATTTTCTAGAGTCTTAATAATATAACTACTCGAGTAGTGCTCAAATCCCTCTCGAATATTACTCGATAGGATTCAATAAGTATCGAGCAATTTTACCTGGTAGCTGCCAATGACATGGACGACGACCATTAAGTTTGCAGAGGCAATGAGCCATGCAGGCCTCTTAAGGTCCATGAGCACATTATCATCAACATCTTGGCCAAAAGCCCAGTAGCCAATAAGGGCCACTGGGAAATAGCAAATTGCATTGATGAAATAGGCTCCAACTGCACCTTTCCACATGGGTATTTTGGAAGGCTTCTCTGGAGTTGATGGAATTGTGGCCTGAATTTCAAGTGCCACTGCATGCCCAGCAAATGCAAACGAGATTTGACCCAATGCATTGAACACCCGGAACATGTAATCAGCTGGGCTTGTGTTCTTGTAAGCGTAGCTAACATTCTCAACCCTACCTTTGCTTAAGCAACCAACCCAGGCTATAGTTGAATAACTGCAAATTAATATATATGAACCTCAAATGAGTAACATTAATTATTAGAACCAATTATCAATATCTCTTGTCAAGTGAGTGCAAATAGGATTTTAGAAGGTTGTGACTAAACTAATTGATGCTCTAGAACAAACCAAACCAACTTGATTTGAGTTTAGACAGAGAGTACTATAGATTTATATAGTTGCTCCCTGTAGTCTTGGACCACCAGCTTTTCGGTCTGTCATAAGGGTGTTAGTGCAGTCCCACATCGCCTTAATATCTTTGGAATAGGTCATATATAAGCACATGACCACTCTCATGGACGTTTGGTTTGTAAGAGTAGGTTTTACTCATGGCTTTAACATGATATTAAGTAGGTGTACCACAAGAATGAGTTGGGTTCCATTTCCCGCAAGTACTTTTTGATAAGTTGGGTTTGTTGTAACAAAGAGTTCATTCCTTTTTTTGGCTTAAAACAAATCTTAATTAGATTTTCATAAGATGGGAAGTTCTTTTTATGAGTGGTGTACGTGTATTAAAAGTTTCCTTCAACTCTGAAGTGAAAATTAGAGAGAATTGAATGAATACCTTAGTGACATGATGGCTGCTGCTAGTGAAACACCAGCGACAGAGTTGAAATTGGGAAGCTGGGAAAGAAAGAAATGAAGGGAACCAAAGATGAGAATCCAGTATGATTGCTTGATTGGTGTGCAATTGGCACAAGCCATCTCCACAAACTTCTTTAGGCACTTTCCACCAGTGACCATGTAGACTATGTCACACCCAACCTGGACGATTAGTTGTTGTGGAAGCACAATCCATGGCCCAAGTTTTGGCCCAAAGGCATGTCGACCAAGGTCTATGTATCGATCAAACCGAGTTCCCGGAACACATTCATGGAGTTGTATCATCTGCCACATTGTGTTCAAGGTCATGCACCAAGATAATGCCAACACCATTGTTCCTGGACCCCTGGAAGAAACAGATAACCAAGAAAAGTGGATAGTCTATGAGTACTTTACTCTCTTCAGTTTTGGTGTATATTAAGCTAACACCACTCAAGTGCAACTACTGTGTAGGCTTATCCTACATCTTGTAAATCAATAAAGAAGTAGGAAATATGTATCGGAGGTTTTGAACCTAGAATATCTTATAACAAAAACTATGATACCAAATTAGATAACTATTGAATCTCATAATGAGCTAATAATGTATATCAAGCTAATAGTTCTAAGTAGTTTGGACTTTAAGGTGGTGATTGACTTGAGAAGAGCCTTAGAGGCTTTGTATACCATCCCAAGTAGGCCATGGCATAAGGCAGGCTGAGGACACCGGCACCTATCATGGCGGTGACGGTGTGGAAGGTGGAGTACCACCATTTGGCGTGGCGAGAGGTGTCCTCCACCGTCCATTTGTTGTCCGAAAGAACTTCCTGCAGCCAGGGTTTAGAATATGGAAAGGAAGATCAGAGACTCAGAGTACAGAAAATGGAAAAAAAAACTATGCTTTTGTGTGAGATAATAAGTTAAGGATGGTAGTCGTGCTCACCTTTGGAGGAGGAGAAGTTGTAACCATCTTTTTTGCAAGCCAAGACAGGGAAACACTTTCAATGTGGGAGTTCAGTGATCGTCATCATGTATATAGTGGCTAATGGCCCAAAGTGTAGAAAGGAACATAGAAAGAAATGTGGGATATGTACATTGCTTAACCCCACTTATTTATTTATTTCTGCTATTTCTTTTGGGACTTTTGCTTTTCAAGTCCAATCAGATGAATAGAGCAAGCAAATTATACAGGGACCAGTAAGTATTTGAAGTCGAGCTAGCAAAACCCTTGTGTATTTGGGAAAAAAAAAAGATGTTCACCTAAACCCACTACTGAATTGGTTACTGAAGCAAGGATTGTGATATGCTCCACCCACTTACTGTCCCAGACTAAAGGAATTTGAGGACCCCATTTGGGCAAAGCATCATGAAGCTCCACTGTCAATTTTCTTTATAGAAAGCCCTGTATGCAATAATTTATTTCTATTCTAAGTTTTGAACCAATGATTAAAATTTTTGTTGGTGGTTCAATGGATGATGGATCCATCCTAAAATCAATCAGTACACTTTTAACCTTGGCTTTGTATTCAGGGATAATGATTAAAGTTGAAGGATGCTGGTCATGCTTTGTTAGTGGTGTCTTATTCTTTCTCCTTTTTAAGTGTCCCCAGTGACTTTGGGCGCCCAAAGGTGACTGCTAGGCACTGCTTACCACAAAATTAAAGGTTAAGTATCAGATTTTGTATATCTTACGTTCAATTAACGTCATATATATATATCGCAGACAATGATAATCATGATGATTATGATATTAGAAATGCAACTAGGTTTCATTCGGGTTGAACCAAGTTTGGACCGGGTTTTACAAATATCCCAGGAAACTAGGTTTTACCTTCACAAAGACACACAAAAATAGAATATGATTTAAAAATGAAATGGCTGCTTCTTCGAGTTTCACCCTATTCGCCTCAAAGAGACTATTTAGCCTTTAATTCTCCCATTCTTTTTTGTCCTATTAGTTTAAAGTTCCTTGTATGTGCATCGGTATGTGGGTGCGAGTGAGTGTAAAAGGAACTAAGGAAGTATTGAACCCCAAAGCTTTGGCCTATTAAAAACATACTGCCCCACAGTGCACTGACCGAGGACCAGGGTTTTAGTAATGAGCATATGCTAAATTGTCTATAAAGATATAATTCTCATTAAAAAAGATAAGTCTCTCACATTAGAGGTTCTACGTGGCTGATAATAAAGTTCTTCATATGCCAGTCTGACTATTCTAATGAGTCAAAATTCTTATCAACTCATAAAGCCACCTCCTCCAGGCATGTTTGGCCCTTGAGATGGAACTTGTCCCTGTGAAACTAATTGCGACCGGCCTTGAACATAAGCTTGACCCATTCCTGTCCCCACCAACTGTTGTTGTTGGTGTTGTTGCTGTTGTTGCTGCAGTTGCTGCAGTTGGGGAAGCTGCTGTTGTTGTGATTGTAGCTGTTGCAGTTGTGGAATCTGCTGCTGTTGTTGCAGTTGTGGAAGCTGCTGCTGCTGTTGTTGCAGCTGGGGAAGCTGTTGCTGTTGTTGCAGCTGTGGATGAGGATGCTGCTGCTGTTGTAGCTGAGGATGCTGCTGCTGTTGTAACTGCGGATGCTGCTGCTGTTGTAATTGCGGATGTTGCTGTGGTTGTAATTGCGGATGTTGCTGCTGTTGTAGCTGTGGATGCTGCTGCTGTTGTAGCTGCGGCTGCTGCGGTTGTAGCTGCTGTTGCATTTGTTGTTGCTGTTGCATTTGTTGTTGCTGACCCGGTACTTGTGGCTTAAACACAACCATATCCTGAACCGACGGTAGACTTAGCTTTAAAAGAAACCAGGTTATGAGAAAGTTACAATGCCGAGCCACAACCTCATTTTGGAGTATCCCACAGGCCTCCATTTCAAAAATTAAAAAATAAAAACAAAAGTAGCATAATATGCAGGGAACCTTCAAAATCAAAAGCAAATTAACCGATCCTACAAAACACAATACAAGATCACTTGTCATTTTGCAGGTTGCTTTTGATATTAAAGGTACCTCACATATATGTTGTGGATCTACGAGCTCAGTGTTGGTGGCCGTCAACACTTTATTTTGAAAACAATCATAATAAGGAATCATAATAGTAATAAGAATGGCCTAAGTACACAACACTCTCACCCCAGGAAAAAGCATTCCAATCAAGCGGCAAGCTTTGTCAGAAACAGAGAGCAGTAGTGTCTGAGACGGTAATTGAATGACAGCACACTGAAAAAAGTGGGAAATCAGCTTTGAGAAAAATCCCTTCAGAAAGAATGGCCCTCAGTTTCATATTTACATTTCAATAGAAAAACTCAGCACACTGAAGCCTCATACGACTGATACCAGAATCCAGAATTTTAAACCCCACTTCAGAGTTCAAGCTGAGGATTAACCATCCAAAATGCATAAATAACTCAAAGGGAATAGTCAATACCGCATTTGGAGCTTAATGAGTTTGAAAAATAATTTAACATGTCAATTTCTGAAAAATGCCACAGAGAATCTGAGACTCTGAACACGTTTTTACAGATATAATGAAGGTATAGACAACTTACAAGCTTCTTCTCTTGCAACTGCCCAAGAAACCCATGCTGATTCATCGCCCGAAAAACTAGAAAGTCTGCCCTTCCAACATATTGCCTGAAATTATATATATGATGAAATCAATAAAACTCAGGTTATAACAACTCCAGGCCAATATTTAAACAGAGAGATATGCAAAAGACAAAATGGAAATTTTCAATAAACGGAAACTACTTGTTATTCATGTGGTCCTGAGATATAAGTCTGACTATCTGCATTGTCGGTGGCCAGTTTGCTGCAAGCCTGGGGAATGCACAAAACACACATCAATAAATATAGGTAAGATGCGTAAATGTGCCTATGAAATTACAATTTACCATAATTTATTAATTATAACACTAAGGTTTTATTGTTCAGTGAAGTGCTGACTAATTAAGCCCAGCCCAATTAAAGAGTTCTGACCAAAAGTTTAGCAACCAAACAAAAGACATTCAACCTCAAGCCAACATTCTTACACCGTATGACCATGCCATTATCAGGATTCTAAGAATGAAGGTAACTTGAGGAAACACACTCATCATCCAATCATCTATTTTTGTCTAGTAAGGCACAAGAAATTGAATATAAACACAGTTCACTAACTTTTTAATTTTAAAAGAAATTATTCAGCTACTAGAATACTACTAGCGACAGTGACCTTTCTTCCTAAATAGAAATTAAGGTTAAAGATAGCAACTTCAAACCATCGATTATATTCCATTTACATATCATTTGGCACAGAAAATACAATACTCCCCGGACTTACGTCTCAGAAGCTGAAGCACTCCTGTAACCCTGACAAAGAGATAGAAAGCCTTTGAGAATTTAATAGTAATGGAGCAATTGGTAATATTGTAAAGATAAATGGGCAAATTACAAAAACACCCCCTGTGGTTAGGCCCTAAAACACGGTTCATGTCCGTGGTTTATTTCATGACACTTACACCCTTCTGGTTTACTATGATGTCTATTTAATAGGTCATTACGAGCACATTTAGAATAAATATTTGTCCTTTTTCAGTTTTCTCTGAAATTTTTGTCCTCTCTCCCTCTCTCTGTAACAAAACTATCCATAATTCAAACCAAATGCATAATACTTCTGTAATTCATATCAACCTGAAGCCCAATCACAAGAGAACATTAGAATTTTTTTTCATAGAAATCCAAATTCAACACAAAAATCCTTGGGCATCTCTATTATGATAGTTTGGCGGTGGAGTTTTGAGTGAAGTTGATGGATGAAGAAGCGGATGGTCATATGGTCTTTCACAACACATTTTTCATGAAATTATCCTCAAAATCATCATGTGCTACACACATGTTTTTGTGTCACAAATTATGATTTTGTGTAATGAAAGAAACCACAGGTGTATGTGTAACAAAATAAACCATAAGCACAAAATATCTGGCCACAAGGGTTGTATCTGTAATTTGCTTAAAAAAGTAAAAGCACAAAATAGTATAAGAACATCCTACAACAGAGCAAACTTAATTAGAGAGGAAAAAAGCTAGTATAAAAGTTAAAATGCAAATGTCCCTGTGAAAAGGGAAATGCATGAGGCATCTGAAAACATACTTCCAATCTAGTGATAAACACAGGTTGCCCTTGTCTTTGCCCAGATAAATTTCCCTGCACATGTTTTGATTATTCAAGTATAAGTGATCTTAGTAAATGGCAGCCAACCCGAAATTGAAACTCATCTTTAACTATGCAAACTCTGGTCTTTAATTCAAGAGAAGACAACGAATTAAGGGCCCCCTGAAGAATCTCAATTTTTCTAACAAATATAAATACATACAGAGTTAGGGTTGCCAATCTCACGGAGAGAAATTAAGTTTAGCAGATGGTAGAACCAGATACTGACAAACCACAGACAAATGTTATGAAGTACACTGCTCTCATACAAAGACACTCTCAAGGGTTATAATGAACTAAAGTCAATGCAGGATTGAAAGAGGAATGCAGATGCAAAACCACCCATTCAGTATGTACTAAGAACATGATGGTAAAATGGTAAAATTGTAAAAAATTGCCACCAGCAGTTTGCAAAGCTGATTCCTATTGTTTTCCAGAAATGTAAACTAAGATTTACCTCCCAGACTTTAACATATTTGGATTGTGCAGATTGCAGAGCACTTGATGTCTGTTGTGACAAGGGCACATTAGATGCTGAACTATTGTTTGCACCAAGTGACTGTATCCCAGATTGCACCTGTTGAGGCATTCCTGGTGTAGGAATCATTGTACCAGTTCCAGAAGAGTTACCTGATGAACCAAGGCCACTCATCATGTTTGGATTCATGCCAATTCCACTTTGAACCACTGAGAGATTTCCTTGGCTCATGCCAGGTACAGATTGACCCATACTAACACCACCTTGGAGGTTACTCATTGGTTGTGACATCCCAATGTTAGAATTTCCAGACCCTGAAGTGAATGAACCAAGACCTGAGTTTTGTGCAACCTGTGTAAGAGTGCTAGACCCTGAAGATGAAAATGCATTTTGAGCAGCAGCCACTGAAGATGCCATTCCACTCGATATCATGTTTGATACGTGCATGGCCATAGGATTTTGACCCATAGTCTGGAGTCCAATAGAAGTTCCTCCAGTTAAGGCTGCAGAGTTCATCACTCGTGCTTGAGAGATATTGTTGAGGATGCTACCCACAGGACGTAAGGGATGTGTCACACCACTCACAATAGGTTTCAAATCTGGCACATTCTCATTATTTGTGACCATCTCTTGAGAAGCAGAAGATGGTGAAGTAGTCTGCAAGTTTGGGACTCCTTGGGAAGTAGGACGAACAGATGGAATGTGTGCAAAAGCAGGTCCAGCTACCATGGAACTTATAGTACTTGGTTCCTAAACAAAATATATCATAAGTCTATGACTACTTGCGTAAGTTAAATCAGCATAACAGAACAAAAGGAACCTCCCCTTCCTTTGAACAAAGCATAAAAATCAAATGGAAGCATAATGAATCTTACAACTTTTACAGTAGCAGGAGGCACATGTGCAACAGAAATTGGTTGCCGATTCATGACAGATCCATTCACTAAGAATTTGAAAGAGGAAGCAAAAAAATCAAGTGTAAGTCTTCAATCAAGCAGGATAAGCAAGAACTAACCATGAACAATTACAAACAGCCTAGCCATAACGAACTTAATCAATCAATTCAAACGAAGACAGAGCCTTTTATCCTATAATTTGTAATACATTTCCACTTACTATGTTCATTTATGAGGTGTTCAAATGTAATTGAACCAAATAACTTAATGGTATTGAAGCATTGATAATTTTCAATTAAAAAATAAAAAACAAGAAAAAATGAAATAGATAATTGAAATCAAATCATCATGTGCTTTCATCAAACCAAAAAAAAAAAAAGAAGGAAAATGGAACCAAATATTTTGCACTACAAAAAGGACAAGATATTTGGTATCTAAAAAATTTTAAAAAACAAAAAAAGGACAGGCATATTGACTGCATAAACAACCTGATGGCATAGAAGTTGGAGGCGGCCCTGTAACTGAAGCAACAGGAGCGATGTCCATTTTTACAGGACTTTGATTTGAAGGCAAACTTGTAATTCCAGGACGACTTAAAGTAGCACGGGCCTCCATAAAATTCTCTGAGATTAGAACAAGAAAGTGGGGGTTTTTTACATTATCAATTGGTGGATCTGCTGCCCGGGGGTTGCGCTTTCCCTGCATTGGAAAAGTGGTCAGTATCTTTACCAGCTTCTAGTGATCTTAAATCATAGGTAATAAGAGATTCAGTCTGGCAATAATTGTCTCACCTCCCTTTTAGATCATCAAATTCTTTGCAGGTTAAATAATATAATTGGACAGCGATTCCATGTATACGAATACCAAAGAAAGCTATATATTTGTTCATAATAGTCTAAGCAGTTGATTTTAGAGTCCAGCAACATGAAGATGTAAAGCTCAATAGAGCACCAAGGAAAATAAAGAAAGGTCCATTAAGATGCTGATTTAGCAAGATATACAACATTCAAAAGCTCAACAAACAGGACAAAAATAAGAAATTGAGTTGAACCATCATCATACCGCATTGTAAATTGCTCTGAGTTTAGGAAGCTGCTTTGGACAAATGACTGACAACGAAACAGAGCACTGGATGGAAAAATTAGGGGCCCATTACTGATGATGTTCAACCCTCATGAGAAAAGAACAAGCACCATTAAACTAGGAATAAGCAAAAAACTACCTGTGCAAATGATTTAGCAACAGCCTCAGCATCATATAGACGGTTTTCTGTTTGTGCGTCAATATTTTCACTCTGCTCCAAATTTTGCAATTGTGGTCGATAGACTGGTGTAGGCAAGGGGTAAGGGTTACTAGCAGCAACAAGAATGCAATGTTTCTGAAAATCCACATTTTGTTGATTTTGGCTTCCATTTTGAACGGTAGGGAACATCTGAATTCGTCAGAAATATAGTAAATCTTAACCTTAAAAATGTGACTATGAGAAATGCAGTAAATAACGAGCAACAAAGGTAACAATGGTTTAACTTCAAATTTGTGAAAAAACGGCAATAGACTACAGCAGCTGTAAGTTACTACTTATAAGTTAAATCTAACTCATTTCCCCTAATCTTTGCATAAACTAAATTGTAGGCTCTTTGTAGTCAAGTACTAATCTTTAGCAGTAAGGCTGCTTTCATTCCCTTCCCTAGAACACTTAAAAACTCTCTATGCGTGCGCGCGCGCATGTGTATATGTATGTAGTATAGATGGAACTATGGAAGCCATTGTAAAATGCATTTTACTCAATTTTTTTATATAAAAAAAACAATTATATGTATGGCTAAACAAAATTACTTGGAGGGACTAATACAGCATACCATCAGAGCTTCAGAAAGCCCTTCTGCAATTGCAGCATCACAAAAACCACCTCCAGAAAAGGGTATAGCAGAAAGCCATTGTAAGAAAATATCTACATCTCTTGTCCAGCCACTCCGTCGTACTAGGCAACCTGCATAAAGGATGTACAGTTATAAAAAGATACTGAGCTAATGCCACTAACAATAAAAAGTCCTACATAATTATTATCTAGGTGCAGTGCAAGCTTCATAACATCCAAGACATAATATTCTTACATAAGTTGTAGTTATTGCTAGAAAATTTTCCATTTTCTAGCTATAAGTTTTCCTACTAAGGGAAACTGGAAACTGTTTTTTTTTTTTTTTAAATAAAATAAAATTCATGTAGCTCATGTGTTTCAACATAAAGTTCACAAAAATAGACAGGGCACTGAATTGAAACAAATTGACACTTCAAGGCAGTATTATGTACAAGGAGCAACTAGATTTGTATAAAGTTGACTAATTTTAGACTTTAACTGAAAGTCACTATGAATCCACTACTACAAAGGAATGATTCCATAAAGTATGTGAAGGTCACTAAACAATAATTCCCAAACCTTGAACAAAAATTTCCAGATTAACTTTACAAGAGAATTATTTGACATTTTTTCAGCTATTTAAATCATGTTAGTAGAAGGAAGGAGAACAGCTAGCCAGCATCTTAATTCCTCAAGATTGGATAACAACGAATGAGAAGAATGAAAACTACATACCACAATAAGATCCATGAGTATTAAATGTGACCAGGGAAAGCTCAACACCAGAAGTCAAGGGCTTCTGTATTTCAAATGCCAAATAATACGTAATTCAGGAGAGAGATTTTTCAATGGCATAATGGAGATTCTCAAACATTCATGGCAAAAAAGTGCATACCTGCCCACTCAACTCGTTTCCACAGAAACACCTGTATGAAAAACATATATCAGAACTGGCATATGGACCATATGGTAATGCATATAATGTCATCCAAGTTAATGATCCAACAGAAGAAAGAGAAAAAAGCAATGGCATATTTATATAAGCATATTCATAAATGGTTCTATATATAGGAGGAGAGAATTAATCAGCATTGTTAATCTTCCTATGTGCACCATTATTGAAGCTGTTATAGCTGGCCACTTCTCATAGCCATTTCCAAGCTCCCATTCCCCCAAAACAAACACCACCTTAAATTTCTTAAGCATGGGTATATAGATCTTCTATGTACCAAGAAATGCATTATAAGTGGGAACTATACATTATAAATATATAGATATAGACATAACTTCAAAATAAAATGAAAGAAATCTACAACTAAAGTAGCACTGCCTTGTCATATTTAACAGATTTATTTCTGTTAAATATATCAAGCTAGTGCGGTTGTATAACCAAAAGAAACAGAGATCTTCCAAGGGCTTTCCAACTTTATTAGGTTGTAATGCAATAATCCTAATCTTATCAGACCACTTACTTACTCAAGCCTACTACTATCTGCATCCTTCGAATACTCGCAAGGGAACAATAAATCACAAAAATAAATACGAAAGAAACATGATCTCTTAATTAGGAAAAACGGACATCAAAAGAATTTTTTCAAATACTTAACCATTCACTATTGTATAATCATGTAAAAAGGAGATCTTCCAAATACTTCTCTTTTCGCAGTAGTCTTTAAAAATGATCTCCCGTGTGGGGGTTGGGAAAGGG
Organism: Dryas octopetala; assembly: GCF_963921425.1. Taxonomy (NCBI): domain Eukaryota; kingdom Viridiplantae; phylum Streptophyta; class Magnoliopsida; order Rosales; family Rosaceae; genus Dryas; species Dryas octopetala. The sequence goes on along the minus strand of NC_141367.1, from coordinate 29,610,707 downwards.
GGCAGACAACAGAAGAATTTTATGAAGAAGGCTATGCCACAACACAAAGGAAGCAGAATAGAAAAATTATTTAAAACTAAAATAACAGACCTCACAATCTTCTCTAAATAATCTCTAACAATGAGTTTCCAGAAAGGACCCATGGCTGCAGTCCCCTCAACAGCAATTATCAGTTGTTTCTCAGCCATGACGATTTGTGATGTGATAGAATTGGAGATACTCTTTTTAAGGTCCCTTTGGAAACCTCGGGGATATCGAGTAGTCTGGTTGACAAGCACGTATGTATTTTCTTCTCTAGTTATTGACACGTCTGTGGGAATTCTAACTTTCTGTTCCATATAAAAGAAAAAACTACTGTCCACCATTGACCACATAAAAAGGTGTAAAATTCCACTTTACATATGGTAACTGAAGCATGATAACCCGCTTCAAGATGTCTGAGGACTTATTATCTCTCCTTTATTTGACTACGGAAGGAATCCAAGGTAACGCACTAGCTCAAACTTTCTTTGGGTTAATTCAGTTGCTCAAACGTGATATTATTAATTTCAGCAATGAATCAATAGTAAAAAGTAAGATAACTAAATTTTCAATGTCAAACCTAAATTCTAAATATGAGAGCTTTAAAGCCAATGCTATAGCCTATAGGTATGTGATTCCTAAAGCAGAAAGTTTTATAAATACATAAAGAATGCACTAGCTCAATTTAATGCATTATAGGACTTAATTTCCATCACATGCCAACAAGCAACAACTCAACATCACAGAGCTCATCACCACTTTCAGCTTCTAACTCAAATTAGGAGAAGTAATTAATTATAATGTATTAAATTGATTTCAGAATTAGGGTTCCAATTCCCATAAAATGTCAGCAAGCTTGTGAAAACCTGTAACTTAGAAGCAAATTTAGGATACAAATTGGACAACTTTATTAATTGCACCACATCCATGATTCCGTGATTAATGATATAGAAAGCATATAAAATCCAGCTTCCATCACTAGTTGTATGAAATCAAACTCCTTACATTGTATAAATATAGCAAGGCTACATATGGTTGCATGGAATAATAAGGGTTTAGAAATTTGACATTCCACAGCTCACTAAACTATTTTATCAGGTTCCTCTATATGCTACCCTATTCAAAATTCAACTGAATCTCTATGATTCCAAGTTTCCAACTCCACAGAAACAATTTTAAAGTGAAAAGCAACATCTTCAAGTCCAAAAGCGAAATTCCAAATCAAGTTCAATTTCAAGCCACCAGAAGCAGCCAAAAACAAACTAATAAATCGCATAAGCAAGGCACAAACATTTCTCATTCAATAACAAGATTCAAAATTTTCTTCCCTCCCTGCCACACCTTCTCAGCAACCAAACAAACCAAAAACAAATGAATGAAAAAACCAAAACCCTAACATCATTCAAAAAAAACGAAGAAGCAACAAAACAATAAGCAGAAATTACGACCTGATGATCTTGTCGAGGTAATCGGAGAGAACGGTTTGCCAGTAGGGCCCCATGGCCGCGGTGCCTTCAACGGCCACGATGAGCTGCTTCTCGGCCATCGTGTGGCTCGCAAAGACCGTCAACTAACACCAAAAAATTTGAACTGCCTTTGTAACAACAGGTTGTTGTTTGGCAATGCGAGAAAGCTCCGAGCTTGAAACTGAGATGAGTACCTAAAACGCAGCGTCTGGTGATGAAGGGAAAAGGTGAGAGAGAGAGAGAGAGAGAGGTGCTTCGTTTGCCTTTCCCACCAGGGACCGGTATTTAAACGAGAACAGCCCCGCTACTGGGACTACTGGTTGGGGAATTCTTCTATTGGCGCAAAATTAGAGCATGGACGCATCGGTATTTTTGGATTGAAGGTGGAGACCTCTGCATAAACGGTAAGCTCAGAGTTAAGACCACGGTGTGTTTTCATTTCGCTTTATTGGTTTTATACTTTTATGCTAATAAAATTCATGGCTTGAATTCAATTCCATAAAATAAAGATTCAGTCTTGGGTGCAATTACTAGAAAAAATAAAATAAAATTGAGCCCACAATTGTGTAATCTCGTGCAATTTACAGTGATTTGCATCGAACCTACTGAATTATTTTTCTAAAATAAGAGAAGAAATTCATAATATATGGTATTGCACTATTGCCATGCCATAGTTGTCAACTAAAACCATTTTTGCTATGCAATTTTTTTTTTTTTGGCCAGCAAACAACAACAATTCATTTAAGAGAAAGTCCAAGTACAAGGAAAATCAAACGACAAGAGAAAGAAAAAGCAAAACAAACCAAAAGCAATTAACACCCAATCACAAGCAGCAAAGCTCAAATGATGTATCTTTGTTAAATTTTATTGTATTTTTGTTAGTTTTATGATTTTATCACGCAAAATACTACATTTTATATCAAAACTCAAATGAAGTGCACATCGGCCGTTAGATTATATATATCATCCATATATGAGCTAATGAATAATAATTCCTTTTTTTTTGGCCACTAAGCTAATGAATAATAATTTAATATACAAATTTGTAAGTTAAGTCCTAAATATAATTTTTTGTTAGAGCGACACTACATTTTATGCTATGTAAGGGATATGAATTTTTTCTTTATAAAAACTTATTATTTCTACCGGTTGTCAAATGTTTTTAGTTGATGGATTTTAAAATTAAAAAATAGTTACAATGAGATTTTATAACAAATTGTTCTATATTTTCGTTTCATAAAAAAAGTTCATAAATACGATAAAAGAAGAAGTTGTTTGAGTTGTACAACACAGTTGGTATAGTCAAATACAATATCTGGTAAACATAGTTGTTCCTCTATCAACCAACTCAATAAATTAAAAAGCTGTTCGTTAGTATGATAATACAAGCTTATTTTATCTAAAATTTACATTTTCTTTCCTAACAAAAAGTAAAAGAAATTGGCGTTGACATTTTTCGAGAATGTGAGGGCGGACCCGGTTAAGCCCACAACTTCACGAGGAGTGTGGAGCCACGCCCACGGGCCCATTCGAGTTTCCCTCTTGGCGCTTAGGGGCAAAGTTGGGATTTTGGGAATTTAATAATTTATTGTGTGAGTGCTCTGAGAAGATCATTGGTTCAAATAGAAGTCTATTAACAATTGGAATCTTATTGACAAAAAAAAAAAAAAATTGTAATCTTGGCCGAGAAGGAAACGAAAGCAGTAGAACATGGTACGCTCTCGATAAGCAATGGATGATGATCCATACTCTCTAAATCGTTCAGAAGCTTCGTTTATTTTGTTTAGTTTTTGACCAAACGCTGATCTATATCAAGTGTTTTCTGAGGAATTCTCAGTTCCATAGGGTTGGAATTGAATTCCACTTCACTAAATTAAACTAAACTGGGAATTCACAGGTGGAGATGAAGATGAGAATGCTTCTTATCTGATTTTTGAAGAGCGCTATAACGTTTTGGGGACCTCTCGTAAAACCCAGATATTGTCCGGGCTTTGCTTGATTGGCAACGATGATGCTGCATTTTCGAGACCCGGCAAACTTAAAGACTAAGAAGGTAGCTTCCGAGTGTCTCTCCTTTTTCTGGGCTTTTATCATAATTGGGTTTCAATTGTTTTGGAGTCTATGGTGCTGCTAAGCTTCTATGGTCTTCTTGGGTTTTGATTGCATGGATTGGTATTACTGAGCTTATTGTGTAGTTGATCAAATCTCTCTGTCTTTTTTACCAGCATTGGGATTGTAATAATGGTGAATGTGCACGGACCCAGTTGGGTTTTCATGAATTTTGTTCAGTGCTACACTAAATGTGACATTGTGAACATCCTTGAATGAAATTATACGATTTTGTTTTGAAAGAATCTACTGTTTTTGGAGGAAGTAATTTTTGAACGTTTTGGGGCTGAATACACAGAAGTGCATATATGTCTATTTAATTTTTCAGCATTATTACTTGTTCTTTTCGTAGTTAATGATTTCCCAAGTGATGTGTTGTCAATGAAAACAGATTGTGTTTGAAGAGGTGTATGCTGCTCGTGATTCCGCGACACTTGAGCAACTGAAAGAATTAAGCTCTAAGCGTAGAATGCTTGAGGAGTCCATGGACGAGAGCAGCTCCATTACTGGTGCCATTGCAAGAGAAATGTCTGGAGGACTAACTTCTCGTTCTCAACAGGTAATTTGTTAACATGGCACTTGGTATTTGGACTACTCCCTTATTTTCTTGCAGGGCATATGAGATTGAAATTTATTTTATTTCTTTCATTTTCATGCATGTTAATGTCTTTCTTTGAATATATAAAAAGCTCGTATTGTCTAGTGATGCTGGCACAAGCTTCATTTTAATAGGTGTATTTCTGTTGTTTATAGGTATTTTGATTTCTGTGGATAAAAATTTTCTTGAACTCATTTCTTCTTTTTTAATCTAATATTAGTTTAGTGCCGTCCTTCAATCTTCATGTGATTTAGGTTGTGAGATAATGTTTCATGAAGAACTTGCACACTTCGGCACAGATTCATTTTTTTATTTGCACCTAGGATTATGTTATCCAGTCTCTGGTAGCCTGCTTATTCTAGTATTTATTTTGAATGTCTCAGGTTCTTCACAATCTAGAACTGTATCTTCCATTGTTGGAAAATTTGATTTTCCATGTTGATTTGGTCAGCAGCAACAACCAGATAGTTCGATGGACTTCAGAACTTAAGATTCAATGGACAAGTGCTCTTAGTTCATCTTCTTTCTTTAACTTTACGGGTCCTAAATTTTTTCAAATCAATAACTTGCGGTTTGAGATTGTTATGATCCTTTTCCTTTATGGTGCAATCCTTCGGGAGAGGGCATTGGAAGTTCTTCCAGCAGGTAGGGGATGCTTTGTTGCCTTCATATTGCACTTTAGAGATTTTTTTTTATTTTTTATGACCATGTGTAATTTTACTTGATCATTTTCCTTGTCATAGACCTAGTGCAATCTGCCACCCTTTTCAGAGAAGCTGCTGGTGTTTTTCATCATCTTGCTCATGAGGTTCTTCCTCTTCTACAACCTTCACTCACTGAGGAAAGGCCACCAGAAGTTGTCTCTTCTGTGTCCACTGTCATGAGCCTCATTTGTTTGGCCGAGGCCCAGGTCAGTCTTTCGGTCATCGCTTGTTTGCCTTGTTGAGTTTTCATTATAGAATTACGGACGTTTGCTCCATTTCTGATCTATGAGTAAGTTTATAGGGTTTCCTTTACCTGGCTTAGTTTCTATGTAATAAAAGTTTTGGGCAAGCTTGTTCTTTGTGATAATTGATGTTGTTATGAAAATGTAATAGGCAGTGACAATAACAAGGGCTGAAGAGAAGGGTACTACTGTGGGTCTTTTGGCAAAGTTGCATCATGGTGTTGTAGAGTTGCTTGCTGAAGCAGCAGGTGTTTTATATACAGCAACTGGGGAATGTAAAGATATTTCTTCACTCTTCGTGGTATGCATACATTTTGCACAGTTCTCTTCTAGGATATATTCGTTTCATTTTTGGGTGAAAGATCAATAAGGTTTCGCTTTTATTGCTTTATTTTTTAACAACTAGAAAGGTTGAATGTGTTTCCCTCACCTTGAGCAAACTGTATTGAACTGATCAAAAATTATTTTTTTTCCATTTTGGATACTCTTTCTGGATCATGCAGGAATTCATATCGTCTGGAAAAGTGCTACATGAGTTAAAAAGTCGGAAATACTTTGCCGAAAGCCTGAAGATTGCCAGCCAATTCGGGGTTGCTGTTGGAGTTCTTCGACTTGCACTGGTTGATGTGAAAAGCAAGATGCCAGGCAAAGAATCTTGGAGATCGGTTTTCAAAGAGGAAATTGATAATCTTTCTGAATTACTCAGGAGGCGTGAACATGAAAATAACTTTGTCTGGCAAGAGAAAGTTCCCTCAGGGGATGAGTTGCCAACCCCCGAAGGTAACAAAATTGTGAGTATTATACCTTACCATCCCAAAAGATGGGAAAGAGAACTTGCCTTCAAGATTTAAATGTGCAGAGAACTACCTATTGTAAAGTATTTCTGTCTTCGTATAGGCCTTCAGGGGAAGTAAAACAAGTTACGATTAGTGGCTTCGTCATTCATTGTGCAAATGGTGGATACCTAAAGATTTTGCTGGTTTGTTGAGTTGTATGTACTAAAATTTTTGTGTAGCGTTGCAACTTGTAGTACTAATCTCCCACAAAATCTCTACTGACCGTATATCCAACTCATATATAGTTATATACTTCGCCAGAGCACTTCTCATTAATTAGAATTTAGAAAGACCAAAAATGAAATCATTATACAAAATGGACGCATTTTTTTAGACAGAAAACTCCATTTTTTAATCAGTTTTGTTCTTTATGTATCACTCTTCTGGTGTTTTACATCAGCACCTACACAGGAGTGAATTAGCTAACAAGTATTTATTTATGTACTTTTTAATCTTGAGAGAGGAAGACGCAAATTCGAAATTAATTGTTGGAGATGAATAACCAATAAAACTACAAACTCTCGTAAACACGAGTACTTATTTGGGCAGAGGTTTATTGTGCATTTTAGTTATTATAATAAGGGTTAATTTGGTATTGATGTGAAGAAAAACAGTTGTGAAGTAAAATAATTGATAAGTAAAGTCAGCTGTAAAGTAAAATAGTGTTGAGTGTTTAGTAAATTATATGTTCAAAAGTGCTGTGAGTGCAAAAAATAATATCAAAACATTTGATAAATATTAATGTAAAAATATTGTCGCTGTGTATAATTACTAAAAATTATTATTATAATTCGCTGCAATTTTCAATTTTGGTTTTGTTATAAAGAGTTGAGAATTATAAGAAAAAATAGTTTCAAATTTTTTTATCAAACACCAAAATTGTTATATACAGCAGTTAGCAGTTGAGTTCCTCTACAAGAATCTCAAACGGGCCTAAGTCTGTTTTATGTTCTTGTGGAGTTGTGGGTGAGCGCGTGGCAAGTGGCAGCATCAAATCCATTTGAATTTTGAGGAAACGAGGATCGATTAAACAATAACTAGAGTAAACACTTTATTTGGTCGTTACGGACCCATTCATTAAATTCGCGGGAACACCATGGCTGTTGCTCAGTGCAACTCCCTTCTTCTTCCCTGCTTGTGCAAACCTTGCACAACCAAAATACCCTTATCCCCTTTCGCACCCTCTCCTATTCTCTCTACTCTTTGCGCCAGTCTCATTCCAGCAAGTTCTAAAGCATTGAGGCTTTCAACGTCCAGGTCTCTCTCTCTCTCTCTCTCTCTCTCTCTCTCTCTCTCTCTCTCTCTCTCTCTCTCTCTCTCCACACGCATATGCAGGGTTTTCTAGTTGAATTTTAGAGCTGTAGTATCAGTTAATTATACACATTTGCAGGAGGGGTAGGGTTGTTTCTGCTGTGGTTTCTGAGGAAAACGCAATTAGGTCGACCTCTTCTAGCACTGATGCATTCAAACTCACTTACCTGGAGGTGGGTTTTCATTTTCTTATTGGTCTTTCTTAAATTTGATTCATTTTGAGCTTTTCTTGACATATATGTACATTTTTTAGGGGAATGGTTGGTTATGGGAAGTGGGTGGGTTGAAAATATTGGTGGATCCAATCTTGGTGGGCAATTTGGATTTTGGAATTCCCTGGCTTTATGATGCTGCCAAGAAGTTTTTGAAGAATTTCCAGGTACTCTTTTAGTTTTTAATTTAAGTTTTTTCCCTTCTTATTTCTTTTAATTATGCATATGTTGTCAATATTTTAAAATTGTTTTGGAATTGATAAGCTAGTTTTGATTGGTATGCAACTTTAGTGCAGCTAACTGATCTTCCGGAAGTCGATTGCTTACTAATTACACAAAGCCTTGATGATCACTGTCATTTGAATACATTAAAGCCCCTCTCTGAAAAGTACCCAAATCTTAGAGTAATAGCTACACCCAATGCTAAGGCATTGTTGGATCCCCTTTTCAGAAATGTAAGTATTTTCGATTTGAAACTAGTGTTTTCTTTTCCAGGCTGCAGCTCCTGAATGCTGATTTTATCTTTAATATGTTCTATTTATTCAATTGGTGTATGAACATTCTTTATAGTCACCATCAAAGAAATATACACTTACATAAATATAATATTTTATTGTTAACGTCTAAATCATCCAATGGTTGTGTAACAAACCTTAACCATGCCTGATGGTATCCTTCATGTGACTATTTTTTAAGACACAAGACGCAGAGGAGTCTCCTAATTGTTCAGCATGTAAGTTTTAGGGATTGCAACTTTCAAGCCTAGTAATATCAATTTTAAACGCTGTAAGGAGTAAAACTTGGGCTTTGCTCTTGAGGAAAATATCAGTTTTGCAAGACACTTGAGATTTAATGGGAGATTTGGTACAAATTCAGCTTTAATAAGCTAGAAGTGATCAGACACAGAATGAAATTGTGCAACAAACTCCTGTAAACTTTTTTATGCACCTAATTCTTGCTTTATTAGAAAATGGTGGACGTTACTGTAGACAAGTGTCATGCCAAAATTATATCTTTTGTAACAACTGAACCTAACTGATATTGTTTCAACTTGGCTCAATTGGTTTCTGAAACTTGCAGTACTGACAATCAAGATTCTCAGAAGCCTAAATTCATTCTCATATTCTATTTGAGACTTAATTTGTTCATTTAATTTTTTCAGGTCACATATATAGAACCTGGTCAGAGCTCTGTTATTGAAGCAAGAAACGGTTCTAAAGTCAAAGTTCAAGCCACTCCAGGGCCAGTTCTAGGTCCTCCTTGGCAGCGCCCTGAAAATGGGTAAAGTTTCACTCTTATATTGCCAACGTGCACTATTGAATTCCCTTTTCAAGGAATGTTACAGTTCCCTTCTTGTGTAATATGTTCTTGAACTTTTAGTTAAGTGAATATTTATCTAGAATTTCTTTGCTTTTTTTTTTTTGCATAATATGTGGTCCAGTGATATATTTCCAAGGAATGTTACCTATGAGTATATTTCATTTTGATGTAATTTGTTCTGTAGTCTTTAACTAAATGGATAGTTATAGAGATGTTATTTTTTATGTGGACCAGATATCTTGTCATTTCACCACAAGGGAAATTTACTCTTTACTATGAACCCCATTGTGTATACAACACAAGTTTGCTGGAGAAGGAAAGGGCTGACATTGTCATCACACCAGTCATAAAGCAGCTTCTACCTAAATTTACTTTGGTCTCAGGACAAGAAGATGCGGTTCAACTTGCCAAGCTGCTGCGTGCCAAGTAAATATTCTCTTTACCTCAATACTGACATATAGATAAAAGATGATTTTATTGCAAGCATATCAATGTCTTTGTTTTACATTTTGTAGGTTCATTGTCCCAATGACAAATGGGGACTTGGATAGCAAAGGGATTCTTGCTAGTTTAATTCAGTCTGAAGGAACAATAGAATCATTCAAGGTTATATTCTACTAATCTACTCATTGTTGAGAACAAGATTTGAGTCATTATAATTTGAAGAATGCCAAGTCAGGATACTAGTTTATAATATCAGATGAAATGGGGTGGGGGTTCAGGAAATTGTGGTATGGTTTTACTATTGAAGAGATTCTTGCTATGAGATATTGAGATGCATATGATGAGCAGGGCCATCCTAGTTTACTTTTACTTTTTGTACTGGTATTCATTTTCTTCTGATTGAATAAGCTTTAGTGTGAAAAAGAAAATGTGCTTGCAACAAATTTGATAGCCATAATAACCTTGCTGCGTAATCATTTGTACTTATCTGGACTGTTAGGAACATTAGTCAATATGAAGCAGCAGCGGCAGCACAAACCCCTCCCTTGCTAGAACATTTTTCCTGCAGTGTGATAATTAAACTAAGTTGTGGTTTTGTAATGCAGGAACTTTTGTCCAAGGAAATACCAGATGCGCAGATACTACAGCCTACCCCTGGTGTACCACTAGAGGTCCCTCCGCCTTCGAACCTTCCATAATATGTTTTTATTTTCGGATCGACACTATAGTTCCTTCAAAATATGTACATCTCATCCAATTTGTAACTTGTAAATGAAATTTTATATTCCTTAATCTCTGCTTCATTTTTTCTCTTGTTAATTTATATTGAAAGACAAGGCCCAATGGGCTTGGCCACTGAGCTACATGGCCTACATCAACACATGAGAAGTAACTTCACTTTTTGAACAAAAATCTCCATTGTGGAATAATTGTATTGGGCACAACTAGAGGCCCAACATTTAGAATTCAATTACAGATCTTAAAGAGGTTGCAATTACTTGGACTTGAATTCTAAGATACTCTATTTTGTAAAGTTAAAGTTAAAAAGTGTTATAATTCAATCTAAAACTAATTGTGAATGATCATTTTGGTCTAATAGATGACACTAGTCCTCTCTTTGCAAGAGATTGTATTGAGTTCAAAACTCATGTAGTGAAGGGGTTGAAGATTTTATATATTTATGATGTAATACTAAATTATGTGGGTCTTTATATCCTCAATAATCTTGTTATAGCTTGGCCAGTTGGCCAGGAATGGGTACATAAGAATCATAACATATGTTAAAGACAAGTAAAAACATTATACATGTTAAATGTATAGGTTGAGTGTATCTTAATTAATCGTCCATATCTCTGATCGATCTATGACATCGACTACCTCCTGCTGGATGGAATAATTTCTGGAATGCCTACATGTCATGCACTACTGTTTCTACATACGCTATAAACTTTTTTTTCTGTTTCCTGTTGCTTATTGGCCTAATTAGTTAGTTAATTAATTAATTAAATTAGTCTACGCGTACTGAGAAACAAAGAACTTGGCCGGTTTTCTGCTTTGACAACCTCAAAGGACCTGGCCAGTTCTCTAAATGAGAGATATTAGTGGGTAGTGCAATATGCTATTTCTCAGCCAATACGACCACTTTATTAATTAATTAAATATTACCAAACAAAAAATAATTAATCGAAAATAAAGAGAGCTATAGCTAGAATCATACAAATGATGATTGTATTTCCACAAAAGAAATCACGAATGCATTTGGACGTCCGGGCGTCCTTCAGGGGACTGCATAATTATTTGAAATTGGCCTCCACTGTATTGTATATTTGTTTATGAATTAATCTTGTTATTAACTTATTTAAAGCAACTAAGATAACAACATTGGTTCGTCAACAATGACGAGGAACCCTAAACCCATCCCATATAAATCATTGATCGAAGGGCCAGCCAACTCCAAATTAATCATATATATATATGGTTTAAGCCAATTAATCATTCCCTATATATCTATAAAACAATTCACAAATGCATTTGGTCGAGTTTGTGTTCCTAAGGGGACTGAACATTTTCAACTGCGCTAAGTACAATAACAAGTAGTACAAATAATTAGTAGTACAATGCGATCGATTAGCTCCGTCAACCATGACTGGGAACCCAATCGGCCAATCCCCAACAAAGTAGTCAATCCTCATTGTTTCAATCGTAGATTCTGTGTTCCTTGTAGACTTATAGTTGTAGGGACATTTATGCTTGCTGATCCAGTACATTTGGCAAAGAGCTCTTCATCACAAGAGTTGGATTCATGAGATCATCGCTCAAATTATAATCAATTAGCTACCAATTAAGTTGAGGACGTACTTATATATGGAGAGAGAGGGAGATTCAAGTGAGAATGTCCTTGTCCGAAAATGTAATTTAATTATCAAACTCGTTAATTTATAAGTCTTTTTTCTTAAAGAGTCATTTTTATAAAAAAAATTAACTAAATTAATAATTTTGTAAATTGTGCTGACAAAGACAGTTCGCCACATAAAATTGAAATAATAATGGTAATAAAGTATTGATTAATTTTTTATAAAAATAATATATAAATAATGTCATGGGTGGTATATATATATACATAAATAAATATAATATCAATAAGGAAAAAAATATATATGATACATTACATGAAACTTTTATTTGGGAGCATGTGTCATGACTTAACTGAAAGTGTGCAAGATTCGCTTTAATAGCTTATAGCTCCTGAGTTGATCAATTAAAGACGCATCAAATAATATCATATCGTTCCTTCATGGTTCCTGCCAAACCACATCAGCCAGCGCATGAATGTGGACTTTGGAGTAGTTGCCACGTGTCCTACCTAATTTGTAAGATTCACTTTGGATTACTTGGGTCAACTTCAAATTCTAACAAAACAAGACAAAGGTAGAGATTTGTATTAGAACGATAGTACATGGAGGGTGGGATGGTAATTCCGAAGATTACTGGAGTCGATATCAAATGTGGGACAGTGGGAGAGAGAGCGAGAGAGCATATTCATGTAATAAATTAATGTTGACCTAGATACCATATATGAAATCTTTCTATTTCCATTTTAATTAATGGGAAATAAGTAAAGGAAGATGGGTTGCACCAACATTAACTCATTGCAAAGCATGACAAGTTCTAAAGAAAAACAAAGTTTGCGATCGATAATGTACGATTGATACAGTTCAACAATTCTGTTCAACTTTAATGCGTGATTCACTATTTCATTGATTACCTAATAAAATATGAGTAATATTCCACCCAACTATTATTATGCATGTCTTGAATATATATCTATATTATGTCTCTTCTGTTAAGATATATTTTATCTTAAACATATAAGAGTGCTTTAGAACTAACTAGTTAGTAAAATAATATAACGCTAACTATCATTTTGAGCTCACTAGACAATGTAATTTCATGATCTGAACCGTTTATTTTGTAGGCTCTCATTTAAAGATCATCCTAAAAAAAAGTAACAAAATCGGAAATCATTTAGCCAACTATTAGTAAGCTAATTGTGCTCATGTAAATGGACGAACACAAGTTTTTCAATAAAACATGAAATGATTATAATAATAATCGAATAGCTAAATGATTTCAGATTTGGTTGATTTTTTGCAAGGTTAATCTTTGAATAGAGACCTAAAATATGAACGGTTTGGATTATAAGATTACATTGTGTAGTGGGCCCAAAATGATGGTTAGTATTGTATTATCTTACTAACTAGTTAGCTTTAGAATATTTTTGCTTAAATATAATAAGGTAACTTGTGAGACAGTCTCTATACAAGAATCTTCTTTGCAAAAAATTAGACAAATCAAAAATCGTTTAACCATTTAATTAAAGGACCATCATTTTAAGTGTTTACCAAATCTCTATATTTATCTATTTATTGAATCACAATTATATGTATTAGTGGTTTTCGATTTACTTAATTTTTTACAAAGATAATCATTATATAGATACTTAGAAGTTAAACAACTTCGATCATCAAATTACAATACAGAGTGAATCTCACAAACCATATCTCATTATGTTTAAAACCAGATATACTTCAATAAAAAAGGCCTTAACATAAATGATCAGAAAGAATAAACTATATTTTTTATCATTTTAATTTATTATTTGATTAAGGCCGCTAGCTAGAATATGCTCAATATCCTCGTTATGATGACATTTTCACCATCATTAATCAAATTAATGAACCAAAAAATGACTTTTGCAATATGGATTCGTATACCATTTTTTAATGGGTACAGGCTGCACAGCAAGAGTCACTTGGCCTTAGATTCACCGAAGGGACACTTCTGTTGAACCTAGCTCTCCCTTGGACGACTAGCCCTATTCCAACTCCACCATCCAAGGATCCATGTCCATGCATCTTCTAGAACACCTTTGAAAATGTTATTCTCAATACATAGATTGATTCGTTATTTCTTATTTGCCAGAAATTAATAGATTATTATATTAGTATCTTTTTATTGGGCAACGATTGTCACACTCCTATTTGGTACACTTACTCTAATATACTTATTTTTCTTATTATTCAATGATCAAAACATTCAAATAAATAAATAAAAAGTGCAAAAATACAAAATTAAGTGTAAAAATCGTTACCTTTTTTATTTTATGGAAAACTCTCTTTCTTCATATTAATTTGTCTCAATGGGCTAACATGAATTGGCAAATTAGCTCACGTCAAACTGCATATACTGGGCATCTGTGAGCTGGGCAGTATTGTATGCTAGTGATGAATCGCCCGCAGGACCATTTAGCCTCTTTTGATTAAATTAATCTTTAATTTAATTCATGTGATAGAATCTTGGACAAGGTAAGATTCTTGGGGATCAGAAACCTTCCTGATTGGTCCTTCGCCAGAAAATAAGTTAAAGAAATGCAGAATATACTAGTAGCACATTTAGATGATAACTTATATGTACATATATAATTTCCTTTTCTATAATTGGAAATTAATAAATCCATAATATACCTAATTATTGTCCGGAAATACGATGGAATATTCCAAAGTGGACCATGGCTGTGCTACAATTTACACAGAATATTACTTTGTTTTCTTGTAAAGAAAATTTGGACCGCGCAATGCGATAAGCTATAAAATGAGCTCCAACTACACAGCTTTGTCCTATACGTCTTGACAGTCTTGTGTTGACATAATGATAATATTTTTTGCGCCTGGTTGTATATGCATTCTCAAAGCCGCCACATTTTAAAAATGACGGGCATCACCGCCATGCAAGCATCTAATTAATTATCTATCTTTGGTAAAGACTTAATTATATTTTCTTTGCAGTTTGATTATTGCTCAATGTGGTGATAAACATTGATTTTTGTGTCATGATTATCACGCTTGTTTGGATTTAAAGATTTTGGTGATCTGTACAAAGTACAGGACAAAATTAAGGCACGCTTTGGACATTTGCACTAGTTCATCTTCTTAAGTAACATGCACCCTACAAATAATTATTATGAAATCCAATGAGCTAGAATGGCCCTTCATGATCTCTTAAAACTTATCCTTTCACTGTTGGAATGATTCAAGTTGCATGTAATGGCTTCATTTGAAATGAAAAAAATAAAATAATATATATATGAGGAAATTACAAATTTAGTTCACTTATTTTATACCTAATTCAATTTTGGTCCGTGATCTTTTTAAGTTATGTTTTGGTACATTAATTGTTTCATTTATTCAATAAAGGTTCAGATTTGACTTTAAATCCTTTGAATTGTGTTTTCTTCAATTATAATTGAAATATAAGTTATATTTCATCATTTATTAGTCATAAAAATAAATTTAGAGTATTAGAATCTAAGAGAATTGAGATTGGGTGAAGTTTGAAAAATTGACAGTTTCGGGTACCCTATTTTGAGGTCAATTATCTTGAGTTTTAGAACTTCAATTTGAATGATTTTTATATGGGTGAGATTTGATAGGGTAAAAGACATGCCAAATTTGATAAAACAAATCTGGACCTTTATTGAACAAATGAAACAATTAGTGCACCAAAACATAACTTAAAAAAAATTGTGTACCAAAATTGAATTAAATATAAATAACTTGACTAAATTTGTAATTTTCTCTATAAATCTATATAACAGTTTAAAGTGCCATTCAATGAAGCCATGAAGCATGTCTATATAGTAAAAATCAACTAAAACTAACAGTTAAAGTAGATTATTAGTAGAGTTTTCTGGATAAGGTATCCCTATCTAGCTTAACTCAAACCTAATCTGAATTTAGTTCACTAAACTTCAGAGGGAAGCTAACATTAAAGTATTAAACTGTTGGATCCATGTACAGTTTCTAATTGAACAAGTAATTTTCATATGGGATGGCTAAGACTTTAATTATTAATTATTTAATTGACAAATATGCATATAGATGACTGTTGGGAAAAATGATATGTATGTATGAGCACACATTTCCTGTGTACATCCAAGTATCCAACATACTGTTGAATTTTCTCATTATTATTTTTCTGTTTTGGTACGAAAGAACAAGTACTAATCACATGATGTTTACCTTCCACGCACCCAAATTTTCTATGATTTGGGCAACTCTAGCCAATCAGGAAATATTTGATTAGATCTGCAACACCAGTAATTTGCTTGTTTTCTTGGCTAGGAAGATTTCTCCCGGGTCAAGATTCTTTTATTGTTTGTTTCTATTTTATATTTTTGAAGTAAAGAAGATTATTCTGCTCTTTGTCAATAAAGCTATTATTTCCTCATGAAGCAATAGGTATGAACAGACCAGCCTTTTCACCAAACCTTCTTTGGCTGTTTTGACACTTGGGCAAATTCAGATGTGGAAATCAGTCAGCATTAAGATAATATGGAATTTAGTGCTTACTTTTAGTAAATTCTGCAGCTAACTTAATGAAATCTTGAGTTATACTCAAGAAATTTGTATAGAAAATTGCTGCAAGATTGCTTTTAATTTTGGGTGCATTGGTAGGGCTCAAAATAATTCACAGAGGCAGTTACCCAAGTAAGTTATTAGGAATTCCAAGGAACAATTTGATTTGCAGCTTCTCTGTCCATGAAGCAATTTGATTTGCAGTCTCAGCTAATAACCTACCATTCAACTTTTAGCCAAGACCAAGCATATTCATCAGCATTGATTTCAACAGTTTTATACCACAAACATGTATTGATGGGGTCAGGAAACAACTGCTGACGATTACTAAAATGTGCAGGCTATACAATATACTAAAGTACATACACATACAACAAACAATGAAAAATATGTTATTATTGGCTTGCTCGAGCCCCAGAATATTTTTTTGTTCTGCTTCCAAATTCCGTATATAACTTATTCAACTTCAAAACTTCACTGTCACTGTCCCTCGGATCCAACACCCTCTACATCTTATGATTCAAAAACAACAAGAGAGAAAAACAAAACAGTGGAGAAGTCAGAAGAATTGTGAGGTGATCAGAAAGGACTTTTCAATAAGGCTGGTTACAAAACTTTACATCATTCTCGGGCTACAAATTTAAAATGCAGGGGAGGCAGTGGTGTGAGTGGAGGATGATGTAGCAGTGGAATTGGAGTGACCACGCCCTTCACTGTGGCTGACCCTTTCTTCTGAATGAGAAGGCTCGGGTTGCTTTGGTCGCGGTCTATGCATTAGTGACGATGGTGACACCTGTGTGACTGTAGAAGGTGTTGTAGCCACCGGTGCAAATATTCCATTGGCTGCACCAACCCTGTCAGCTGCATCCCCTGAAGCATTGGTTGCTGCTACTGCCGCATAGTCCTGGGGGGGCATCCAGATGCCTCCCACAACCACAAATTGTGGTACTTGCTTGTTGTTGTTGTTGTTGTTGTGGATTGTTGGAGTTGGTCTTCTGGTGTGTAAACGATATTTCTGTAAAAAATGGAAGATGATAGAAATTTAGGCTGTGCTTCACTGCATGAACAGTTCAATAACAATCAAAATTTTCTATTGATTCTTCAAGATAAAGCAATTTCACTCTTCCTGCACTGTTTCTATGTTTTCTATAAACCTGTAAAACTTATAGGCCTCAAAATGTGTATTCAAAGAAAAAGTTCTTAACTTGAAGGAATAAGATGTATTCAATTAGACTAATCATAAGGGGAGAATTATCCTTTCCAATCCCTCAAAAAATGGTGGGATTAAATAATCCATCTTTTTCTCATCTTCTTCTTTCAAGTTAGAAGACACTCTCCATGTTCTTCCTTTTTTTTTTTTTTTTTTTGCCATCCTCCATGATCTTTCTTGAATACACATGAATTTAGCTATTTATCCTATCCTATGATTCCTATCATATCCTATGCACCAAACGAGGCCATAAGGTATGACCATAATCTTGGTAGCTAATTACAAAGTTACATATAGAATAATATAATTGGCGACTAGAATTACTTTAGTTCAGTCTCAAAACCAATTGTCAGCGATGAGTTTAAAGGATATCCATGCCTGGTGTCTTAGAGACTAATATGGCATGGCGTTAACTCCTTTTGTGCAGACTTCTATTTACATCATACATTCATACCAACGATTATTAAAACAGATAGACGACCACATATACAAACCTGTAAATGGCTTTTGACTTCATCGTTAGTAAGCCCATCAACCTTCATTAGCTCTCTAATTTGCTTGGGCGTAGCAGCTACAAGAAAAAAAAATCACACCCACATATGAGATACGCATCCAATTCAATTCAATCCCATATAAAACATCCCATTATTATCCAACTAAATTAGTCTCAGAAACATGAAAAATTAAGTTACTAAAATTCATACCATGTGAACCACCAAGCTGTTGAAGGGCATGCAAGAACCGGCGATGCAACTCCGGCGACCAGTTCCGCCTTTGTTTTCTCTGGTTCTGTCCCTCTTTGTCTTCTTTCTTGCTGCTCTCACCACTGCCTCCACTGACGGTTTCGGTGGTGGAACTGGTGGCCGGAGCCGAAGGAGGAGCTTTAGCCACTGATCCATTAGTCTTTCCAATGTTATTCTCCCTTTGGAAAGGCTGAAAAGCACCCCCATTTCTCTTCACCTCCATCACTAAGGCCTTTCTAGGCAATTCCTGCAATGACCAACATCCCAAAAATCATTATTTCCTACTCTTTCTTCTCAAATTTCCCAGCAACCACACAAAAGGGTAATTACCAATTACAATTTACTTCAAATAAAGGTGGGATTTTTTTTTTTTTTGGTCATATTTCGTAGTGTACCTCTTTGTGGGGTGGATCTGGGGTTGTGTTCCAGAGCTGAACAGATCTAAGCCAGTCTGATTTCTTCTTGTCACCACCGATAGTCTTATCCTTATCATTGGCCTCATTGGTCTTAGTCTTGTGAGACTGTTGCTCCTCATCATCTTCACTATCAGAGGAGGAAGTCCTTTTTAAGGGAATGAATTCCTCAAACGCATGCCCTTCACTTGAAGTCTGTTCTGAACACTCAGATTGCCCATGCATATACTCTGTGGTCGTATCAGACATCTGTTGCTTACACCTCTCAATTGCTACAAAACCCAAAAATAGCCAAAACCAAAAAATTAAGAAAACAAAACAAAGCCATACAAATTTTAACCAAGAAATGAACTTTCCTTTGGTCAGAACCAGAACAATGGACTTGAAACAAGAATTAAGAGAAAAATTGAAAAGGGCCTGTAGACTCTGTACCTTGGGTCACAAGCTCCAAGCAGAGAGGGAGCTCTCGCTGAAAAACTTGAATCTTATGCCTCTCTTCTTCCAAGGCTTTCACATAAGCCTGCATTTCCTCTGTAGGCTCCATAGCTAGCAGCTTTTCTTTCTTCTTCTTCCTTTTTCCTTTTCCTGGGTTATCTTTTTGGTTTCTGGACTTTTCAGGTTCTTCTTTTTTGGGAAAAATCAGAGAGAAATGGAGGGTGATGGGTGTGAATGTGATTTATATGAAGGAGGAGCAGGTGGTGTTGTCCAAGCATAGATAGAACCAAACAATGAGAACTGGGTATATGGGATCTAAGTAGAATCAGAAAATGGAATAATCTTGCAGACCAAATAATACCGAAAAACCAAATTATTTAAAAGAAAGAAACCAACAAAACAAAACAAGCTTCTAGAGAGAGAAAATTAAAAAGGATACAAAAAAAAAAGGGAATTTTAAAGAGTGTTTTTCATACACAGAGAGAGAAAAAAAAAGAGAGATGTCGAGGTCGTGGCGTCGCGTACAAAAACGAATCTTGGATTGGTTTTTTATTTATTTCCAAATATATTTTTTACAGAGAACTTGGGGTTGAATATTCGAAGGTATGAATTGTGATTCGCTTTTCGTTGCTTATCTATGGGCTGGCAATGACGTCAGCACCTCCACACCTACTTTTTTGTTTTGTTTTTTAATTTCTAATTTTTATCAGATAAGATCAAAGACCGACTCCTGAGGTCTTTACTATGGAAATTAGAAATTGCTTTCTTTCTTTTTCTTGTTTCTTTGTCTTTATTTATTCATTTAATTTTCTGTAAATCTGACGAATTTTGGTGATCCTCTATTTATTTAAGTTCTTTTCTCTCTCTCTCCCCTCTCCGAATATACCCGTGGTTTCCGAGAGAAAGTGGAATCTTGTGTGAGTGTGCGTGCACACGCGTGCCCACGACGCGTATGATTAGGCGCCATAAATGTGGCTTTTCATGCCCTCTGAGAGCCAAACTGCTTCTCTCGTCCTAATCCACACTCCCCTCTGTTTACGCTACGCTTGATAATTGCTCCCACCACGAGCTGTGACTGGAGCGTGTCTGAAACACACCACTGGAATTCCGACACCTCATTTTCCTTTGTAAGGGTATCGAGAATATGCATTCCGGGATTCTGAATGGGACGGCAATTTCATGGAGGTGGGTCAGTGGGTGTATCCTAAACTAAAACTATTTATAGCATATCAATTGATCATGTATTAGCATGTACTTACGTTTTCTGATTTTACTGTTTAAATAGAATAATTACCTTCTTGGCTTTCTGAAGTACTCTCGACCAATGTTTCTAATCTATAAATAATCATATTTCACGGAAAAAAAAAATGGAGTCGGATTTCACATGTGTATGTGTAGATAAAAGTGGGTATATACTTATCAATAATCCTTTGATTTTAAATTTATATACTAAATTTGGATAAATAATTTGGATAAATATATGTTATTATATTAGTGTTTTAATTATTGTGAGATAAATAATCCTTAAGGTGGGTCATGTATCAATCAATAAAATACTGACACATTATTTAAAATCTACAAATTATTAAGTGTAATCGATATACCGTCACGTGATATAACTAATCTAACATGTAAGAGTATTATTAGATGACATATTTATATTTATAGGGTATAAAATTAATAACATTCACTCATATTATAACACGTAAATTAATTATATAACGTGACAATTTATTAGTTATTAAGAATAATTTCTCATAAATTTGATATACATATTTGGAATCTCTGTCACTGCTCAATACTTATTCCACCCATATGGACATATGTGAATACAAATTTCACAAATGGCCGAAATTCACATAATATATTTAAGATGGTACAAAGAAAACAATACTCTAATAAACAACTTTATCCATTTTTATCATGAGATTATACATGTACTGTTAACGAACCAAATTAACGAAACCCTTAATTAAATAAAGAAAAAAAGGTTCATTTTGGGCGGGTTTAGAACATTTGTAGAGCCAAGCCAGCAGAGCATCCGCGTTAGTGTGTTGGTGGCAATTCACAATCACTGCAGATCGAATGGGTGTGGTAAATCCTAAGTTTTTATTTTTCAATTTTTATAAGCCAACCTTTGCCTCATCTCCATGTGATCGATGTGAAGGAGATGGGCATTCTCATTCTATCATACATTCGTTCAACAACATTGGGCCAACTTTTACAAACGAAAAAAATAAAAACATTGGGCCAACTTTTATAAGCTAAAGCTTTTTATACGAGCTCATTTTGTAGATGGGTTCATTCTTGATCCACCACATCATTTAGACAGTCGGACCCAACTGGAAGAAATCCATCTATTCTAAGGCTGAATGGGGAGCCCAAAAAGTAGCTTCCCAGAATTTTGTCAGCCCAAAAACTAAATTCTATTTGATATATTTTTAAACAAATGGAATCTTCGTGAACAAAAATATTCCTCAAAAACCAATAATATTTAGTCAGAAATTTGAAATTTAAAGCATGCATGCACAGAGAACACAGAGATCAGAATCAGATATTCAGATACACAGATGATTCCTGTTGGGAGGTGGAGTCAAAAATGAAATCTTGACTAGAAAGTAGTCTTCAATTCTGAGTTGTGAATGATGATAGATTGAGTTGGCACTGGCACTTGAACAGTAGTTAGAGGGAGGGCCCTGGTGGTGACAAATCAATGGGGGCGGCTATGAAGTTTGATCAGAGAGCACTGTTGGCTTTTCCCAGTTCCCTTTTTCGGACAAGACGAAGATTAGGAAATTTTAACTCTGTCTTTCCTACTTTCAGGTCGCACATACACATATTTCACAAAACAAGCCCATGCGTGACCAACACTTTGTCTTCATACTTCATTAGCACATGTCATTCAACTACAATACTAGCTACCAGTACACATGCCCTACATATATATTAGATGTGATGTTTTCATGGGTTGAAAATTTTGATGCGGTTTTACGAATATTGCATATATATGCATGATTACACCCATACATCAAAATGTTCATCTCAAACATTTGATACCATCACCTAAATTTTTATCCGAATATGTTGTTCGAATTAATAGTTTAACACTATAATATTTAAACTATATGACATTATATTGCATAGATATATATCTATAATGAGAATACTTATAATACGGATATCGATTCTATACGTAACAATATGCAAAATCTATACTCTTAGAATAAAAAAGATAAACTCCATCATTTGATATTGTATCCATGGGTCACTGTATCAAATCCATAGGTCACCTGTACATCCACATTTGATATAGTATCCGCATTGTGATATTGCTATTAACAGTTTAACAATGAAGGAGCTAGCTAGCATGCTATAGGGTTACAGGCCTAGTAGTCAAAATCCATTTCTAGCTACAAATTGTGTGTGAAGAAAAGGCAAAAAGGCAAGATTTAAGCTGGTACAGGGAACTTCTGTTCGTATATATCTCATGCACATGTGGCCACTTGACCTTGTCTCAGAGAATTAAGTACATGATGATCGATAAGCCATCAATTAATCACCAAAACAAAGGGTTCATGTGCAAAAGTACGTACCTCATAGTTAGCCATCTATTATACTATATAGACTCCTATATATGCTTAGCAAATTACCCTTCTCTTGATCTGCTTTGTTTTCCAGTGCTTTTGTCGAGTGATTAGTCATGATCATCCAGTACTGCGAGTGCTTTCTTAATGTTGATAAGCAGCTTAAAAGCTAAAAGTGGAGCTGATCATAAGGTAGTAATAAATAGAATGGGCATGCAGCAGGGTCCAGGCCAAACCTAGTACTTTTCACCAGCCCTTTTGGCGCCAGTCTAGTCCTTTTGGTGGATTATTTCAACGGGAGCTAGCTTTCAGCTTTGGGAAGAAGCACAATGATAGAATTTTTGCTATCTGGCTTTTTATTAATTTTTTGTTTATTTCTCTATGAAGGCTGAACATTGATGGGATGGTTTGAAATTTGAGTACATTCCATCTAAATTTCTGTTTTGGGCTCTGTCATCCAGTCAAACGATGGTACTCCACCCCTCGTTCGTGTTGGCCCATTAATTATTGGATTAAAAATGATATGTATATTGAGTTCTTTTTTTTTTTTTTTTAAATGTGAGTTTTGTACATTAAAAAATTAAAAGTAAAAATTGCATAATCTATGTACAAACTACAAAAGCATCAGCATATATAATTGATTCGTACACAATTATTTTATGGACATTTAGTTGTGTGAAAATGGTATTGGTAATTAACCTAGCTCTATTATTACAGGTGAAAACTGAAAAGTGACCATGGGTTTGTCCAAAGTAACGTGTTGCATTGTGAAACAAACTGTTCACTTATTGAGCTTTGGAGCTGGCAAGACAAAAGAATCGACCCATATATCTTCACTTTTTGGCCAACATTGAGATTTTGCACATTTGTGTACCATGATGGCACTTGTGCATGGATTTTGTCCGAGCTAGATAGATTCTCAAAAAATACAGCAAAAGAAGGAAAAAGAATAAAAACATATGTAAGCATGCAGTACGTTGAATATCTGATCAATGTTACTTTAGCAGCTACCAACTGGGACATATACTACAGGTGGAAATATTATCTTCACACAATCTAACATACCATGCTACTATATTGTGAATCTTAATCAGATTAATATTTCAAAACACTAGCTTATATATATATAAAAGAATATTCTATCTCATGTTTAAATGTACATCAAGTAGAGTTTTGTTTAAATTAATGATCCAAACTAACAGTCAGCCAACAATACATTTCAGCTGCTCTCTTTACGAACTTTCTTACCGAAGGTTGCCCTTAATTATAGTACCATGACAATTTTAAGGGATTAATCTCATTTAGACATGAAAGCCAATCCGATTGAATTTACCTTAATTTATATATAATCGCATTCGGATTCTATTCAGATTAAGATTTTAATTAGATTGATGGAGAATTTTAAACATAGTATAGTTGGATGGGATCGATTAGCACTAATCCATATTTGATTTGTTGAGTGATCGAACAAATTATCAAATTCGGATCATTAATGGAATTATCGGATTAAAATGAAAAATCAATAATTATTGAGTGATGGGCGTGTGGTAAATGGTAATTACTGTCAATTTGTATAGTCACTATCTGTGTTTTAATTACAAAAGTTGGGGAGAAAAGCTCACGCCTTCCGGTGTACAGTTGCATGTTCATGCCTACATAGTATAGTGTATGTGTTCAGGCATGCATCAACATCTCTATCCTCTAGATATCTATAAGAAGTCTCTACTTTTGGATTTTGGAAAGAGAGAGTAAATAAGGGCAGAAGGTCGATTTATAGATATAAATAAGTAAATAAATAAGTAAATGATGAAAAGAGAAAGAGAGTGCAGGGAGAGCTCGGGAATCGAGCATTTGGAGCAAAGTGAGTGAGAGAGAGAAAAGAGGTGTAGTAGGGTACTAGGGACTAGGGAGGGGGTATTGTGTTGGTGTTTGGTACGCTATTCTATGCATTGGGCCCGGGCCCAGGCCCACCACTCTCCTCTATTGCCGGTTTTTGTCTCTCCCATCACATAAATATCAATCAAATAATTTGTTGCTATATATCCACGTGCAAGTTGCAATTACACTCAACTCTCTTACTGATGGCTGGCTAGGTCGCCTGAAACACTGAAATCGAACCCACAAGGCCACAAACAGACATTAATTTGCTTATTTATTGCCTTTCTTTCTCTCTCTCTCGTCCCCACTTATCTTCTCCACCACCAAAGCCCCTAAATCGATCTCTAGTCTGTCTCTCTTTCCCTATCTCTCGTATAAACAATTGAACACCGTGATCATCAGCATGCAAACGACTAGTGCTACTGCTTGTTTTGAAGCAGCTGATCAGGAAGAAGATGAGGACTCCATTTTTCTTTCTCTTGGCCCTCCGGGACAGCGCGTTCCTCCCAAACAGTACTTCCACCACATCTATCACCATTCCTCCTCCTCCTCCACCTCAACCCAAACTCCGTATCATCATCAAACTCCGTATCATCATCATCAAACTCCGTATCATCATCATCATTTTCAAAACCCTAATACTACCGACAATAATGGTGTCACAGTGGCTCTTCATATTGGGCCACCAAACGACTCGAACAACACCAACCACAATGTGAACAACATTGGCGCTCTCCTGGAAGGCCAGTACTGGATTCCATCGCCTGCGCAAATCCTTGTAGGCCCCACACAGTTCTCCTGCCCCGTCTGCAACAAAACATTCAACAGATACAACAACATGCAGGTGATCCTCCCGATCATGAATTAATAATAGCTAGACAATTAGTTAATTTACCTAGTTTTGGTATTTTGGTCCATATCTCAAGCATTGATTAGATGCTAGAAAAAAATCAAACAAAATCCTTAATCAGCCAAAATGGGTGTACCCTAATTACATGCACCCCTCATGTTCCATAATATTATTATGTACATACAGATGCATATGTGGGGGCATGGGTCACAGTACCGGAAGGGAGCAGAATCGTTGAGAGGGACAAAAGCAGCATCGTCGGTTGTTCGGCTTCCATGCTATTGCTGTGCGGAGGGATGCAAGAACAACATAGAGCACCCCCGGTCTCGGCCGCTCAAGGACTTCCGGACACTGCAGACGCACTACAAGCGGAAGCACGGGACCAAGCCCTTCGGCTGCCGCAAGTGCGGGAAGCCTTTTGCCGTTCGAGGGGACTGGAGGACTCACGAGAAGAATTGCGGCAAGCTCTGGTTCTGCGTCTGTGGCTCCGATTTCAAGCACAAGCGGTCTCTCAAAGACCATGTTCGGGCTTTTGGGGATGGACATGGACCCTATGCTGTCGAGTTGTGTCAGCCTGAAGAGGATGAGGATGAGGACGACGATGATAATTATGATGTTAATCATGACGAACGGGAGATTAATCCTCATGGGTCGTCTTCTCTTTTCTTTAACTTTTGATTAATTAATTAATTGGGTACTGGGTACAGTAGTAGCCTAGTAGCTATGTGTACTTGGACTTGGATGTTTTTGGGTGTAATTCATTTAAGATTTAGTTAGGAGTCACTTATATATGTCTCTGTCTTACTCTCTTATGTTAACTTGTGTGTGAATCTGTGTGAGAGAGAACACACACAGAGATAGAGAAGAGGAAGTGATCGATCGAGTAGATGAAGACAAACAGTACAATGAAAGCCAAGGTTCTATGCATTTAATGTTGGAAGTGGCAGTTCACTCCTTTAATTAAAGTACGTACCCTTTTCTGATGCTACTTTTTTCTTTTTCTTTTTTTTTTTTCAAAATAAAATGAGAGAGGGAGAGAGAGAGAGAGAGGGAGGGAAGGTGGTCAAGCTAGTAAATGGATCAGCGAGTACAGAGGAGGGCAGATATGCAGAGACAAGAGTGTGCAGTAGAGTCACAGACTCTACTGTTCATATATAGCTTTACACATTTGCCCTAGCAATTAGCTAGCTACCAGATAACGTACGTATTTGAGAGTGTGAGACTGTGAGTATGAGCTTCGACTACCATTAAAATTTATTGGATCAAAATAATATATAAGGAGTGCTCCAATGGCAATGTATGTTAATTGTGTCAGTGGGGCCGGGTAAGGGAGGGACCATTGATTCTGATTAGCTAGGTTTCTGTATTTGGGGTTTCACCCAAAGGGAAGGGCTGCCTTTTTCCTTTTTCAGAACAACTACAAACAGATACTACGAAACATTTTCAGACTCCTCCTCTCTGCTTTCCTTTTTTTTTTTTTTTTTTTCTTTTCTTTTTAACTCTATCATTATCTAGCTAGGAGACTATATATATATATCTATCTATCAATTTTGTATGTCCATGCCTTTTGTACTCCCCCATCCCATCCTTGCCCTTTTTTCTTTGGATTTGTTATCATTTTCTATATCTTATGTTTCAACTTTGATCCTCCTCTATTTTTTTAACTACGTACTTTTTATATATAGTAATATTGTGCTACTAATTAATGCCATGCATATATATGCATGGATCGGATCATCCCAATTATTAATTTAACATATATCTATAGTACTAGGATGGAGCTAGCTAGCTAGGTTATTTTATTACATTTGTCATTAGTTAACATAGTTTGAGTTTAAGATCGATCCGAGGCAGTTGAAACAGGCTAGTGTCCTTAATTAACAGCTTAATTCAATTCAGTTAGTTGTGAGCGTGAGCCAACCGGCTGCTGGTTGCTTTTAATATTGTTTGCATGCATATTAAATTCTTTTTAAACCTCTTCTTATGTCTGTCTGTGACTACAAGCAAACATGGGTCTTCGAAAACTATGCCACCTGCCTCTCTCTCCTTCATCATACACATACTTACGATTCTCATACGTACCGACACGAACTCATGTAATGTAGTAGTAGTTTAAGCAATGTCCTCGGAAGTAGTAATTATTAATTAAGTGGCAGCTCATGTATGTTTTATTATATGTTAATCCCTGTTTGAGGTGGTAATGCGGGAAGAAATCTGTTATATTTAGGGGTGAGCATAATAACCATGAAACCAAAAAACCGAACAAAAAAAAAAGGAAAATGAACCGAGTTGACAAAAATTGGTCAACACCGAGAAAAATTGAACTGAAATGTCTCGGTTTCGGTTTGGGTCACACACGTATTTTAACCAATTCAAACTGAACCGAACCGAGCTAATATAAATATATATAAATTAAAATTCCACAAAAGTTGTATGTAAGTTCAGTTTTTTGTTAAGTTCATTACTAGAACTTGTTAATTAGGTTGGGTTTGCAACATAAATGGTTCAAAAACCAAATGTGAGGCCCAAAAAAATAAGAGAACATTAGGTTTATTGTCTTTTTATATACACCCTACAAGGTTTCAAAACTGTTACACATAACCCCTTGTAAGAGAAAATATTAGGTCACAATAAGAGGAGGTGCTCAAATAAAAATGTTGGAGGGGTGCAAAGAGGTGATGTGAACATTTTAAGGTGAAGAGGAAGAGTGAGTGGATGAGTCAATCCATTAAGGGGAAGGGGGTTATGTGTAATAGTTTTGAAACCTCATGAGGTGTATGTGTCATTTTTGAAACCCTATGATGTGTATGTGAAAATACGATAAATCTCAAAGGGTGTAAGTGTAAATAACTCAAAAAAATAATTGGGGTTAGGCCCAAAAAAACAAATAGCTTGAGGCCCAAAATCGAAATGTACAACCGAACTAGAAATGAAAATGTCCGATTTGGTTCAGTTTTCTAGTGTATTACACGATTTTTAAAACCAAACTAAACTAGTATATATATTTGGCTTGGCTCATGGATTCAGGGGTAAACCGGACCGAACCGAACTGTGCCCACCCTTATATATATACATATACACACAGAAGTAGTTTCTACTAATTAAGGATTCCTTATTTAGTTTAGCTAAAATAAGAGAAATGTTGTGGGACTTATTTCATTGATTTGAACATTGATTTTTTTAATTTATTAAGGTTTCTAGCTCTTTAAGATTGATTTCTGTTAAAAAAAAAGGCTCTCATAAATTTCAAATTGATGTTATTTTAAAAAGATTACAAAAGTAAAAGTGATGTTGTGGCCTGGATATTTACTTCACCAGGTTAGCAGAGATTGTATTTAGAGATTAATGCCAATTTGGTTCTCAAACTATTATACTTGTATCAATTTGGTCCTCAGACTTCTAATTTGAAAAATTTAGTCCTCAAACGTTTTCAATTTTGTCAACTAAGGTTATTCAGTCAATTTACACATTTTTTGTCCAAAGCTCCGTTTGCGTAGAAGCGTGTGCCAATCACGTGCCCTCATTTTTTAGGGCAGAATGGTTACTCTAAATTATACTATAACTCTACACGCGTTTCAGCCCCAGATATGTTCATTTGATTTCAATCTAAATTGACTGAACAATCTCAATTGGTAAAATTAAAAAAATTTGGGAACTAAATTTTTTAAATTATAAGTATAAGAATCAAACTGATATAAATATAATAGTCTGCAGATCAAATTAATATTAATCTCTTGTATTTATACACGGTGGCAGTGATTGGTTGCACTGTAGATCGGCACCCCTCAGAGTATCTGATTTGATTGTGTGCTTCTTGATTTTTCGTCTCTGGAATCTGGCCTGCATAATTAATTAATTAATATATTTTGGTCTTTGAAAAACTTTCTCTGTCTCCGTACCTAGGTTAATTGTCCTTTTAACTTTCTCAGCTGTTTACTGCAGTTATTATATATATAATATATGTCAAAATGTGTGTGGATTATAACAGTAGTAGCACAGGTATGGGACTCAACATTTCCCTGCAATCGCAATCAGACTGCTTGCATTAATTTTGTACTTTGGAACAAATTATATATCCTGTAAATTTATATCCAGGCCCATTATGCCAGCTCGAATATTTCAGGTCGAATCAATCCGTTTTCATGTTTTAATTGGATTGGATGGACTGGATTGGCCCATTTGCTTGGTACTTAGTCTAGTAGGGTCTGGACTGGCCCACCAACCCAATACACCTGGTCCTAATCTGGCCCAAGTATTGCAGGTTATGGCTGACGACTGACGTTAGATCAGCATGGAAATTATGTAGACTTACTGTTTTTTTTTGTCAAGTAATTATGAAGGAGACAAAATAAACATTTAAAATATTAATTATTTAATTTTATAGATAATTAATTTTTAATTTATTTAACTTTTTACAAAAATAATCTTTTAAATGAGACTTAAAAAAATAAATAGTTCGAATTGTTAAAATTCTATATAAAATAAATTTTATAAAAAATTTGAATAAAAAATATAATACTATGAATTCATCTCCATAAATAAAATGAAAGGAATAAATAATAGCATTAAGTTTTGTTCTGTTTTTTTATTTGGCATTAATTAGATTAGTACACTCAATTATCATAGGAAGATCGCAAGTGGCCCAAGTGGCTAAATGGCTCATTAATTAAGCAGCGCATAAAAAGAGGGAGGATGGCTGATCAATTGGTTCAACAGCAAAACAACAGACAGAGAGAACAGATCTTAGTTAATCCTGACTTAGTTAATTACATTTACGCGGTTTATTGTCTTTTTACATACACTTTATAATTTTAAAAATTAAATATACACATTTTGAAGTTTTAAAATTATTATATATAACCTCTATAAGAGAAAAAAATAAATAAATAAAAATAAAATTTGTATTGAGATTGAACCTTACATCTTGAGTAATTTTATTAAACTATTTCACCCCTTAACATGTTTTTTTTTTTTATTTTTCATCAGTTTCTTTTCACGTTATATAAAATAATTTTAAAATCTTATAGTATATGTGTAATTGTTAAAATCTAAAATATATATATAAAAAGATATAAAATGTAAGTTTAATTAACTTTACTTTCTATTTCAAAGATAGGACCCTCTTTTTGGAGACTTGAAATCTCTTTGACCCCTTAAGAAAACTATGAAAAATTAGCTAGTTGGTTCTGATACCACTTACTTGGTAAACCCGTCCATGATTCTCACTAACATAGAGAAAGTATCAAAGTTTAATACATATCACAACATACTCAAGAGACAATGTGTAAAATTACACCACAAAAGTAGACTTTGAACCCTCAGTTGGTGAAGTTTGGGATGGTGGCCTCGGGCTCGGTGGCCTTGGCAGCCGGCGACGGCTCAACAGTGACCGACGGCGCTACCGGCGTCCCGGTAAGCTGAGAAGGCAAATCAGGAATGCCCTTGAGATAAAACGTGTAGAACAACTTGAAGGGGAACACAATTTGGTTCAGCTTCACCTGTCCGTACACCCCCTCAAAGATCCCAGATCCACCAGTCACGGCCAAGTACGTGTCCTCGTAGGTCAAATAAGCTCCCTGAACTGAAATATGCCCATAATCTCCGAAATAGAAGCTGTAGATTGCTTCATACCGATCTCCTTTTTTCTCAGGAAGGTTTTGGATCAAGACACATAAGCCTGCTGTTATCCCCAGTCTTTTTTCCAAGTCCCCAGAATAGATCTTGTTGCTAAATGGGACAAGGTCGCCGAGTGAGTTCACGGCTTTTTGGCTCAGTCTTAGATATGCTGGACTGCCTCTGTCTCGCTCGTTCATCTCGTACACATGTAGTTCTTGCACTTTTGCTGAAAAAACAAAAACAAAAACAAAACCAAATTCAAATCAATCTTCTTTGTTGAAACTTTAAAGTAGATGATCATCAGAAAATGGGTTGTTGCGAAAACTACTTACTGGGTTCTGAAGAATGCTCTGGGGCCTTGTGTTTCTGACCGAAGAAAGCTGCGGTTGTGAAGTTCTTGGAGCTTGACAAGTCTTGGTGGGTCGATGATGTGGATCGAAGGGCTGGAAAGGAGTGTGAGAGGTTGGAACCTAAGACTCTTTGGGTTTGAGAAGGTGAAGCAAACCTGACTGGGTTGGGGAGTTTCAGGGAAGTGATTGCTTTGAGAGAGCTTGCACTTGCAGACGCCATGGAGGAAAGCTCAGAGGTTGTTGAAGAAGGGAAGATGAAAAGTAAATGGGGATTTGGTGGGAGTTATAATAAGATGAAGAAGGCTTATGATGATTACAATATTGGCTTTGAGAGAAGATGGAAAACATAATGGCGATATAGTGGGAGTTATATAATATTAAGGATTAGTACTATAATGGTTTTGAACACGTGGGTGTGGATTTTCTACTGGTGTGAAACATGGAATGGTGGACGGTTCAAAAGTGGTCGGCATGTGAAGGCTCTTGTATTGTTTATCACATGGATTCTTGGCTCTGTTTCGAGGAAAATAAATTTTGTTGCAATTTCTCTGGCTTTTAAAAAGTTTAGTTTAGCAAATCAGTCTTCATTATCACTGTAACTAGTCTAAAAAATTAGGTGTTTTTATAGGGCAAAAAAAGATATATAAATACAATGAAAACCTCAATGTTAAGCATTTTTCAGCTACAACAGAAAGTGCCAAGATGACCTGTACATTCTTGAATTTCAGTAGTAGTGTGATATTGTGATTCAATTAGCAGTAAAGCATCACTTGCAATCTTCAACTTGTCAAACACAAACAGAAGAGGCAGTCGAGCTTTGAACTTTCCAAGGTTTGACTGGTTGCCTGATTCTGATTTGGGTCAGAAAATTCACTCGTGCTGAATATACATTTACTACTACAATCCCCCCAAAGAATCTGCTCTCGAACACGTGTTGAAGGTTCAAGCTACACCGGCCACCTAGTGCACGACAAAATAGTGGGTAATTTGGTGCTGGGATTTCAAAATTCTAGAACAATTTTGCTGCTATTTTCACTAGCCAGGACAACAAACCTGCAATTTATATAATATGGTCAAGAAAAAAAGGGCATTTACCAATTAGAATTCTTGAGAAGGTGGGTCGAACCTTCTCATGCTATAAAGAATGATGCTAAGTCGAGACAAGTTCTTTAGAAAATTGTTGTCTCGTGACTAGCACGAGTCTTATTATCATACAGAATAAATATAGATGAAATATCTAATACATCATGTAAACTATCATATCATGGAAGTAATTATATATATACAAAGATAATTCTATAAATAGAAAATTTTCCCTTGACAAAATTAGGATGGTTATGACACACCACATGACACTCTTTCATTTTGAACTATCTCTACTGTGTGTAACTGGCCTTAATGCGAGTTTGGTATTCATTATGGACATCATTTTAATTTTGATGAGACTTCCCAAGCTGTGATATCTTATCATATACACTTCTAACAGTAAAAAAACAAAACGAATGAAGGCTAATTTCTTATTCTACTAAAAATTGCATAGACAAAGATGTAAGATTTTAGGGATAAAAATTATATATAAAATGAGCTCAACAATTACACTTCAATCTAAACAACTATATAATGCCCCCGAGTGAAGAGGAATCATACCATGTCAACATCTTGTTAAAATTTCAGCACCAGTTCTAGTAATCAGAATGGTATGCTCAAATTGTGCAGCAGGGCTACCATCAGCAGTCAGAGTTGTCCAGTTGTCTGGCCATGTTATACACTCAATGCTTCCCATAGTAAGGATGGGTTCTGCAGTAAAAGAGAGAATTTCATGGAAAAAGGATTCGTAGATCAAAGGAGAAAGAAAAAGGGGTAAAAAAAAAAGCCATTCCTGAACTTCGATCCTTATGTCTAAGTAGTCTCCAAAACTTTCAATTTGATCAATGTCTCTTGTGAATTATAATAAACCCTTCCATCAAATAATGGAGGGAAAAAGCACATGGCGACCCCCAAAATAAGCTTCTTGTGCCTATTAGCTACCTATCTAACCACATGGCGACCCTTCATCTCCTTTTGAGGCACCCCCATCATCCTAGTCTATACTGTGTTGCTTTCAGTAAATTCTATGCATGTTTTAACCATCAAAATTTTCAAGTCTGAGTAAGACAAACATCAAAATAGTACATTTATTTATGGGCAGAGAAAGTACCGCACTCACCAATAGTAAATGTTTGGCCTTCAACCATGCAACCAGACTGATCATTGCCTGTCAAACAATGAACAATTATATGCAAAGGATTACATAAGCGTGACCAGCAGTCAAAAGGATTAGAAATAACAATTTCTGTTGATATACTAGTATCTGAACACCCTGGGAAACTGTTATTCTAAGAGTATAAGTCCTTCCTATGAGTATTTACCCAATGGGACTAAAATGTTTTAAGACACATTGTGAGTCAAAACTAAGTGTAGTTCACGTCACTTCACCATTTATAAGCAGCTCATTTCTTCCAGAGGTAAAAATAGTACAAAGTATGCAAAAGTTTAGTATCACCTAGTCACTTACGGTGATGTAAAATTAATGGTTCAGAATGAAATACAGTCCCCACACCATGCCCAACAAAACGCTCCACCACGCCAAAGCCATATTTTTCAGCATGCTCACTGAAAATGATCAAAATAAAATGTTAAGAACAAGAGAAGGAATTTATGAAATCAGTTGTTGTGCATTTGTGTTGCATGGTGTGAAATAAGCTATTCATAATGCAATACACATGTTTACTGTGTCATCTGTCAATGCATATTATCCAGTACCTATGGGAACAAAGTGTACAAGGAAGCTAGTTTTTCTTACAAATATAATAATTTAAGAATGATGCCAAACACAACAGATGTAGATAACCACTGGATGACACACATCACCAATTGACATGCCTAACCTTATATTAGGGTACAAAAGGAAGTTTTAGTTTGAATTCAATACATTCAAGTAGTGCTTAATACAAAACCACCAGTCTTCTTTCAGGAGTGTCAATGACTTCACATATGGATGCTAGTATCAATATTATATATAGAGCACATAAGAACTCTAAAATATTTACTCTATAAATTGAGTATGCCATCATACTTATAACATGGATCTATTTCCAATAGCTCCTGACAATTTGAATGCTTTTGTAGGTTGACATGTTCTTTCCTGTTGAAAATTTACACTCGATTCATCTAAAACATATCTAGAATCTCTCTCATCCAACATATCACAAAGAGGTGAAACTTACCTAATTCTTTTTCCAATTTTCTTAAAGCTAGCGCCATCCTTGCAAACTGCTATGCCTCTTTCCAAGCACTCTTCAGTTACCTGCCACCAAAGTAAAAATACTTGTAATGATATATAAAATAAGGTAATGCATAATGAACATCTGTAACAAAACTAAAGCTTAGTAAGGAATAGACACAATATAATTCAAAAATAGATACAAAAAATTTGATCGACGTGAATGATAAAATTATGCTTCTTACATGTTCAAACAATTCTGAAAATAACACAAGTTGCAATGCTACCAAGCTAAAAAGGTTTACCTTCACTAGGCGTTTGATTTTATCACTAACATTTCCGCAAAGAAATGTCTTTGACGTGTCTCCATGATATCCCTGTCACAAGAGACAGCATGGTGTATAAAGACAGAATTAATTTTCCACCTTTAATAACGAAGAATAGAAACAATAAAAGAATCATACTATTCAATATCTAATAATGGAAATGAAGATTCAAATATCAATCATTTTAATGACTTCACAAATTCGACTACCAATAGCTGGTTTACAACTAGTATTTGCAAATACAGATAAGCGTATTGAATTTTAATGAATTTGAACTGACATAGACAAATAATCAGGAATTAGGTTACAAAAAAAATTAAATGAATGATAAAAACATTTCCTAAGATATCATTTAGTTATGGCAAGCATACAAATGAGCTAAAATGAAAATCATAAATTACAAATCAAAAAATCAGGAACATACATTTAGGTAGACTGTCACATCTATGTTTATAATGTCTCCATTCTGCAAAAAAATATTATCATTAGTGAGGAATGACATGAATATTGTGCAAGGAGCAAAACACAATGTAGCACTCCAAACCTGTAACTGTCGAGAATCAGGTATTCCATGGCACATGCACTCATTAACAGATGTGCACACACTCTTTGGAAATCCACCATAGCCAAGCGGTGAGGGATAAGCACCAGCATCAATAATCATCCGGTGCACTGCTTGGTCAATTTCATTAGTTGTTACTGACGGCTGAAATGATGTACAAAGATGTCAATAGAATACCAAAAATACAGCATACACAAAACACAAATAGAATTTAGAAGGTAAGATAATACACTGAAGAATAAAAGCACATTCATGGTTTCAAAGAAGTCTATCAGCATGGACTTTTAGAAGCTCAGAAACTTACCTTTACTAACTTTCCGGCGTAGTCTAAGACGCGAGCAGCAAGCTCAGATGCAGCTCTCATGTGATCAATGCCTTCAGAACCAGGAAATTGGTATTCACTGGAAATTTCCGGCAGTATAGATGTACCAACATAAGGAGGCTTTGGAATGTGATCTGGAACAGGAAGCGTTGGCGATACCCTCCCAGGCCTCAATGGCGGGTTTCTTTTAACCTTTGTTGTGCTCTGATTCTCACGTAATCTACATATGATTAAATAATCAAACAATTAAGATCATTCATTGGTGTTCTTGATTTCAATTAACACAAAATGAGTGAACTTGAACCAATTATTGCATTTCATACATTTTTCTTCACATATATGTCAAATTATTGTCTTATTTCTACTTTTATTTTTAAATCTGAAGTCTGGTTCAAAAAGCATTGTTTAGGAACTCAAATTAATTATTTACTCAAAGATTTTACAAGCTACTGTGTTCTAATTTGTGAGACCAAATAGAGTGTTGAATAGCTACTTTGAAATACAAAAGTAAAAAATAAAATATAAAATCAGTTGAAACTAATTGGAAGATATAGTTGGAATAAGCAGCAGAACGTGTACCTTTTCAGTCTAAAGGCCTCCTCCAAGCCCGAAAACTTCCGTGCAAAGACAACGAGTTGTTTCCGAGAAAATGATTCTTTTCCTGAAATTATATAACATATGAAGCATATAATGACGAATTAAACACGTAGCTAAAGTGAAAAGGATACAATTAAATAAACTGATTCGGTTGAATGTATAATCAGGTGGTGGAAGTAGACAGACCGGAGGAGGGAGTGGAGAGTGAGAAGGTGAGTGGGGCCCCCATGAAAAGAGTTGACGACTTTGTTGAGCTAAGCAACACTTGGCCTTCGCCATGACCATGCGAGAGAGACGCAGCTGAGAGTTGCAGACCAGCGACTGCCATTCTCTCTCTGCACACACACACACTCAGAGTGTGAGAGCGAGGGGGAGGATAACGGAATTTGAGGCGGATTGGGTTGCTTTCAATGAAAACTACGGGCTTAGAAAATGGATTGGGCCTGCCCAAAACGTTTGGGCTTACCTTTTCTAAAACACTTACACGTACATGTATTTTTATGTCATGTTTGGGCTTATCTTGGGCCTCCCTTCTAAAACAGTTACACGCATTCGAAATTTTCTCTTTTTAAAAAACAATAATAGTTTGGGGCTTTTTTTGTATCTTTTTCGAACACTGTTTTTTGTTTTCCTTTATGGTATTTATAGATAAATTAAGGAATGAAATATTTTAAAACAGTTGATAAATCTAAATTGAATAAAATGCTCTTACCAAACCAAAAAAAAGTTGAAGAAAATGTAGAACTTGTGCAGCTACATTACTTGGACGTCAAACATATATGCATGCGACATTAAGGTACGACGTCGTCTGTAACGAGTAGAGAGATAAGAGACTCGATCATTCTACTGCGCAAAATTCATGTCTGAAAGATATTTGCATGTGGTGGCGATATTCGCGGTTTCAGCCTATCGAGACTTTGACAAAACGAACGTCGTCGATCAAATTAGAGGAGATGGAGCAAGTTTTCAAGATCAGTACGGTACCCCATGTTGGATTAATCCTGAGAAAAATCGAGCTATCTGTCCCCTATCAGAGCATAGACTAAGTCAGTACTGATGTAACAGCTAGCTGCTTCAAATTGTTTCTATTAGCTAGGAACATAATCAACTACCAAACACATTAATATATCCTTCATTTTCGTCGAATGTACCAGGCACATGCAAGTATGCAACTAAATGCATTTTCTAGATTGAGAATAATTACATATATATTCATCTACTTCCAAAACTCGTATCAAATTAAATTTCCATCTAAATAATAGCAAAACTGATTAATTAAGAAGCATAACAAATTCGACCTTTGCATAATCACATCTATTTATGTGGAAGTTACAATGAACGTACCATGGAAAAACATTAACTAAGATAAGCCAGCTAGTAATTAATATTCAATATGTTCTTTTTTCTATGATAATTAAAATCCAAATTCTTTTCCATTGAATTCGTCAAATATTAATTATAAAAAGTCAATAATATTGTGTGGTTTTACAGACTGATAGAATATTAATTAGTTAGTAGCATATATTTTCCATTCAGAATGCATATTTTGACTGTAGATGTAGACATATATAATTATATAGTATTGTTGAAACTGTGCATGTGATCATATTTCGTACGGTTGATAAAGACAGCAGCGTACCATTGATCTTTTCTTATTGCCTTGATGCAGTACTGTGTATGAGGATAATGAGTTCAAATCATACCGATTAATTAATTACTTAGTTCTATAATTGTCAGAATTAATATTCAATTGTCACTTGCTCAACCAAAAAAAAATGACAGTCTCAAGTAAAGAGAGAGGTTATTGAAGTACATCTTGATATTATATTATTTTTATATGATAATGCATGTTGTTGTTAATTAAGAGAGTTTATGATGTATTGATGAAGCTGTTATTCGTATGGTACGTGCAGTTTCCTTAAAAGTTTTTTTATTGATGATCACACATTCAAACACCGACACCTTCAGTTCTTATATAGGGTCTGACATTCATGCATGTTAGACTTCTTTGGTGTTGTTCATGAGCTCCATTTATATCTCCTCTTCTGTACCCATCACAATCCTGTTATCACCTTAGATTCGATCTTAATAGAGATATATAGCTCCTTTAATTTGTTCCAAGTATCCTAACCTAGCATAAATATAATTAATGTCCTGATGCCAAACTTTGAATCTAGATTAGATTAACTTTAGACTGAATATATATAATCCAAATTTATATTATTATTACATTGTTATGTTGTTCGACTGCTTGATAACAAAAAAACAAAACAAAAAATTATATATATTAATTTCATATACCTGAAAAATGAAATAAAATATATCGAATACATACTCTCTAGTGAGTATCTATTCAAAAAATCTCAACTTTAGATCTACTGATCCATAATTAATTATTAATTACTGATAGCTTATAGTTTTCATCCTCTCTGGGGATCATGTGTTACTAACTATCTCGATTATTTTCAATTTCACTGTTGTATTTTATAACGATAATTAGATATACATAATATAGTACATGGTTTAAGGTAGCCGCAAAAAAGTGTGAGATGAAACACGTAATGAAGGCTCATTCTCATTGGACAAATGTAGCCAATGGGCCTACCTTTTTTTAGACCAAAGGTTCCTTCCACACCTACCCCTCTCCTTTCTCTCCCATATGCAGCATTAGATAATTTCATTACTTTCTCAACAATCAACATAGAGAGATATTTTAGGAAAGCAACGTACAACACCACCAAACAGCACAAACTACAAAAGCCACCACTCGTAGTACGTAGTAATTAAAAAACGAAGAGAAATAACATGAACAAGACCAAATTGACAGTTAAATAAAATTTGTTGCAGCATCTAATTCATTTCAAATTAATAGCTTTGCTTTCTTCAGCGTTTTTTTTTTTTGTCATGTAATATACAATTCGCCTTTTTGCAACTTGCAACTCCAGAAAGAAAGAAATTACAAAAATACAAATAAAAATAAAATGTTACAAAGCTCCAATTATCCTTTGCTTCTTGCTAAATTCTAATTCCAACAAGTCCATCTCTCTCATTCTCTTGCCAATATTGTTATTATTGCAACCACCAACAATACTAGCAGTAGCATCCACAGTAGCAGCCCCGCTCCCAGGTATTTTGAAAATGTTGACCCCAAATAGCCGGACCATCTGAACCGGCTGAACCAGCAGCTGTCCAACCGGGTTGGACCCATTCATCATTCTGACCTTCCAGTCAATGTAAAGCTGCTTATCCGGTCCGGTCGATCTCTGAAAGCTGACAATGTCGCCGGCTTTGAGGTTCTTCTCCTTCACGAACCGGCTCCAGCCTTTGGTTAACACGTAACTCTGACTGCTATTCCAATAGGAGTACCGAAACCTCCACACTTTGCCTCCCACGTCCTCAAAATTCAACAACACCCCTTTTGAAGTGCTCCCGCTTTGCAACGGAAAGTGCTTCTCCGCGTGCTGCTTTGGAATCACCAGCCGATTCAGCTTCCCCACATCGCTCGGAGTGACCGCTTTCTCAAAAAGCTGCTCACGCGCTTTAGGAGCCCGGTCTGAGCCGAAGGGGCCCGCCAGAGAGCCTTCGGCTCTGGCGCGCTTCCCGTTGGAGTCGAAGCCGTAGTTGCGCTTACTCTGCTCCAGCTCGTCATTGTACGTGTGCTTCCTGAGCATGTCGACGATTTCGGACTTGGAATGGGAATTCAAAAACGCGGCCTCGACGTCGTCGTTTTGGTTGTCGTCGTCCGTTGACTCGGTCAATGGCTTGAAGTTGGTGACGGCGTCGCGGCCTCGGAAGCGTTGCGCGGCGACGTCGTATGCCTTGGCGGCCTCGTCCTCCTCGTTGAAGGTGCCGAGCCAGACGCGCTGGTGCTTCTCGTAAATCTGCGCGCCCCAGCGGCCGTTGGGCTGCGGGACGACGCCTTTGTATTTGGAGGAGGGGAGCTTGCGGGACTCGGCTTCGATGCCGCTCTCGGAGTCGACAATCACGCTGGTGCCGCTGCCGACACGGCAGAGGCTGTCGGGAGGTGACTTGGTTGTTGTGGCGGCCATGGAAGGCGGAGGAGTCCTAGTTCTTGATATGGACTCGCTGCTTGTGCTGTCGTCTGTGCAGCTACCATCCATTTTGCTTGTGAAGAAGAAAGAAGCAGAGGGAGATAAGGTAGAAGGTGCTTTTGACTCTGTGATACAAGAAAGAACAAGAGAGAGTAGTAGTAGGGAAAGCTATGAATTTAA
This sequence comes from Dryas octopetala, assembly GCF_963921425.1. NCBI lineage: Eukaryota > Viridiplantae > Streptophyta > Magnoliopsida > Rosales > Rosaceae > Dryas > Dryas octopetala. Next base: position 29,570,150 of record NC_141367.1, on the reverse strand, counting down.
TTTGGGCTGGGTTTGTTTAGGGTTGAATATATATAGGAGGGTTGGGCTTAAATTAGTCCTTACTATGTTGTATGCATATATAATATAATAATTTTGGTGGAGATATGGGGATGTGGGTGTGGTGGGTCAACCCAAGGATTAGGGCGATGGTAAGGAGCTAGGAAGGTTCATGCCTTGTGCTTTGTTCGTGTCCATAGTGTATTAGTGTGTAGTAGTGTGTGAGAGAGAGAAAAAAAAATGTAGGGGGGAATAATAAAAAGGAGAAAAAATTAAAGGGTTTATTTCATATTTAGTACCTAAATTTTGACCCTTGTCTTAATGTGGTACCTAAACTTTTATTTGTCCCAATTGAGTACCTAAACTTTTATTTTGTATCTAATAGGTACCAAAATGAATTTTTGTTAAAATTGTCAATAAAAATTAGGGGCAATATAGTCAAAGTATATTTTAATTATTTTATTTATATGTTTAAAATTACTTAAAAAAAAACATACAACAAACAAAAAAAATAAAAAATAAATTTTTTGAAGTAACTATATTGCCCCTAACTTTTGTTGATAATTTTAACAGAAATTTATTTTGGTATCTATTAGACACAAAATAAAAGTTTAGGTACTCAATTATGATAAATAAAAATTTAGATACCACATTAAGACAATGGTCAAAGTTCAGGTACTAAATATAAAAAAAACCTAAAATTAAATTGAAAAGAGTGGGTGTGTTGTAGCTACTAGCCTAGTAGATAGGGGAATAGGGTCATAGTATGTGTGGGTTGTGGGTTGTGGGTTGTGGGTTGTGGGCTGTGTATGTGAGGTGGGCCCCACTCCCAGGCAAGGCAAGGCAATCAAGTTGATGGGGGTTCACATGAGTGTGGACCGTGTTTTAGTCAAGTTCATCCCCCCTGGAACTTTGCTGCTTCTTCTGCTGACCCTCCAGCATGGCCAATATCTCTTTAATTAATAAATGCAAATTATATACAAGGGCTATGTGTTATCTGAATTATGATTCTGGGATAGTACAGACTACAGAGTGCTAGCTAGCTATTACTATAGATACCATCCAACCCTACATGCCCTCTCTCTCTTACTCTATATTTGATTATTTGGTGTTGCTTTTATTACACCAATTAGTATGTAGATAAACATTGAGACAGAGAGAGGGGGAAGGGTTGCTTGGCCACTTGGAGATGGGTTGTGGGGCTAAAGTTAAATGCGAGGGTGATGGATAGGCATTGGGCATTCAAGACAGAGAGGCAAGAGATGAAGCTCATCCAACAACAAATTCTTCCCCCTCGGCCCCTCCCTCTTACTCTGACCTGGCTTCATTTCATTCGTCCCTTCCCCAACTTTCATGCTTTGTCTTATTGGCTAGGTTCAACCTTATAGTATCTCCATCTGGAAAATCTCTAACAAAAACAAAAACAAATTCAATTTAAATTAAATTATGCATTCCTTCCCCCCTTTCCATTATTTCTAACCAACATTGACATTTCTCCCTCCAAGTGGCCTACACAAGATGCACTCCATCCCTCATCACCATTATTCATGCACTCACTAGAATACTATTTATTATTCATTTATCACTCCTTTTAATATACACCCTTTGATTTAGATTGGGGATCAGGAACACATAATCGGACGGTGTGCAACTTGTTCTCCAACATTCATCGGGTTGGGTCCAATCCAATAATTGGGTTTTGTTTTTTTCTTTATTTGCAATTATAGAAGCCTACAAGACTATGGCAAATTTGCAATGCTCAGGATTTCTCATTTCATTTCAAGTGATATTATACATTATCATAATATTAAATGGGTTTAGTGTACGGACGAGTCCACGGTCTTTTAAGGGCCCCACATGCAAGTTGATTAAAACCGAGCGCTGAAGACTGTGGGTCAGCTTTTTTTGGGCTTAGGCCGTGGACCTCTGGTTTTGGTTTTGTTACGTGGGTCCTGCCCTTGAGATTCCAATCAATTTTGTATTTCGAATCATAACAAATGGATTGAATTGTACATGTAATTAATCTTTAATATAATTTTGTTTTGTTTTGTCTAAATTGTTTTTCTGAAAGAAGAAAAAAAAACAGTGGACGTACGGTATTTTTGTATAATGTATACGGAAACCCTGTCTTTCTGTTATTGCCACTCCTTACAAGTGGGAACTCTAGAATATGATGTTGGGCGGTCACGTGAACACACCAATTATTTGGTGCACTTGAGGTGCATTATCCCCAATGAACTTGCTTGTACGGTTGTACCAAAAACTAATTGCAATTCTGGTTGTACAAGGGAAAAATAAATAAAAACTTGGGTATGAAATATGAATGATTAGCAGTCCTTCGATGATTGCATACTTTATTTGTGAATATTATACTTATTAATGACTCAAAATTATAAATCTAAGCATAGACTACTAATAATTAATTTTGTTGTACATTGGTAGGGCCAAATTATTGGAAGAGTAAAGTGATCATATAATCTTCTAAAATTGCATGTTGATTAATTTGCTAAGCTACTAGGTCACCACTCATTAGATTGCCACACTAGCTAGTGTGTAATACGTCAGGTGCTATAAAACCCAACATTCAAATTGCATCATACATATCTAATGACCGACAAAGTTAAAAGAAAAGTGAAAAAAACGTGCATCACATATATCTTCAACTATCTGGGCCTTTTTGGATATTTTCTGAATCACTTAAGATCATTAAGATTATAGCTAACTATGTTATCTTCTTGGAATCACTTGCTTGACATATCCCACCAAGCCCTCTCCTCACTGGTCTAAATACTTCTTCAAAACCTAATTTTGATGACACACACAGGTATCTATATCTATTGATCACATACAAATTAATTCTTCTCTATAATCACGTCGTCGTCATCATCTTCATATACAAATTAATTCAGAATTTTGTACAATTTCCAGTTCTCTTATTGATCTTTATTCTCGAGAAATTTTTCGGTGTAATCGATATACCGTCATGTGGTATAATCAATATATATCATAATATAAGTAGATGTTATTAATAATATATCTTACTAATATAAAATATATCATCTAATAAAATTTTTATACGTTAAATTAATTACACTATTATATAATATATCAGTTAAATTAAAAAAAATCTCCTTATTCCCCGGTCCTCCTTTCCATATATAACATGGGTTATCTATTAGGTGGCAGCCACACCATGCCCTATCCTTTGCACGGATAAACCTTTCATTAATATTAAAAAACAAGGATATATTTTTGGATCTAGCCCAATGAAGACATTGCTCAGGTGCTTTATTTAATAATTTTTTTTTTTCACCTTTTTCTTTAAAGCTGATTAAAAGAATTTACACTTTTCCATCAACTATGTGTCGCACACTCGCACCCTTATCGTAAATCAGCCAAACAAAAATTTTATTAATTGAAAATTACTATATATAGTGGGGGTGGTGACAAGGAAGCTTGTTGATTTCACATGTCACCAATCCCAATCGAGTGTGTTTATCAAAAACAAAAGCATGTGTTTATCTGTTTGTAATATAATAGTTTTTACTATTAATCAAAATCTTTTGTGATTATCTAAAGAGATTTCTATATTATTCGCAGTTTCCAAGTTTGTAGGCCTTTTTCAGTTGTTCGTGACTTAAGATCAGTATGCCACGTCATACCCTGCCAACGCATTTACAACAAGTTCCATGTCAAACTTTAAATAAAGAGATCATAAATTAAATTTTATACGCTTGTGTTGAGTCTGATGACCGAATACAAATATATATGGGAATCTTTGATTTGGATGCTTCAATTACTTATTTGAAGGATAAAAATATATAAATTAATGAGAAAAATGTATTTTTAGTCCCTGTATTTTACTTTGTAATCAATTTTAGTCTTTGTATTTTTTAAAATTACCAATTTAGTTCATATATTTATATTTGTAAGTAATTTTAGTCCACAACCACCAAAATCATCCATTTATTTTCTTCTACCACCGACAGTACACACCACCACCATCCTCACCCTCCCTCTATCCATCTCTCACCCATCAGTTTTTTTTTTTTTTTTTCTCTCTCTTGGACATAATAGGTGAAATCCACCACAAACTTGCCGCCACGATTGGTGGTGATAGACTAAAATTACTTGCAAATATAAACACATAAACTAAATTGACAGTTTTGAAAACAGAAAGACCAAAATTAATTGTAAAGTAAAACAAAAGGACTAAAAATGTATTTTTTCCTAAATTAATTAATAGACGCCAATTATCAGCTGCGAGCAGCCAATTTATGACAAAGATAAGCTTAATTATATAACACCCACATGCTTGACTTTTTTAATTTTAATTTTCTTGAACTTTATGTTTTTCTGGTAATGATAAATCTGGTGATCTCATCCTGTGCGGCTTCCAAAAGAGAAAAAGAATAGAAAAAAAAAATCACCATGTCAAGGAATTTGATGATATTGTTTGTTTTGATGAGTTGGAAGAGGACAAAAGGATTTGTGTCATCAACTTTTTTTGGGTCGTTGGAAAGATTCATGTCATCAATTATGTGTACAAATTGGACATTTGAGGCAAAAATTCATTAAATACAAGTGATCATAGTGCTGAAATATTGATGGGTACGTTAGATTCAATATGATCATGTTCATTTAAGCAACTTTATATATGTAATTAACTTTTATGGAGAAAAAAGAAGAATAGGAAGAAGTAAACAATCTCTCACATAAAGGGTTTAGTGTTGATGTTAATAATATACGCATGTAAACAGTTTTTATCGTTTATTAATCTACATGTATGTAAACGATTTTTACTGTTTACTGATGTCATGTGCACTAGATAATTAAATGACTAAGTGAAACTTTTTAATCTCAATTATTTAATACAAGATTTTTGATTAGTTTTGTTAACAGCGATTGTATACACAATGTTTAAAGATAATGCACAATTAATCAAAGATAATGTATAATTAATCAAGGTGAAAAGATGAATAACATCATGATTTATGAGTATATAGAGCACTGCTTTTGCCAGTTGCCACAAACACAGTGGAGGTGGACCACTGGTCCCCGAAAAGAGGTTTAAACCCTTTTTTTTTTCGCAATTTGCAACAATTGTGATGAATGAAAACAATATTATCATGGAACTAAATGTTTATTTTTTCATAAAAAAAAAAAGTTATATATAGGGGACAAACATGGGGAAAATGGTTTTTATTATTAATTTTTGGGTGGAATTTTCTGCCCCGTCAACAACAACACGCATAGTTGTTTGTTTCTTATCCTCCAACTTGTATCTTTCTGTTCACACGCAAGCACACTCGACGAAGAAATAAAATAATCATATATTTTTAGTTTAATTACGAACCAATCAAAAATTATTAAAGAAACAAATAATCAAAAAAAGTAAAACCGAGTGATATTATGAGATCCTTGACCGTTGCTTGATTCTCTACCGACGTGGACAACGACCCACCCTTTCGGTCAAACCTCGTGATCCTATCATCACTCAACTTCTTACTTAAACTTTTTAATTAAATTTTTTTTTTATTTTATCAAACGCCATAAACTTTTTAGTTTTATCGAGTTAGAGGAAATTACAGATTTAGTCCAGTTATTTTATACTTAGTTCAATTTTGGTCCACAATCTTTTTTAAGTTCTGTTTTGGTCCACTAAATGTTCCACTTGTTCAGTAAAGGTCCATATTTGTTTTCTCAAATTTGGCATGCTTTTTATCCTATCAAATCTCACCCAAATTCAGCGAACATATACTTGTTTTAAAGCTATGTATTTCTTCTTTACAACCATATAAAAATCATTCAAATTAGAATTCTAAAACTCAAGATAATTGACCCCAAAGTAGGGTACCCGAAACTGCCAATTTTTCAAACTTCACCCAATCTCAATTCTTTTAGATTATAATACTCCAAATTTGTTTTTATGACTAAGAAATGATGAAATATAACTTATAGTTCAATTATAATTGAAGAAAACACAACCCAAAGGATTTAAAGTCACAAATCTGGACCTTTACTGAACAAATGAAACAATTAGTGGACCAAAACAGAACTTAAAAAAGATTATGGACCAAAATTGAACTAGGTATAAAATAAGTGGACCAAATCTATAATTTCCTCTATCGAGTTAATTAACCTTAATCTGCAACGTTTATACACCAATGCTATAACTTAGTAGTAAGGAATTGAGATAATAATTGGTAATGCATTATTGACCATGCTTATGTTGTAATGAATTTTTGCTGTTTTATTTTGAAATGTCGTGTATCTTTAAAAGAAAAATTAAAATTCATTGAAAAAATATTCTTATACATGGATGAATGGATGAATGGTTACTGTTTTGATTGATAGTCTACTTTTGATTTTTTTTTTTTTTTTTTGGATCGTGTAACCATCAAAGTTGCATATGTAATCTTTATTTTTTAACAAATAAAATAAAAATTAAATAGTTTTCTTCTTAGATAAATCTTTGTAGGGGAATTTCTTAAATTCAAACTTGGCTTTAATTAGCTAGGTTTGAGGGCCAAGAGTGAGGTTAGTGTCGTAATATTAATAGTGATAAAACAAAAACAATATCGCCTGAAATGAACGTATAAGTCCAGCGAAAGCCTAGTGATCGAGAAGAAATGAAGTTGGTCAAAAAAAGCTTTATTCTAGAGTGTAGTTGGATGGTTAGAGAAGATTCTATAATTCTATAATTCAATTGAAGTAAACCAAACAAATAACAAGTGGGCAGCAACAAATGTTGTTTCTAAGCGATGGACCAATTAACAATGAGGTTCAGTTGAGCCACTAGGCTGTAAAGTAGTAGGGTAGGTAACCCCCTCATATTGTAACTAGAATGAAGTTGCTTTTGTTGACTAATAATATTAAAGCAATACAACCATTTGTCATCCATCAGTTGGTCCTACAATCCCCTGTGAGCCACATAACTCTTCCCATTGGTTAAGAGGTTATGTAACTTATGTCACACAAAGTCTTCCTTAATAGGAGGTCAGTAAGATAAGGAAATTACACTATTTGTTTCTGTTCACACTAGCCAGGTTACAAATGGCTATTTAATTTATGGTTTACAAGAACTATCTAACATGCCACTTACAAATAAATTTAATGGTTTACAAATCTATACTCTAGTATGAAAAATAAATCTGCTAAAATTAACTTAAGATTTGTATATCTTATGTTTTAATACCACCACACATCGAATTTGAAGAGTTTAAATTATGAATATTATGCCCTTCTAGATGGATCTGCTGCATGCGTCTCACTGAATTTGACCTGTTCTATGGAGTGATATATGCTTTTGGCTTTCTTTCTCCTTGCTTTAATGACTGTCTACTCTCAAATTCTCAATCATAGTATAATTTTCCTTTCGAAGTTTCTTTGGGTGGGAATAGTGTTGTTTGCTTCACTTTTAATTAATAGAGCTTACTTTGACTTTGATTGATTAATTCTTCATATTTCACATCCAACCATGGAGCAATGAAGCCCAAGTTTGCTTCTATTTTTGATTGGTCAAAAGTTAATTTGCTCCTGCTCCACTTAAATATGTTCGACCAAATATTCATGAGGCAAGAGAAGAAAATAGTTTTTTTTTTTTTTAAAATTAATCACCATGTAAGAAACTTTGTGAATTTGGTTAATTAGGATACACGTATGTATTTGGAATATTATTGTATTTGAATCACACGCAAGAAATCGCCAAGGCCAGTGGGTCCCTGCATGAATTATTGTAAGAAGAATTACAAATAGACTGTTGTGTTGTATGAGATTATGTTGTCGACATGGCACGCAGATATATATATAGAATTATGGGTATACATATTACATAGTCAAATCAAACTTTGCCACTTGGGCGGTGTAGTTGGCAACCATTACCAAATAGCAGCAAATAGCAAGAAAAAATGACTCGATGAGATTGATTTGTCTTTTGTTTTCTTCTGTTGCAGATAAGCATTTATCTTTCTCACTCACTCATACGTCATCCCCCATGCCACCACTTGCCAACTTAATTAATATCTTCGCTCTTGTCTGACTGTTAATATTAATTTAGTTATTTACACCGTTGCCCATGTAAGATACACTTTTTTTCACTTTACCCCTTGAAACTTAAATCCTCTCAGTTTGCCACCTGAACTTCACAAAGTTATTGCAAAAGATCCTATGCCGTTAACTCTGTCAATTTTTCCATTAAAATAGCTGACGTGACACCTATATGGCATAAGTGAGACCCTTTTTTAGTTATGTAAAATCCATGTGGACAAAAAAAATAATTTTTAAACTAAAAATAATAAGATCCATGTCAATTTTTTATAATTTTGCTTGTCTACATGGATCTTACATAACTAAAAAAGGGTCTCACTCATGCCATATAGGTGCCATGTTAGCTTTTTTAACGAAAAAATTGACAGAGTTAACGGCATAGGGTCTTTTGCAACAACTTTGCGAAGTTCAGGTGGCAAACTGAGAGGATTTAAGTTTCAGGAGGCAAAGTGAAAAAAAGTGTATCTTACAGGGGCAATGGTATGAATAAGCCTTAATTTAGATTATTAATTAAGAATTTTTTATTTAAATGTATAAAGTTTTTTAGAATGATTTAAATGTATCACGTTAAATTTTTTATTAGAAAACTATGATTATATATTAAATTTTAATAAATTTTTAAAATAATATAAATACTATATAATATTTTAATTGAATTACCAAATTTAAATGTTATTTTTTATATTAAGTTACAAACATGTTGGCTCCTTTATTTTGGATTATTTTCATTTGACATTTTTGTCTTTCAAATTTTTATATTGTCTTGAAAGTTGACTAATGTAGTTTAATTGTACTTGTGATGTTTATGGTTTAGAATTTGAGTTTTGAAGCTTATAGCTTAGGATTTAGGTCCCTGCTCAAAACTCGAAAGTTAAACCCTAAACTGTTTTGCTGCGTGGCAGTCAAACACAAACCTAATAATTTTGTTATTGATTTATTTGTAATTGACCATATTTTTTTTATTGTAGTAACATGTGATAAAATATTTGTGAATTATAGTACCCTTTACTATATTATTATGTTTAACTTTTCAACTAGTACCTAATCTATAATGCTATTATATTTTAGTATCTAAACTAAAAAACTATTGAAAGTTGATATCAAAAGTCAATGAACCTTAAATTTATTATATCGCAATATAACATGTTAAATATGTAATAATAATGTGTATATATTACATCAATATGTTTGCTGATAGAAAGAGTTTATATTGAAACTTGAGGTATGACATAGTAGTTTATAAGGATCTTGAACTATGTTTACTATTGTCAATTAATTTTAATATAAATACCTAACATTCATACATTTGATATTTACCACACTATAGAGTAGTATTTTTTTTTTGATAATTAAGGATGTTCTCAATCAGTTTTCGCCGAACTTACGAGATTGATAAGAAATTTTACCTTACTTGATCACTACACTATGGAGTAGCTTTTGCATGAGACGTTGTATTCGAAACTTCATCTCGCAATGAGTTAGGACACACAAAGAATGAAGTCCGCAACATTATGAGAGGACCTATAAAATATGGCCGGTTTAAGAATTAGTCGTTACACAGTGAATTAAGAAAATCATGGCATCATGGGTAAGATGGCTAGGAGTCTATGCACAAGATACAAAGAACGAGGTCAACCAAGTGAACACTTAATAATTAATATACCTAACTATTTCTTGATTTCGTGTGTTAGTACGTTAATTGGATTCATCCATCAACGCATTTAAGGGAAGACTAATTACTGTTTGAATTGGAAGTGAAGCTATATATGTGGTGTCAACAATTTTATATGCTTAATTGCAATTAGGAGAGAATTAGTCAACAAGTTTGATGGCCTATGGGCATCTGAGGGGTTTAACCAGTGGGGTGTCCGGTAACTGGTGCTCGGTTTCATCAATATCAGGGTAAAACCCGATCTTAAAATATCATTAAATTAAATAAATAAACAATCCAACTCTGTTTAATTGATGGCCTTCCATTTTCTCAACAAAAAGCTTTTTTTTTTTTTTTCTTTCTTTTTTCTTTCGGGGGTAGGTTTTCAGATTCTGGATCACAACCCATTGAAAAATGGAAGAGAAGCGTCTTTATAAATTACAACATGATTTGTTGGTGTTAATTATGCATAATTTCATTAGGGTTTACTTTGGTTTTTAGATCATATATTATTGAATTTAAAGTCTACTTAATTATTTCAATGTCAAAAGGCGTATTAATTTTATAATTTAGAGAGTGTGACTTTGATCCAGAATGGTAGTTGGACGTGGAAATATCACTCAAAAGGACGAAAAAACTAAAAAAGAATGCCTGAAGTCTTAATTTTAATTTAAACGTCTGAAAGTGTTGGCAGACGCTTGTATTAAAGAAGAGTCAACTTGGCTGTTTGCTAATTGCTGGAGTCCAGAGTCAAAAGGCCAATGCTCTGAGCCTCTGATCTCTCATTGCTATGAGTTTGTGCACCATACAATTTGTTAGGTTGATTCATGCAATCCAGACCCAGTTGATTCCCATGTTGACAAAGTCTCAATTGAGGTGCAAAGCTTCAGTTAATTAGTGCAATGATTAAAAGATATACAAAGCTGCTTAATTGATTATTTGGGTTTTCAGGGTTCAAGCGGGGGGTCTAATTGGAATTGAATATTGGGGGCTCCTAGCTACCACTGATTAAGTGCTTGATCGATCAGTATCATGATCAGTTCCACGAAGCACAATCGGTCATATATGGTGATTTGATCTCTGATATTATATTTTAGTGATTCCCCTAAACTAAGACTTGGTATTCAAAAGTGGATTCGAAGAAATGATGATGTTTGAGATATTCGTTTGAACAAGCAGAAGCAGTCCAAGAAACGAAGACCCAAGACCAAGAGTAGGGAAAGTCTGAAAGAGACAAGTGGGCTGTGGGAGCGAAAACAGGCAACGTGGAATATTTTGTTAATGCTAAACATATACTGCTAGTTTAAGGAATGCATGCATTCATTAATTATGTTTAATTCATTGTTTAATAGTACTGATGGGTCACCTTCAAAGCCCAGGGGATGATGATGAGTTAATTAAGTTCGTTTTTGACAATTCGTCACACAAGTCATGTCATGTGTGAAACGAAACCATGACAGAGAGATTCCGTGACTCCAACACTAGAGCATAAAGCATTGCTGCTGACTAAATTTTGCAGGGTTGCTCTTGCTGTGGTCTAAAATATCATGCAACATTTATATTGCTTATACCATTTATGTAACAGACAGATGTAAAAATGAAGAATCTATATTTCAAGAAAAAAAATGTTAAACTCACTTGAATTCAAATGTAAAATACTTGTGTCCGCATGACATGAGTTGTCCTCATTTATTAGAATTTTCGAAAATATCATTGCAATTTGCAACGTGACATGAAATCTGAGCTGTAGAGGTGAGCCTAATGAGGTGGGATCATGTGTTATAGGAGGGTCATTGTTTCACAGCGGCCGGGTTTCTCTGATTGAAACAACGTGCTGCCCTACTGACTTTATTTTGCATCTTAATTAATTTGGTCAAACTACTACTAATATATAGTCTAACACCATATTATAAATGGCAGCAGGCAGCTAATCTCACACTTTGGGAAGTCATCTGCTTCAGAATTCTATACAATATGCACTGCTTTGTATGCAACATCAACTATAAGATATTAACATGTGGCTTTATATATATATATAAATTATATAATTGTGTAAAGATAACTGATTTGCATAGTACTAATTATAAATACTAATTATATATGGGATTGAAATCCACTTCCACCAGCCATATTGTTGAAGACTTGAAGTGAATAAGTTCTTTTTTAATTACTTTTCTTTTATTTTTTCCAAACAGGGATGAAAATTCTATCACGCTAAGTAACAATAGTTTATATATTTTATATATAATAAAGGCATTTCCTCCCCCTAAGATAGATATTTGTTGGGTTAAAAATCAGACTTTGAAAGAAATACCTCATTATTAGGTTAAATATAATATTTTTAATTGGAGTTCATGCACAATATTGCATAATGCGAGGTCAACCATGTCAACCTCGATAATATGCCTAACTATTTCTTGATTACGTATAGTAGCACACATCAATCGGACTCCTCCATAATAAGCATTTGGAGAAGATTAATAACTGTTTTATTTATTATTCCATTTTTTTTTCTTCGACTGAACAGAGGGGAAAATTCATTAACGTTGAGCTACTAATTTTTCCAATTAAGATTTAAGAAAGCCATTACTTTTCTCTCTTTCTTAATTTCGTTCTCTGTTCCCTAATAAACAAAGATAGATATTAGATGGGTAAGAAATCAGATCCCCATAAATTAGCTATATGAAAATCCACTACAAAAATACACACATCAGGCAAAAACACTAGTCTAAGACTAAAAAATCAGCGTATAATTGGGGGGAGGGGGTGAAATAATTGGACTACGATTCAGAAACAATGAAACAGAGACCAGATGGTAGAATTGTGTAGTTCCATTCCATGAATTCAACTATAAATTTACATCAATATATTATCATTAAATTAATGTGGCAACTTTGGTATAACATGGCTGGGGACTTATGCATTTCTCTCGTCAGTCAAAAATTTCTGCAGGCTGGCTTCAGGAGGACCTCATTCCTGAACAAATTGTTTGAGAATGCCAAAAACCTGAAGCAATCTTCTGAAGCAGGGCTGCCGTCCACATCATAATTGAGAAATCTGTACAAACACAATCAAGGTCCTCATTGTTTGCAGTCTTCGTGGTGAGTGGAATGTTAACATTGTTGCTTTCCTCTTTGAGAAAACTCCATTCACTATCGGGGAGTAAAAGGCGATAATGCCTTGGCATGTTGGCTCTCCATTTCAAGAAGCATCAAGGACTTCTGTCTCTGATACCTGTTTCTCTTAGCAGCAAGTGCTGAAAACCAAAAGAAACAGCCCGTCAGATGCAAGAAATAAGAGAACTCTTCCAAACAGATGTAATCAATAATAAGTTACAAGAAAGACAAACTGAGAAATCTGAACTTATTTCAAATCATACTTACACATTAAGTCGTGAGGTAGGCTGAAGTCGTAATCATACCTACGCCTTCGCATGTAGATCATGTATAACACCAACAGCAGCATACAAAAAACAAAACCACAAGATATGCCTATTGCAATTTTACCCTTCTCGGATAAGCCACCATTTTCCCAAAACATAGGACAATCGGGCAAAGATGGTACACCACACAAACCTTTGTTACCATAGAGACTGTCAAAGAAACATAGTAGCTCATTGGTTAAATATACAACAAAAAACTACATTCAAGATTTATCTTAACCAACAACAAGAAACAAAGTTAGCAAGTGCAAGACATGTGATAACCATTAATAGGTATGTTGCAAACTGATGCAACTACTAGACCAAGGATCACACCATCCTTTCAAGGAATAGGTCTTGGGTTCATCTTCTAGTAGAGTACACAATTGAACACCCAAGGCCAGGCCAGACCCTGTTGTGAAGTCCAGTCAATGGAACTGAAAAAGTTTACAACTAATAGCAAATCTTGAACAGTATTCTCTCTTTTTTCACAGCAATACAGCAGGTTCTGTTGAGACTTTGCCTATCCCTAGGAACAGAAGTTTGCGGGTGAAAACAATATATACAGGAACATATATATAACCCATGTTCACGTTTTATCCTTCCAAGACAAAAGATGGATGGGAAGAAAAAAAGTATCTTACAACCAACAGAAACATCGTTTGTAGCTTATGAAGTTTGACATCCCACAACTTTGAACAGAATGAGATTTCAAGGCTCAAACTTCCTCCCCCCCCAAAACAAAAAAAAAAAGAGTGAGACTATCCTTTGGGAAGGGAACACGAAGTACAGATCCTGGGCTCATTACCGTGTTATGAGTATAAATTAAAATCTAATTATTAACAAAATGGAGAGCAACAAGCTTACAAGCAAATATTGAGAACTCACACTTCATCACAATTTGAAATAACATATCAAAAGGAGTAATTAAGAATATCAAATTAAATTATGACTTACTCAATAGCTCCGCCATGCACACCAATTGAATATAGCTCCTCTGGTACTCGACCTTCCAATAAATTATTGTTCAATAGCCTGAAAACAGAGAATACATATTAACAATATTGAGACTTTTCAAACTCATGGAATTTGGTTCCTTGCAGATTAACAAAACTTAACATGTGTTTCAATAAACAAGTACATTTTAGTTTGTATTCGCTGGTCAATGTCTTCAGCCCTAAAGTGTGCCTATAATTTTCCTCTACAACTTATGCTTACATGCTTAGATAGAGTGTTATTAAAATTTCAAGAGCAGAATGCCTATTGATTACAAGACTAGAGGAAATTCAAAACAGCAGTTTCACAGTCTTTAGAGATGTTGAAAAGTCAACAGTATGTAAAATTTATCTTTGGTTTTTGGTACAATAAACCATATGATCAGATTCCTGGGTACTTACAAACCCACAACGTTATTATTCTATGATCATGGGGACATTTTCATAGTAAAGAGCTTCACACCACCAAATGAAAACCCACATAATTGGAATACCTATTTGAATTGCATGGAACAAATCACGGCTGTACCTTACTAAAAGACAATGCAACATAGCTCCACTTTCACCAAAAGATGGGAACAAAATACCAAAAGTCCCAAAACAGGCAGATAACTTACACAAGCTGGAGATTTGAAGTGGTTAAACTCTCAGGTATAGGCCCAGTAAATTGATTGTCTGACAAATCCCTACAAACAGCAATGTACAAACAATAAATATTGAAACTCAATCATGCAACCAATGTGAAAAATAAAAAACAAAATGTAAATATGTCACTATATGAAGTTAACGGTTGCTCTATCGCTTTGCACAACTTCAATATTACTAGTTTGGAGGGTCCCCGAAACAACCTTAAATATTAGCTTAAAGAACAGTTTGGAGATACACAAGGAAATTAAACAGAACATAGCTTTCAAAACAAAGTTCAATAATATTAATACTGACAAGGAAGGAAAGTGAGTGAGACTTACAGCCTTATGAGAGATTTTTGGCCTAATCCGGATGGTAATGTGCCCTCCAAAGAATTAGAACTTAAGTTCCTGTAATTTTATTTAAAAGAAACAATATGAACTTTTATCCTCAATAAGTTGAAGCTATAGAGGATATCCACTAAATATTAGTTTTGCAGCTGATACTTACAGGCTTACCAAGTTTGACAAGAGACTAATCTGGTCACTGATATACCCTTTCAAGCCTTGACTTCCAAGATCACTGAAACATATGATATAATTATTGAACACATAATGCATATGACCTACAACTGAAGCTCTCAAATAGCAAAGAAAATCAAATTCTTACATTCGATATATGACAAGGGCAGTTTCATTCTTATTGAGATGGCAAGTAACTCCTTCCCAAGCATCCCAACTAGTAGGAGCACAAGGATCACCATTCCACCCCATTCTATCGGGAACGCGAAGCGATTCCTTCAATGCTCTCATAGCAACCACTGCAAAATAAGCCCCCAATTCAACCATTTTCATTGTCAATTCACTACAATTTCACATTATAGTACCTTGTTCTGGAACGGTGGCAAGATCAGCCGGAACCAGGGCGTAGTTCTCGAGCCCACTGATCACCGCCGCACCGACCACCGTGACAAGCTTCACGCTCAATTCGGTACTGCTCAAATTCTTGACGGTATAATGCCATGTATATGCTGCGAAGCTCCCGACCTCCTTGTAGATATCGACCCGACTCACATTCTCGCCATTGATGACAATATCAAACACTCTCTGCGCCGGCTTGGTCACGCTCGAATCGATCTCTACGAAATGGAACCACAGCAAGTAATCGAGCTTTGCGTCCACCGGCAAAGCGTACTCCAACACTCCGTTGCCGCCCACCGTCGTCGCCGATTGGTACAATTTCATCGGGAAATAGTTGGGAGCTTGGTCGGTGTTGGCGATGGTGTTTCTAGTGGATATCGCTCGGACTAGGGATTTGGCGCCGTTGGATCGGAAATCGGAGTCGGATTGCCATGAACGACTAAATAGGTCTGTGTCGTTGCTGAATCCCGGACCCCACTGATCGGAGCCGCAGGTGAATCGACCGTAATTGACGAGAATGAAGTTGCGGCCGATGGAAATGGCGTCGTACGACGTCGGGTCCACCTGAACGAGCTGGAGCGACCCAATGACGGGCGGGTCGGTGGCTATGCTGTAGAAGCAGACATCGGCTTGGGCGTCGGAGACGAAGACGAAGAGATCGGCGTAGGCGCCGGTTCGGGCGAGGTTCTCGGGCCAAGGGGAGCGCCAGGAAAAGACCAAAGTGCCCTCGACGGAGGCGTCGAAGGAGGGAGAGTGGGACTTGCCGTCGTAGTTGTCGTAGACGGTGAAGGTTCGGATGTAGTAGCGGCCGGAGGACAAATTGGGGATTACGTAGCAGTTCTTTTTGCCGGATGAGAGGGGGAAGTAGCGGAGGGTCTTCTCCTGGGGGTGGCGGAATTGGAGGGGCTCGGAGACGATGGCGGTGGCGCCGCCGGTGAAGAAGCGGTCGGAAAGCCAGTTGGTGTTGAATGGGTCGGTGGAGTTGGTGGGGCTGCCGCAATCTATGTGGTAGGAGAGTCCTGTGAAAGAGAGAGAGGGAGAAGTGAAGTTAGTTACAGTTAAAGAGTTAGTTAAAGTGGTTGGTGGTCAGAGAGAGTGTGAGTGTGTGTAATGTGAGTGGAGTGTGGAGGTTGTTACCATAGGGATAAGGTGGTGGAGAGGCGGAGGAGGAGGAGGAGGAGAAGAAGAGAGAGAGGGAGAGGAGGACGAAGATGAGGGGCATTTTTTTGGAGCGAGTGTCTGAGTCTGAGTCAGTGTCTTTGTTCGGACAGATTGACGCAATTGAGTCGTGAAAGTGAAGGAGGGAGAAAGAAGAAGATAAAGAAAGAGAAAAGAGAGTGGGGGCGAGATTAGCGGGGAAGAGTGAAGACGATTCAGAATTGAATCGAATTGAATAGAATTAAAAGGTGGTCAGATTTGGACTTTGGGTCGAGTTGCTTAAGCTCAGTAGTCAGTACGTGGTGGGTTGCTAATAAAGTAATAAGTCAATAACGATTTAATTACGTCAATAAATTTTACTGATTTGGTGTGACAGTGAGTTAATTCGGGACCTGAGTCCACAAAAGTCGTTGGAAATTCGATAATTATGCAATCGGATTACTAGTTATCGCGTCGTTACCTCTCTATAAAGATTTGTAGAATATATAATTTAGTTGTGAGATTGTCTCTGAGGCTTGGTTAGTGGCGGGGATAGTGGGTACGCAACTAACCATAGATGGAAAAAGGTTGGTTTAATTTGTAATGAAAGAGAATGAAATGAAAACGACGTCGTGCAATGGTAAGTGCCTGTACGTCCGTGATTTACAAGTAGGGTCCTAACGTGCCCCCACTAATGGTTACAACTACTGGCTTTTAGTTAGTACAACCGGAAGTGGGAAGAGGGAAGAGAGAGGAGAATTTCATCCTGGCGGAGGAAATTTGGGGTGGTTACTGGCATCACTGCATATTCTGCATGTGGCTTAGGCACCGTTTGATATTGATTCTTAAGGGTTAAAGCATTTGTTTTCAAAATTTCAGGTACACATCCCGTTTGGTAAAAGAGGGGAAACTTGTTTTTTATAAAAAAATCACCGTTAATAACAGTAATTTGGAGAAGCAACTGTGAGATTATTTTTCATTTCCGTTTTTACAAAAAGCAGTTGGGAACCGACAGATGTTTAATGAATTGTTTCAAAACATCTAAAATATCCTTAATCATTTTTACAATTTACATCACATGTCTCATCTAATTCTTAGGTGTTCCATTCTCTTCCACTTGTCTTTTTTCTCTGAATTTCACTAGTTCACTCTTCTTCTGCTTCTCTTCACTCTTTCCTTCCTTAATTTTTTTTGTGGTTTGATTGAACCACCCTCTAGAAGCCGCAGGGGCTCAGGAAAGTCCAATCTATGGTTTATTTCTTATCATTTTTCATTATTCCCCTTTCAGCTCCCACTCCTACTACACACTTGGATTCTTTTCTGGGTTGGGTGGATGGCCTTCAACTCTTTAATTATAGGGTTTAATATGTTTCTTATTACTGTTCAATTCAATCTTCACAAACATCAGAGTAAATCGTCTCCCTTCTCTAGTAGGTAATTCGTTAATTTTTTATTTTTCAATTATTCTTGATTTTTATGCTTTTCAGTCTTAAAAGGAAAATATCAGAATTTGTTATCTGTATTTGTTTTATTGCCTCCTTTTTGGTGAGGAATCGTTTAGTAGGTGACAAAATGTGGAAAATTTTGATATATATATTTGTATGAATGTGTAGCTAAAATTGGGTTATTCCTTTTTGTTTTTTTCCTTGAATTTGATTGCCTTTTAGTTTGTGGGGACAAGCTACTGTTCAAGTTTGATGTGGAAAAATGCATAATTGATTATTATGATATATTCATCATATGGTTGTTGGTCTATTAATCTTTTGGGTTTTTCAATTCTTTGTGGATTTAAGGAATTGTTATGGGTTTTACAATTATTCATCATAATTGTTTTTGGGCTTTTACTTAGCTTTAGTTGTTTTTTTGTTTGGTTGTTCCAAGCTGGGAGTTTTTCTCATAGCAATGAGAACTATGCTGAAGTGTTTACTTTTCATTTTTTCTAATATAGTATTGTTATTAGTTTTCAACAAGAATTGTGGTAAGAAAATTATACAATCTCTAGATCCATAGCACTATGTTGAATCCACTATATGTGGATTGTGAGGTTTAAATTTTTTTTCAACTCAAGCTAATTCATGTTACTTGTTAATTTAAGACATATCATATCTTATACCTTCCCACAAAAGTAATATGGCTTGTTATACTTTAATCAATATTTTGCACTAGCTATCTACTACTAACCAGTTCTGCTGAGACCACTTTGTGTTCTTCCATTTCATGTATTACTATTATGTATGAGCTATAACTCTTGTTGTACTACTTTACTGGCAGGGCTGACAAATAACATTGCACAATATGGTCATACATGTTGCTTACCTACATTAGTTGAGAGTGTTGGGCAGTCAGTGCATAAATTGGTAAAACTGGTTAGCGGTTACTTGAAGAGGTAGACTAGAAGACTTGAATGTCCAACCTCAGCTAGTGCATCTGTGGTTGCATTTGCCCCTCTACTGATGTGTTTGAGCTTAGAATGATCCATATGTAAAATTAACCATCTAATATTTCGAAAAATCTTACAAAGTTTCAATGACCTTTGAACACACTTAGTGGTACTACCAACCATCAACTTCAAGTCTTCCATCATCTGAATATTTTTTTTTTTACGGATGTGCTATATTATAAGTTTTAATTAGTTAATGTATGAATTTTAAATTTTTTTTGTTCGTGATCCAACTTGAAATATTCCCTATAATTAGTAGATGTATTTGTACTAGAGCTTGATATAAAATGCAAAAAAGTACGTACTTAAACATATTATATTCTAATATAGTAACATAAAACTATAAATCTCATTTCAAAATATGAGGGGAAAAAAAAGAGAGTAGTTAATTTATTATCACTGAGGTAAAAAGAAAAGTCAAACACAAAAAATGAGAGAATGTTATTTTTTTGTATACACATCGCTTATGATATTTGTTCTGGTATGCTTAATGCCAAGTTTCTACTTCAAGAGCAATATTATATTTCAATTTTTGGCAAATTGCAACAGCAAGAA
The DNA here is from genome assembly GCF_963921425.1 of Dryas octopetala. Taxonomy (NCBI): domain Eukaryota; kingdom Viridiplantae; phylum Streptophyta; class Magnoliopsida; order Rosales; family Rosaceae; genus Dryas; species Dryas octopetala. Next base: position 29,550,358 of record NC_141367.1, on the reverse strand, counting down.
CCGTCGTTTTTAGCCAACAATTTTTTGAGATATAATTGGTAGCTTTGAGTGGTGAGCAAATAAATGAAATTGTTGGAATAGACCGCAATGTTTTAACTCTAGTATTCTAGTTTAAATGTTCCAACGACCTCACCAAACATGTTAATTTTCAATTTAATTAGCTAGCTAGGCACATATATACTTTCATTTTGAATTAATGGTATAATAAATTCAGAGAATGAGACAATCAGTGTGAACTAATATGCCACTTGCTATATCCAGTTATCCACAATCCACTGGTATGCTTAATATGTTATTTATTCCACCAATAATCAAGCTCTAAACTAATCTTTAAAATATCGTAATTAATTGTTGTAATTTGTACCTTCCGTTGGAGCTTTGTAGGTTTGTGACTAATTTAGTAATTTGCATGTGTTGAACTCTCATCGGGTCATCAGTACCCGTGACTTGCAGTACTGCTGCACACGTTTATTGTTAATTTGGTGTTTCTTTAATTAAAATCACATCTGTTAGGAAATAATTCAATGACACACAAATATAGAGACAAATCAGTTATGTCCTCAAGTGATTGTCCAATATATATTCCTCCCTTCAAACGTCATGTAGAATTATAGAGGTTGAGTAATACTAGTGATTTATTAATTAAATCAAAGATAAAGTTAATAATTTCCCTCCCGAATATTTATTATGGTGCGTTTGGATGAAGTAGTTTGAAACTACTTAGGAATTCACAAATGACGGAATTTAAAATGACGTTATTTAAAATTCTAGAATTTGTAAATTCTCTTGTTTGGATAAATGTAATCATAATGTAATTTAAATACGAAATTTATAGTAGTTTTATAAAAGAGTGATGGTGATGCATGGTGGCAACAATAAAAATAATGCTTGTGGTCAGTTGACGATGGTAGTAGGGGTAATGGTCCACGAGCGGTGGAAGAAATGGTGACGGCGAAAATTGGAGTATTGGAGGTGGCGGCAACAGCGGCATTGGCGGTGGTGGCGGTGGTGTCAGTGTCGGTAGTGATGGTGGTGGTGGTGGTGGCGGTGTCAGTTGTGGTGATGGTGGCGGCGGCGGCGGTAGTGGCGGCATAGGTGGTGGCGGCAGAGGTGGTGCTGGTGGTTGTGGTGGTGGTAGCGGTGGTGGTGGCGGTGGTGATGGCGGTGGCGGTGGCGGTGGTGATGGCGGTGGCGGTGGCGGTGGCGACGGCGGTGGTGGTTGTGGTAGTGGCGACAGTGGTGGTGGTAGTGGTGGCAGAGGTGGTGGTAGTGGCGGCAGAGGTGGTGGTAATGGCGGCAGAGATGGTGGTGCGACAGTGGTGGTGACGGCGGAGGTGGTGGTAGTGGTGGTGGTATTGTGATTAATTGGCAAGGTGATAGGTGAACACGACTTTTTCTTTTTTATAAAAACTGGAATTTTGAAAATGACACCAATTTAGGTGGAATTTACAGCCTTCAAATCCCAAGTTTTTTTCCACATAGAATTTGCAAAATTCTGTATTTATGTACCCAAACAAGGAAATTAGAGCATATAATTTCTCAAATGCTAAGTTTTATTTAAATTTCAAGTTTTTTTTCTCAATCCAAACGCACCATTATAGATTCACTGACAAACTCATTCATGTATATGCAATTTATCCAACGACAAACAAAATTGTGCATTTTGTTTGAAAGTTATACTCATGCATTCTTGTGTATTGGGTTGGATTTGCTTACTATTTTGAAGGGGCTTCAGGGTAGTCGAAAAAGCTTCATGAAGAAGTGGTACACAAAAGTTGAAATAGGACAAGTAGTTGAGAGATTCCGATCGAATAAGCACAAAATGGGGACCGATGGAAGAACTGATGATGGACATATGAAATATGGCTAGTGCGTTGATTACTACTGCTGCTATTGTCCATTGACTCCATTGTATGTAACTATATATAAATGTAGCTGAAAATGGTAATTAGTTGTAACAATTAATATTGTATGGTAGTACTGCTGCTATTGCGGAGTAATGGCTGGCATGCAGTACAGCTGTACACTACACATATACCACTTGGACCTGCGCCATTTTCATTTCACTTTCTACATCCTGCATACACTAAATTTGCTTCCATCTTTCAATCTTTACTGTTCTTCAGTTTGCATTCAAGCAAGCTTTAAATTGTGTATGATTGCTCAAACTCAACTGAATTAGTACTCAACTTCATTCACTAATTCAGTAGACTAGTGTAGAGTACGTTTGTAGCAAAGTGTCTACTTTAAGTCATTAACTTACTTAATTACGGGCATCGGATCCAGATCAGGGTGTAGGTCACACACCTTAAATTGCACATTCACTATTTAATTAATCTCCAATTATCTATTCCTATTTTCACGAAATCTACTGATTCCTTTTGTAATTCACAAACGTTAAAGTATTTAAACGCTCCCTTTTTGCACACTTTCGGTTCAAAGATTTTATAGAAAATTAGAATTAAATATCAAATATCAATAATTTTTCAGTAAAAGCAGTAAGACACTAATTTTTTTTAGTTTAGATACTAACTTAGAGTAAGACATTTTAGATTAGGTCACAAATCAGTTTGTTATATAGTTATGACTGTCGAATAGTTACAGTTGTAATTGTCGAACAGTCACAGTTATGATTGTTTAAAATTTATAAAAAATCAAAATTTTTAAGGATTTCATACTTTTGATTTAGGTTTGGGAGATAAAGTCCTATAACCCAAAGACTAAACATTGAAGTTTAAGCCTTGCAAATATTGAAAAAATAACAAATCAATAAAAAAGTTATGACTGTTAAACAGTCACAGTTTTATATAACCATATTTTTTAAAGTTAATATTTAAACTAAAATTTAGTAGCTAAAATGAAATTATATAAATATTTTAATAGTTAAAATAAAAAAATATTACAATTTAGTATTAAATTCAATACACCTAATATTTAATTTTAGATGAACAATTCAACACTTTATTGTTCTTGGCAGGACTTTTTTTAGTTTTTAAATTTTAACCCAGCGCACAGTAACACGACGACAACATGACATCTACCGTACGACTCACATCGTACGGTCCATCGGATGTCTAAGGTGAAACCACCACCACAGGATTTCAAGATTGCCCCTCCTTTTGGGTCCCACCCACCCCCTTTAAAATTAAAAATCTCAAAGTCAGTCACAGACACGCACAGACAAAAGTACACGTCTTTCCAGCCTGGTTTTGCCCTCATTCCATTCCTATTCCTCTCCTCCCTCCCATGACATGAAGTATGACCTTTGTCACACTCAATTCCCCGGGCCCACACCATTCCCAAATACCAAAATTGCCACTCACTCTATACTCTCTCACTCTATAGTCTATTCCGGTATTCCCATTCTCTCTCTCTCACTCCCCCCAAAACCCACACCATCGGACCATGCCACCGAACCATTATATCTTTCTCATCCTCGTCGTGACCGTACACTTTCCGCCAACGTCCACCGCCGTCGAGCTCCCGAAGTTTCGAGAAGCACCTGCATTTCGGAATGGACCAGATTGCCCTCGAACCGCATGGTCCTCACTGGACCTGCACTCCCACAACCCCTCCATCATCCACATCGCCATGACCTTGGACTCCACCTACCTCCGCGGCTCCATCGCCGGCGTCTTCTCAGTCCTCCAGCACGCCACGTGTCCGGAGAACATCGTCTTCCACTTCATCGCCGCGACGCACCGCCAGGCCGACCTCCGCCACGTCATCACCGACACGTTCCCCTACCTCAACTTCCACCTCTACCACTTCGACTCTAACCTCGTCCGCGGCAAGATCTCCTACTCCGTCCGACGCGCGCTCGACCAGCCCCTCAACTACGCGCGAATCTACCTCGCCGATCTCTTGCCGTCGGGCGTGCGCCGCATCATCTACTTCGACTCCGATTTGATCGTGATCGATGACGTGGCGAAGCTCTGGAGCATAAACCTCGGGAAGCGAGTGTTGGGCGCGCCGGAGTATTGCCACGCCAACTTCACCAACTACTTCACCCAGAAGTTCTGGTCAAACGCGGCGTTTTCGGCGTCGTTTAAGGGACGGAGGCCCTGCTACTTCAACACGGGGGTGATGGTGATCGATCTGTGGAAATGGAGGGAAGGCAGGTACACGCAGAAGCTGGAGCACTGGATGAGGGTCCAGAAACGGTACCGTATCTACGAGCTGGGATCGCTGCCTCCGTTTCTGTTGGTTTTCGCTGGTGACGTGGAGGGAGTGGAGCACAGGTGGAACCAACATGGGCTTGGCGGTGACAACCTGGAGGGACTGTGTAGGGACCTTCATCTTGGGCCGGTGAGCCTGTTGCATTGGAGCGGTAAAGGGAAGCCGTGGCTGAGATTGGACTCGAAGAGGCCGTGTCCGTTGGATAGCTTGTGGGCCCCTTACGATCTGTTTCGTCACTCGTCTTTGTTCTCTGATAGCTGATGAGGGTGCATCGTGATTCACGGAGGCTCACCGCTGGCAGAGAGGGAGACAGACAGAGAGGTTTGGGTGACGACAGGGTGGGTGTGATGTGTATGTGATTTTTATTCTTTTGGGTGGGGCCCTGAGGGGGTAAATGCGACATTGTCTTTCTTGTCTGGTCCGGACCGTCCGGTTAAGGCATTGGAGTTACGGCCGTTAAAGTTTGCTGAAAATGGCGGGGGTTACTGTTAATTGGGTACTCGTGTTAAAGAGGATTTTGATATGTATGGTAAAAGTTAAATGTGGCAGTGGCACGTCCAAAGTATATGGTGGGTAAATGTGGGTGGGCTATTTGGTGAAGATCAGGAGATCCCCTGTGGAAGATGCATTATCTTTGGTTTTTGGTTTTTCCTTTTGGACTAGAATCATTGATTAAAGCTTTTTTCCCACTTGTTTATTCTATTTTGTAAATATGGAGCGTTTTGGTTGTTAGAAAAATAGAATAAAGTTGTTTTGAAAATTACAATTTGGGTTCTCAATTGTAATACTTTGAAGAGGCTTATGAAACCAAACCATTCTTGTGTCAAGTTTTAATGTGGTTCTGAGGATGTATCTATTTTTAATTGGATTATCAGATTTAGATCCTATTAGTGCATCGGATTCAACAGCTCAATATTGTTAAGCCATAACAGTAATATGGCTTAGTCAGTGGGTCTAGTTAGCTAATTAGTTTCTCTTTTGCCCGTGCTGGGCTTTATGAAAGTTCGTATTTGCCACCAAAAAAAAAAAAAAGCTAATTAGTTATTGACGTCATTAGGTTGTTATGTGAGCTGGCATTCGGTTAGGATGTTACATCGCCTCTCAGCCAACATATAAGACATGTAGGCCTCGTTTGTTTCACGGGACTGTCTTGGCATGGACTATTTATAAGGATTGGCATAGACTGACTTGACATGGACTAAGCTAGTTAAGAACTGCCTTTATGTTTGGTACAGTACATGACTAACAAACTAAATAATTAAAATAGTACTGTCCTATGTTTAGTGCAGTGGATGATTAACAAGTTGATAATTATTATTAGGTTTTTAAAAACTATTTATAAGTTTGTTTAGAAAATTAGAAAAGTATTTCTAAATAATTTTCTTTAATGAAACTATATAGAAAAGTTTGTTGATAAACTATTTTTTTTTTTAGAAAAGTATCTGGGTCAACTGGGTCAACAGGGGAAGGACCCAACTGGGCTTGATTGGATGATGAAGAAGCAGAGGTCCATTTGATGGTCCCGGCTTGATCGAGAAGGACAAGGCTACTAGCAGTTCCATGATTGCCACCTCCGATCTTGAAAGTTGCTGATGATGAATTTGAAAGTGGGGTGGTCGATGGGGAAGGAGCGACTGTCGAAGAGGGAGCCGCCGAGGACGTTGAGGTGGGGCTGATGACTGATGAGAGCAGTCTGAGCAGTGAGCAGATGAGATCGAAGAAGAGAAAGAGTCTGAGACTGAGATGAGAGACAAGTCCGAAGAGAGAGTGAGAGACTGATTCGATTAGGGGTGAGAGAGAGAGAGAGAGGGGCTTGTGCATTCGGTTTGGGCCGGCCAACTCTCACACACACATTCGATTAGCCAATCCCTTGCCTAAAACCAGACCTTCTGCTTTCAGTTGCTCTCTACACATGTGCGACACAGGATCATAAACCCATATCACTTTTAGCTAACCCAATTTTAACAGAGTTGCCATTTTCAACTACAGAAGCAAGACAACCAGGTTTCCTTTTCTCATTCCATTCAATTACTACAAATGGGTTTCTTCAGACATGGGCTTCTGGACTTGTCCAGGTTAAGACATGGGTTTCTCACCCCGCCGGAGCTGGGTGGGCGGAGTACGATCTGGGTGGAGGGTGCGATGGGGCCGGAGCTGGGTGGGCGGAGTGCGACTGGGGGGCTGGGTGGGGGGGTGCGACTGGGATGGGGGTGGGGTGGGGATGTGCTGGGTTGGAGGGGGGGAGAAGCGAAGGACGGGCTGGGGATGGTTGCAATCGGGTGGGGTGCGTCTTAGCTAGTACAAGCCAAGAAGGTTCTTAGCTAAACCTCCACTTTCTCACGGGTTTCACTAAGCCCATCTAAGAAGGTTCATTTAAGTTAGAGGGGATTCACTAAGCCCCTCTTTTTTTAATCCTACTCTCACCAAACATGGGCTTAGGGTCTTAACTAAGCCAATCCCTATTAAGAAGGTGAAACAAACGGGCCTGTAATGTTTAGTTGTACTGTTAACTTGATGACTCAATCCCCGGCCAAAAAAAAAAACTTGATCATTCAATCAAACACTTCTTGACTCTCTCTCTCTCTTCTCTGTAATTCTAATCTGAATCCTAGCAAATATGATACCTGAAATGAATGAGAATTTTGCGTAAGCAGTTACGTCAAATACTTATTATTTTTCTAAATTTGCTTTGTAGAAGGGAATTTTGCTCTTGAAGCTCCTCGTATGCTCATACGTATATTGAGGAACCTTGTGGGTGGATCCAATTGAATGAAATCATGTACCTAAATACTAGTGTAGTTGAGTTCAAATTCAAAAAAACTCCTGTCATATATGTGGTTATTGCATAGCAGACAATTACTTATTGACCATTGAATATTTGAGGAATTATTTTCTTACTATTAAGATATAAATTTTACACTATTAAATATAGGTGTATGTTCTAATGACCATCATATAATGTCCAAATAGCTAGGAAAATCAAATGACCATCATGTAATGTATGAATCACTGAATATGAGGAATGTTATCTACCTTCTCTACTGACTTTTTTATTTATTATATTCATTTCACAGCGTATTTTCATGATTCGAACTGTTTATTTTTTAGATAATTTTTTGAAAATCATCAATGGAAAAAATCAATCAATCATATATTGTTTGGTTATGTAACTATGATAAATTAAACATAAGATTTTGGTAACAATTTCATTCATTGTTTATTTATTTGATAACGATTACATGATCAAACAATTTTCAATTTAGTTAATTTTTTACATAGATGATCTTCAAATAATGATATAAAAAATGAACGATTCGGATCATGAAAATACGTTGTGAAATGAAAAAAAAAAAAATCGATAAAAAAGGTAGATTAGAGAAAATGAATAGCATTTTCCATTGAACATTGTATTTATTGGGATGATATTAACCTTGCTTCCATGGCAAAGGCTAGGGTAATCCCGTGTTCCCGTGTTCAAGCCCATTATTGTGTACAAGACTATAACTACAAGAACAAACGTGAAGTAACCACATTAATGTTGATTTGATGGTATTTGACAATTACGGAATAGTGGAATACCATATGGTCCATGGAGCTGCTTGCGTCATAGCCAAGTAATAGCAGCTCAGAGAAAAACTATGTCATGTGACTTGTTTGGGATTGTGCTACCATTCATATCTTCGTATGGTGCAAATGTTATTATTACCTTTGGATCCACATTTTAATTCATCCAGTATAAATTTTATAGTCATTCGATCCGTCCGCATGCCGTGCCGTTTGGACGGGATGTACCGTAGAAGCTCTATCCTTCGTTTGTTTTGGAAAATTTGCTAAATTATTGTAATTTGTGTATTCATTTCATGGGCTTTTCTATATTGGACAAGTTATGCCTCACTGGTTGCACAGCGGCATGAGGCCTAAAATGGTTTGGAACCTAACCTTTTCCAACCCAACCATTATTTCCACGTTCCCAGCCCATCAGTCTTCGCATACAAGTCCAGGTTCCAGCCCAATGCTACAATACATGTGTTTACGTGTCATTTGTGGTGAATATTATCCATGAACTAGTGAGCCATTTCCCTCCACAAAAATACCTGTAATAACCGCCACTACAAAACAAATCCTTAGAGAGGGAGTATGTGTGTTTGAGTGGTGGTCTACATTCAAATGACATTCTTCGAGTAAGCCAGTGACTATCAGTACCTAGATTTTCCACCAAACAAGTTCTCAAAGCCTTTCTCTGGACGGCCATGGCCGCTACTGTTGCAGCGGGAGGAGTTAGTATAGGAGTAGCCAATCTCCACCCTCACAAATCAAAACCCACATCCCAATTTCTGGGAAAGAAGCTTAGAATCAAACCCACCACCTCTGAACCACAACCCAATTCAAGAATAACCATCTCAAACCCTAAAACGTTCCTAGTTTTCGCATCGGGAGGGGGGGAGTTGGTCCATGCGGTTCAGGACCTCTTTTTGGGGGTGGGAGTGGGGCTTCCATGTACAGTCATGGAGTGTGGTGATATCATTTACAGAAGCACTCTTCCAAAGTCTAGTGGGTTAACAATCACAGTCCCTGGTGCTATTTTGGCACTGGGTGCTCTGTCTTATCTCTGGGCCACCCCTGGTGTGGCTCCAGGGTTCTTTGACATGTTTGTACTTGCTTTTGTTGAGAGGCTTTTCAGACCCACTTATAGGAAGGTTCAGATTTTAGCTGATTTTGGTTCTTGGTCAGATTTTTGGATTTCAATTGAAGTCTGATGTGGTTTTTGTGTTTGGTTTTGTGGGACAGGATGATTTTGTTTTGGGGAAAAAGTTGGGTGAAGGAGCTTTTGGAGTGGTTTACAGAGTTTCATTGGCTAAGAAGCCTTCTTCCAAGGTACGAAGTAGTCAATTGAATCTCTTTACATATTTTCTTACCGAGTCTAATTGCACATCTAATTGATTGAGTTCAAAATTGTGCTATTATATTATTTGAACAAGTACTGCTTAATCTGCTTGTACAATCATAATTTCAATATTGATTTTTGTCAATCATATGGCTTTCTCATGGAAAAGGGAATTCGCTTATGTTATTAAGTGAGTAGGGTCTTAGCATCAAAAGGAAAAGAAATGAAAAAGAGAGAGCAGAGAGAATGTCCTTGAGCTTTCATACCTAAGATTGTGTTATGGACTTATGGGAATGCGATGTGCTAATATTTTATTTGTTGTTGTCCACCAGAAAGAAGGTGACTTGGTCTTGAAAAAGGCTACTGAATATGGTGCGGTGGAGATTTGGATGAATGAGCGTGTGAGAAGGGCATGTGCAAATAGCTGTGCTGATTTTATGTACGGCTTTCTTGAGGTGTTGCTCTAAAATGCCTACTAGTACCATATGATTTAAGGGTATCCTTATCTTGAAAGATTTAAAAAAATTTCTTTTGATATTTCATTCCATTGTACATTCTAGTTTCTATCCCATTATAAGAATTATTATCATGAATCTGTTGCAGAGTTCTTCAAAGAAAGAAACTGAATATTGGCTTATATGGCGATTTGAAGGGGAATCCACACTTTATGATTTGATGCAAAGCAAAGAATTCCCCTACAATGTTGGTACTTTCGCTCATGCAATGTTGCATAAATTTTCAGAATTAACCATTTTTTCTGTGAAACTGATGATTTCTTTGTCAAACTTAACATGCAAAGTTTTAGAATTTAGTAGTTTCAGGCTTTCAGCTGTAATATCCAAATATTCATCTGTCCACTCGCCTATAGAATTTCTATTCTTTCTAGCCTATAGCTTTCTGGATTTGGGGCAGGGGGTGGTTTACACCATAATTTTCAGTTTGTAGTCATTAATTATAATAAATACTGAGATTTTCTTTTCCAACAATACGCTACAACTATATATGTTTCATGGTTCATGCATCATCTATTTTAAAACTGCTCTTTGATTTGAAATGGAAAATAGAAAATTCTGAAAAAAGAAAACCTTAGTGATAGTGGGACTTTGCATATTAATTGCTGGTTGTATGAAAGTCTTGGTATAGTTTGTTTCTCCAACTTTCAACTTCACTGATGGTCACATACAATGTCAGGTAGAAACCATGATTCTTGGAAAGAATCAGGACTTGCCGAAGGGTTTGGAAAGGGAAGATAGAATCATTCAAACAATAATGAGACAGCTCTTATTTGCATTGGATGGTCTTCACTCAACAGGGATTGTGCATAGGGATATAAAGCCACAGAATATTATTTTCTCTGAAGGTAAACTTAATATAGAATGCACATTAGTCAATAGAGGACCAGTAAAGTTCAACTGTTCTCAGATTTAAAGATTTCCTATTCCCATTTTAACAATGAGCAGGCTCTCGTACATTCAAGATCATTGATCTTGGAGCTGCAGCAGATTTGCGAGTCGGCATCAACTACATTCCAAAGGAGTTTCTTTTGGATCCAAGGTATCTTCTTTCTCGTTATGTAGTCTAAGTAGCATACTGATTCATCTAATTGCTACCAAAGGCATGATGAACTCATTAAATTAAAGTCCTGCACTATAGGAACAACTAATGAATGATTTCATTCAAGACTGATGGCACATCCAAATACCTTAACAAAGTTGAATTATTTTTCTGCTGTTTCTGTACACCACTACTTGGAGAATGGTCTGATAATGCTAAGAGATGACGATGAATGACGAGATCCATTTTCTACTTTACATCTATGGACCTAAGAACTGAACTTTAGCACTAAAATAGTTAATGCCATTAATGAAAAGGGAAATTGTTGGTTCCTCCATGTCATCTGGAGGGATAACTAGAAAAATATCAGTGGGCCAATCTAACTTGAAATGATATCCTAGGGACTGAATTACAGAAAATCCCACAGTTTAATTTTGTTTGGGAAAATTTATCTAGATGGAGGCCAAGTAAAAAATATTTTGGAATTTCAGCAAAAAGCCTCACTTTATGAAGTGCATAATACATGAAACCTGAGTGCTGATCAAAGGTGATATTTGATTTCTTAATGAAATCTAGCAGAACTATCAGTCCTAAAGATCACCTTTCTAATTTACATTTTTTAATTAATACATAGGTTCAGCTCCTTATAGCATCTCACTCAATTTGATGTGGTGTTTTTTTTAGCAGAAGGAACTCATAATGTCTTTGGGTCCTTCCCTTTTCAGATATGCTGCACCAGAGCAATACATCATGAGCACACAAACGCCATCTGCACCATCTGCGCCAGTGGCGACCGCACTTTCCCCAGTTCTATGGCAGGTGGAAAATTAACTGTGAAATTATCTCAGCTTGATTTTAGCTAAGCTTACTTTCTCAGGCAGTTGATTCCTTTAATGGTTTTGATTATATGGTCTTGAACAGATGAATTTGCCTGATAGATTTGATATCTATAGCACTGGGCTCATATTCCTACAAATGGTGAGTGACAAAAGTTGCTGAGGAGCTATATTGGTATACTAAATTATTGACTGAAAATTGCTGCGTCTGTGTCTCTGTGTGTTCAGATGTAACAACTTCTGATTATCACACACGTGTAGTATCATTTCTTGTGAAAATGGGGATTTTGCAGGGTTCACACTGACAGTCTTCTTCATGTAGGCATTCCCAGGATTACGCTCTGACAGTGGCCTTATACAATTCAACCGGCAGCTAAAAAGGTGTGACTATGACTTGGTAGCATGGAGGAAAAGTGCTGAGCCTCGTGCTTCCGCGGAACTACGAAGAGGTTTTGAGTTGTTGGATTTGGACGATGGAATTGGATGGGAACTCCTGACATCAATGGTTCGATACAAAGCAAGACAAAGAATCAGTGCAAAAACAGCTTTAGCGTACCCCTACTTTGACAAAGAAGGCCTGTTGGCTCTGTCCTTCATGCAGAGTATGAGGCTGCAACTGTTTCGATACACACAACAAGACTATGGGGAGGCTGCCAAATGGGTTATTCGGCTAATGGCAAGATCCGGAACCAAGCAGGATGGTGGCTTCACAGAAGCTCAGCTCCAGGAGCTTAAAGTTTGTACCTGAACTACATTTAGAAATAAGCACTTGTACTCTTTTCAGGAGTTGTATACACAATTAAATTTATTCCTCTGTTTTGCAGGAAGTGGAGCCTAAAAAGAAGGCAAGTGCTCAAAGGAATGCTCTTGCTTCAGCTCTTTGGCTCCAGAGGAAGATTGTAAGAACAGTGAATGAGAGCATGGACGAGCTTAACCAAAGTAGGAAGAGTCTATGGTGGAGCAGGTGGATCCCCAGAGAGGAATGAAAGTTTGTGAAGACATACCCTTTTTTTCTTTTTTCTTTTTTGTAAATTTTGTGTAGCAATCTCAATTGACCAACTTGGTGACATAGAATTATATTATAACATGAAAGAAATTAGCTGGAATCTAATAGAAACATACCTCAAATATTTTGAACACACGTGCAAGGACTGTCATAGTTTCATGGATTATAAATCAAAATGACACAGTACTCCATGATCACTGAAACTGCAAGCAAGCATTTTCAGTCTTTTTGCTTGTGAAAACCATAAAATCATTCAAACCTCTGATACGTTAAATAACATACAGTTTCCATTATCATTTAAAAAAACCTCACCCTTCCAGTCATAGTCATGCCCATGGGGACAGGAAATGCTGTTTGACTCAAACCCAGTTGGCCCAGTTGAGTTTTTGCCCCTTAGGCTTCGCAACTGTGTATCATATTAGAGTTTTTTGCCGTAACAAATAAAAAAATTTCCAGATCCAGAATTCCCCATTTTGTCAAAAGTTGCTTAAATATGTGATTATATGTCATGTCATATCATAACCAGCAATGCTAATGACCTTGCTGGCTATGCAGTCAACGAGAATCCACACAATAATGCATTGAAATGTCTCTAATTGTACGGCAATTAAAGCTGCAATTAACACATACTTCAAGAACGTGCATGGTTTATTATTCAAAGCTTCCTTTCAAGCAAAGCCTGCCAAAATCCGATATGCATGTAAGAATACAACTGTAGTTGCCACTCAAAAAACGTACAATCCACAGATGTTTTCACATGTTTCAAGTCCATTTGAATTTGAGGGAAAATGGTGGAAAGCACAGCACAACATGTTGGATTAGAAAGGAATTGAATTTTGAAGTTTCTTAGAAAAGAAGCATCAAGGACAAGTGTATGATGGAGGAACTGATAAACTATACCATTCAAGGCTTGGGGATAAGATAAAATTTAATATTAAGTCCATCACAGATTCACAGGCAATGGCATTGTAAATCACGAGAACTTCACGTGCAACTCTGACCTTCTTGTTCAGTACAACCAAGCTTCTGTTTATTTTAAGTGTAAAATAGGACAACAAGCAAAGCATGAGACACAACTCACAAGCTAAAAAACTAAACCTGGGACACTTGGAATCATTGATTATAGCGTTCTCAGGGTCTCAGATATTAGAATTGACAATCATCATTGCCTCTGTAATCTGGCTATTTGAATTCCCAAAGCTTTGGTATCTTATGCTGCACCAAGTACCATACATACATATATGCTCATGCAACCAAAAATGTTTCTGTGCATTCTGCAGCATGGCATCTCTTGTGAGTTGTGACATTGAAAATTTGGTAGAAAGTCTGGCCAACATATTATATGTATATGCGTAATATGCACTATATGCCTGTGTGTATGTATGAAATAAGATGGAAGGAACAAAGAAATCACTGGTGATTGCCTTACACGATATTGACAGCTTAAAATTGCTCAAAAACAGAAGAAAAAATGGAAATTGTGTTTATTTGAACAAGAGGGTTATTGGAAGTTGGTGTCCTAAGCATAAGCAAAATGGGAGGAGCACGAGACAAAGCAAGTGGGTGCTTTGCTTTGCTCATGGTGAAGTGTAATTAAGGTGTACCGTGTACTCTTATATATTAAATTCATAAAGCTAATTATCTAGTAAAATAGTGGAATCTTTGGTCATAGAGCAGCTTTGAAATTTGGCACAAGGATTGGACACTTGGGAGATCTTGGGTCTCCAGCCTTTTTGAACCAATATTGCAAAATTAATGGCTTCCAAGGCTATTTCTATATATTCCTACTGTCTCATTTAGCACACAGAGACAACTCTGTCTGTCACACTGTCCACCAAGATTTCAGTCTGTTTAAAGTGCAAGCTCTGCATATCTAACTCTCTCATGATTATTCAGCAAATCCATCTCCTACCCTTTAATTAAAAAAAATTAAAAAAGAGCAAGTCAGGCACAACAAATTGTATTGTATTTAATAACATCTTCTTCATAGATTCTGGCATATATGTACAGCCAAATCACTATTAATTTTCTTTAAACGTTACTCTCATTACTCATCTCTACATTTCTTCTGTGGTAACTGGTTACCTAAAGCATGCCATAATTACAGGACCATGGTACAGGGAAAGTCTAACAAGGTCTAACAATGAATGGTTTAATTAACTTAGGCAACATAGAACTTTGCTATCAAGGCCGTTGTGCTGTCCCTACATATATGGTTCTGTTATAGATTATATATTAGAGTCAAAATAATGATAAGGAGAGCCCATTATAGTCTCTAAACATGATAATAAAGTTGGTTAATATGCATTCTTATGTAGGATCCAACAAAAAATGTTGAGGTGGATCCAACAAAAATAAAAAAGAACCAACAAAGAAAAGCACTAAAAAAAGAGAAAAAAATAGTGTATGCTGCAGAATTATGACCTCATCATTCAACAAAATTGAAGGTAGCTCATAAAACTACAAAAACTTGCTACCTTGTGGTTAGACTGGTTAGTAGTGGCCGACCCATATGCTGGTGGGTGATGCCAATGCCTACATAAAGATATGATGTATAGTCTTATTAGGCCTATGTAGCATAGCAGTATGTACATCAGTACATGTGAGAGACAGAGAGAGAAGGGGGTTGGGGGCCTTGTTTGAATTCTTTTATCATTTCCCTTATGTGTTGCTGAGGTCTGGATTCCAAAGTGGGAAGGTGGGGCCCATAAGGGTGTTGTGACTGTTGTCTGGTGGGTTTGGGGGCACTGCACACCCTTTCATGCCCCATCCTTGGCTCTTTTGTAGACCAATGTGAGCAAGGACCACACCCTCAAACCCCCTCTATAAGAACCCCCTTTGGAGTTTCAAACCCAACTCACACAAGCTCAAAGCTCATCACTCACAAAACCTACTACCAGTCAAAGAGAGAAAAAAAAAGAAAATTATTAATCAGATATGAAGATGAGCAGTAGTGCGACCATGACAGGCACCAAGAGAAGGCTATCAAGCAAAGGACTTGGAGGAGTCCTCAGAGAGCAAAGAGCCAGGCTTTACATCATAAGGAGGTGTGTGGTCATGCTCCTTTGCTGGCATGATTAATCAAGTCCATGGCAATTGGCAAAAGGGCAAGGAAGATTTTGGTTTCTTTTTCTTTTCTCCCCATTTTCTTTTTTCTATCTTCTTCTTGGTGAAGTGTAAATAGCAGCTGCGGATGTTGTTAGAAAGTTAGAACAAATTTTGTATGGGATGGCCTTAAGGGCTAGATGTACATCGGATAGTATGAAATATAATGTTCCTAATGTTCCTCATTCTTTTTATGCATATACTTGTTCTATATTCTTCTTCTCACTTGAGTTTGTTGTGCTTATGATTGAGTTTCAATGATCAACATGATTAGTATGGCCTTAAATTTGGATGGGAGACTTTCCAACTACAAAGATTCAAAGATTCAAAGAAAAGGGTAAAAGTTAATTTCAATCAATTATCACCTGCCTAAAGAATTCCCAAAAGCCTCTGCCTCAAAAGGTCAAAGCAACTAAAACCTTGATTTTTCTCTTTTTCCCTGACTTATCTGTTATTACACTTTCAAAGAAGTCACTGTAGAGTATGAAGTTTTTCAGCTTAATCTCTATATTTTCACTTGAGTAAACCTCTTAGGCTATAATGAAGTTTTGCTCATTAAAAGGGAAGACTAAGATACATGCCCAACTTTTCTTCCTCTTGAATTGTTTTTTTTTTTTTTTTTTTTTTTCAGAAAACCAATTATGAACTAATCAAATTGGAGTTGAGGAGTATAGGATGAAATTAAAGGGAAGGAAAGATTTATGAAATGGACCATAAGTTCATAACTATCCATAATAGGGTCAATCATGCATGCCATTAATCATTTCAAGTGAGGATTTGGATTTGATAATTGTAGGATTCAAACTGTTCAGTTCAATCTAAATAATTTGTGGCTTTTTGGAGAACATGTCCAAAAAGTGCCGAGTCATAAAGATAGATGCATCTATCATTCTCACATCATAATCATAATAAGTACTTTGGCATAGTCAGTTAAGTATACTTGATGACAAAATTATATCTAAAAAACAATTGCAGAAGCCCTTATCATAATTCTTATTTTATACTGTTTATTTTTTAATTAAATTATACTTTGTTTATTTTGCTAATTAGAAGATCATGTTCAATTAAAGAAACAATTGCAGTTGGCCCATCACTGTAATAATGAGCTTGAGTTTGATCTTGTCTTCAACCAAACAGCAGCAGCATGCCAGGCTTGCCAGCATGTACTAAACTGAAATTCCACCTAAGCCTCGTCTTCAATTAAGACATTACAGAGCGAGCATCCAAACACGGCCTTGTGAAAAACAGCTTTTGACGTTTGGGTCAAAACTCTTTGTGGGGCATTTGAATTATTGGATCCCAACTCATGTTCACGTGTGCCACGTGGTACGGTAGTTATGGGCCTACACCCCAATAGTATTCCGTTTTGTCTGTTCTTTCCCTTTAAAGGAAGGAGTAGGGAAGGGTAACCAAAGGCAAGCAGCTTCTACTTTGGGAGTCCTAAGTCGGTACATCTACTCTATGGAGTACCGTAATACGATACATACCCACATCATAAGTGGACACCTGTCCTAATCACTGAATTAAATTAAATGATCAGACACGTGGCATGCGATTAATATATATATATTTTTTCTGTTTTAGAGGAGAGAAGGGTGGGCCAGAGTGTCAGGTGTACAGGAGCTGAATAAGCAATCTAATATTCTGTTGTCGGCCACATAGGAGAGTGCCACCTCCTCTCTCTTTCTCTCAGTCTCTCTCGGGCGGGCCTCGACGGGCAGCGATCGGGTCAAAATAGCAGCCTTATCATGCCCACGTGCGCCTCCCAATCTTCAGGCCCACCACAAACGTCCGATTCTCCTCTAAACCCTAATCAACAAGCAGGGGGGCCCACATGTGGTCCCCACTGCACATCCTTGGGTCCTCCTCCAATAATGTATGCATAAACGAGTGCAGCACGGATATGGATAGACTCATCACATCAACATGTCATTCTAATGTAGCCGCTAAAAAATGTCTTACGAAATGTGTATGAAAAAGAATTTTTTTTGATCTCGACTGTTACGTGTGTGTGTGTGATGAGTTTATATTTTAAAAAATATAGTATCATTAGATATTGACTGTAGATTAATAATATAAAGTGACGATGTTATGGTTATATTGAAAAATTATTTCAGTCTCCAACAATAGAGAGATAGATTTCTGATCAATTTAGTGTATAGAATCAAATTTGAGTGAAAATAAAAACACAATATTTGGTGAGTTTATCTTTTGATTCTTAAATTTGATGAGTGTTTTTTTTTTAATATTAAGATATATATTTTTTATAAGATATGAATATATGATTGTATGTCATACAACTAATGTATTAAAGTCGAACTCTCGATATTGATCGGTATTATAGAAAGGTCTCAACAAGAATATGGATAAAATGTAGGTTCATCACTTATGGTTCATGAAGATTCTCCAACCCCAATTTAGTGTCATGGTTATCATTTAATTAAGTCCTGTGTTTGTGTTAGGGTTTTCTTTTGTTCTTTGGGACTATGGGAAAGATGGGTCATGGGTGTCTCCTCAGTACGAAGATGGTGGCTTACTAATTATTATGTCATTCATATACGATTAGGCTAGAAGATTATGTTGTGCTGGGTGCCAACAAGATTGCAGAATCTTATGTCTAAGACCCCCAACTGCACAGCATATATTATTAGCAGTTAAGGTCAGGTAATTACAATCATTTGCATCGTTTTTAATGTTATCTAATCTAATTATAATTATTTTTCAAATATGATACATGGACCATAAAATAATTTAGCTTCAGAATTCAACGTTTACTATGTCATGGTTTAGGTTCATGGGCTCCTCGTTGAGTTGCATTTCTTCTATTGGAGCCAAAAATGCCAGGGTGCTGTGGCCCTCTGTATCTACTCTTTAAACGCATCAAAGAGAAGACTTTAAGACCCAGCACGGGTTGCGTTTCGGACATGGAGGAGTACGTTTCCTACAATGGATGGTGCCCTACAATCCAACAAAGGCACTTCCCTACAACATGCTACCAGGTCTTGTTAATCTGGTCCAGTGAAACCTCAAATTGACTAATTCATAACAGGGCTAGGCCCAGTGGTCTCTCAAGCCACTATCAAAGCCAACTTGCGTGGCCAATGAAGCTCTATGAGCGTTCATGAATCATGAATATGTTTTTCATGGTCCAACACTCCAACCTGTGCTTCTCAATTGATTACAGGTGGTGCTATTCCTTAGTGTTTTCCTTGGCGTTTACATAGTATGAAGCTTCCAATTATTTGATGGTCCACACGTCTCTCCACTTTCCCTTTTGCGTGATCGCTGTAGTTGAATCCATTATTTGCATGTTATATGCTCAAAATACCCAAAGGAGTTGGTGCTTTCAGTTAACTCTCTAGGGGTTGTATGCACCCACCAAAAGGAGAACACACACATACTCTGCCAATTCGATTAGACTCCCACAGGGGTCATTACTAGTAAAGAGAAGGATATATGTATTTGAATGTCAAAGTTTGGAATCTACAAATACAGAGGAAACAAGATAAAACAACTGCATTTTATCTTTAAGCTTAAAGAGAGTAAAAGTGTAAGTTTGGTCAATGCTCAGACACAAAAATTTGTGAATTATAGTTACAAAAACAGTACTTTCCCACCAGATATCACAACTTGAGCTGTTTAGCAAAAGGTTAGAGAAATATTTACCACTATGCAACCATAATCAACACTAAAAATTCCAACCCCTAATCAGTCAGCCAACTTGCCACCCCAAGAAAGGAAACTTTCCTGTGATCCGAATTCCTACAAAACCCAGTTGAGAAATGCATTAACATAAGAGAAAATGCAAAGAATAAAATAAATTTGACTAATGTCATTTAGAGAAATGACTAATTGAATATGAAGCACGGCAAAATGGCAGAGAAGTCAACTTACGAGCTGGCTAAGTCGGAAATCTGGAGGTGTATCAAGTTCCATAATAGCAGGATCAAGAACAATATTTTGGCACTCCTCTAGATCCTTCTTTAAATCCTCTGGTCCTAGCTTAGCATAATCAGAAAGACGGGGTTTGACCTCTGCTGGTTCACCATTTCCATGTACACCCCTAATTGGGGATTGGCTCTGAAGGAGATCATCACACAGAGACAACCCTTCCACCAGTTGCTGCGAATCCAACAGATTCTGTGACTCACTGTCCCACCATTTTGGATCTTCCTGAGCATCGTTTTCATTGTTATTTATTACTTCATCAGCTTGATTTTCTACATTGGGTTGATTATAGTGGCTAGGGTTCTCATATTCGGCATGAACTTCATCGTCAACACGGTCCATCTCAGGATGCTTCAATTTAATACAGAAGCCATACAAATAAGCCCATATCAGTATCTCTTTGGATCACTTATGCTAAGATGTATAAGATTTAAAAATCATCGGCATGATCCATCTCAGGATGCCACTTTCAATTACAGCATCCATCATCCCTTTTCTACTAGTGAAATATGCTTGTACCCATATTAATGAAACTATACATGGAGAAAATATGCAGAAAACTACCCTTTTATGCAAGAATGTAATTGCAGACAGTATGCTTTAAAATTTTAACTCTTCGATTTGAATATTTTCACGACACAAGGCAATGGAAAAGTCTTTTTGTGATGCTAGTTGAAAAATGGAAGTAAACTAAAATAAAAAAGGAGAAGGAAAAGGTTATACCTGAGGAAAGGTATCTACAGAAGTAGCAGGGGTATCTAGTCCCAAATCAAAATCAGAATGTTTCCGTTCAGGAGTCACCGACTTGGGAGTGACTGGATCTACTTTAGTACTCACATCATCAATACTTTCAGGAAAATCTTTATCAGTTTTATCAGCTTGCTTGACTTGCTGCTGCTGGTAGTTAATTTTAGAAATAACATACTCCCCGTCCTTCTCATCCTCCTCTATTCCCAGGTGATATTGATGCATAACCCAATTGGTTTTCTCAGGTTTGCCTCCTCCGACCATGCTCATGTAGAGAACCATAATCTTCTTACACCCTCTTTGAACCCCATCCAAGATCACTGGTTTAGTCCTTCCAGTCTTGTGCCAGCGGACATCCCCATAATCACCATCATGTATTTTTCGACGCTTTCGAGTTCCAGTATTGTAAGCCTTGATTGCTCTATGAAAGAAGTGGGATACACTTCCATCTTGCTTAACACCTAATTTTTGGAATCAATTAAAAGAAGATTTAATATCAAAGCATCAAACCGCAGCAAATGTTTGCTGCTTACCTGGTAACTTCTTAGGATGGGAACAGCAAATTCCTTCATCATCATCAACAGTTGTGATAAACTCATCGATAAAAGGATGGGGCTTTATATCCCCTACACCAGCTTTTGCAAGTAAGTGCCATATAATCTCTTGGTCAGTCGGGTCAAACTTTACACCCTTGGGTAATCCTGGCCACTCTTGAGCAACCTGGAAACAGAAATTGCAAATACCCTAATTTTCCAAACCCCAAATTCTGATTTTTCTTCAATCCACCGTTTCGGTGGTACAAATTTGAAAAGTTCTATTTATTCATTATAAGAAAATATCATATGTTTGTGATTTAGAAGGCCATGGGCCCTATACAGACAGATTATGTCTTGCAGATTCTATCAAATAGTTATGCATAAAACTAGATGTTGATTCAAATAAATTTTGTATTGAGTGATTCTTGTGGGCTGATGTTACGGGAAATTTACATATACTTGCTAAATATACCAGTAATATTAATTACAAATTTATTACCTATCAATAACATTAGATACGTGTATGTGCACGTGCTTAAAGCAAGGCACGTCTGCCCAAATACTCCTATCAGGAAGAAAACATAAAAAGCATCATTGGGTATGTTCCAGAATCAGCATTTCTGCTATATTTTTGTTCCATTTAAGACCAAATACATCCATTTAGAAACCTGATATGAAAAACATCCTATAAAAATCCAAGTCATGTTCGTTCAGCCTTTATCAATATTTCAACATATCGATTGGAACAATTTTATAGATCTTTCCAACAATGTCTTCTCTAACTAATGGTTTTTCATTGATGACATTCAAAGTAAAACATCTAGAGTCGCAAAACAAAAATCTTACATCATTGTTGTCAATCATATATTGGCAATTTGGACAAGCTCTAGTTGGGTTACTTTGCCACTTAATTCTTTCAGGATCACATGTGCTAGATGCACTCTTGATTTTTGTTGCAATTCTATTTTTGTCTACCAACCATGATGGTCTGCATAGCACACAAATTATTAAAGTTGAAACAATCAGTTGGTCACATATGATTAACAAAATATTGTAAACTATGGACCCAGATTAATCAGAATCAGATATTCTGACTTGCAAATACGCTGAAAAGATACATAAAGATATAATCAATAGTACAAAGAAGATTGAGAATAAACAACATAATTAAAATCTTAAACAAGCGACAAAAGATGAATACAAAATAATACATTATCAGGGACGGAGCTACATGAAGGACTGGCTTGCCTATAGCCCAGCCCAACTTGCATTTCTAAGCCTTGAGCCGCACGGCCAGCCCAGCCCAACTTGCATTTCTAAGCCTTGAGCTGCACGGCCAGCCCAGCCGAACCCTCTGCCCTCTCCCTTTCAGCTCTCTCTCTCTCTCCCTCTCTCAGTTCTCTTTCCCATGCACCAAAATGTATCATATGGCTTCCCTCTCTCTATAAGCTTCTCTGTTATATTCTGATTTCTATTTTTTCTAATATGTTATCTGTTTTGATTTTCTCCTCTTCTAAGCTTCTTCTTTGAATCTCGTTGTAATCTGCAATTTTTTTGTTTTTGTTTTTTCTAGTCAAGCTCTAATATCTTAATTCATTGAAAAGAATATCAAAAGTTGAAGACAAAAATGAAATCCCTGATTCTGATTTCGAAAGTATAATATATTCCCTAGGTAGCAGTTATTGATAAATGGAGCCTAATAAATAGGCAGTTGCATACGGTTTTGGTTTCTTTATCAATTTGAAGTCTTTGGTTCTTGTTAGTGTTTGGTTAATTCTTATCTTTTTAAACAAGTTACTATCATCATATGCTAGTTATTTGAAATTAAACAAAACCATGTAGTGATCAAGACATTCTTGCTATCAGCTATAAACTCCTGAATTAGAAGGAAGCAAAGCACATAAACCTTTAAACACACACAGGTAAGTCATTGTAGAGCAATCTGCCACATTAGACTAGTTCACCATGATATTAACAAAAGATAGATGAACGAATGACTCGACAAGAACTGTTTTTCATGGGTACATTGATCATTTCTCAACACGAATAAGAGAAAGCACATGGGTAATCCAAATCTTTAAATAGACAGAAATTAAAGAAAAGTGACAAAAACCCAGATAGTCCCAAGCCAAATTCGAAAGAAAAATATCAATATTCACAAAAATAATATAAAAACAAACACAAAACATAAAAATCTAAAAACTCACGGAGTCATCCAATAATGCCAAAACTAAACAAACCCCATTAACATACACACAGTCACACAAAGAGGCACGTACCCGGCCATGGCTGAGCGATGACGATCAGCAAGTCAACCTCAGACCTTCAAAAGACCACCGACTTTCCTTCTCTCCAGACGGGACCCTGCTTCAATTGACCCTGACACAACTAAATACCACTGGGCTATTTAATATTTTTCTGTTTTGCTTTTTAATTTACCTCCTTAATTTACGGAAAAAAGTAAAAAATATAATAAAAATATATATAACTTTTTATCTTCAGTTTGAATTTTGAAACCCTGTATTATCATGTTATGTTCCTTGGGAGACGAGTCAGACGACAAGACTTTATATTTTTTTTTTTTGAAGAAGTATAATATTAGGGCGCGAAAGGAGAGAGTGGCGGCAAGAGATTCAGTGCTTCAGTTGTATATAGACTTGTCGTTGACTTCATTCAACATGTGGTTCTCTCTGATCTGATCGACGATAAATGATGGTGATTGAATCGTCTGCTTGACGGCGTATTCGGGCCGGGTTCAGAAAATCAAGCTCAAGTCCTTATATGTACAAACAGACCAGTCTAACCCGCCAATACCAAAGAGCTGGGCTGGCCCATCGGGCCTGATCCATTTTTAAAGGCCCAGCTTTCGATCACATCGTAAGCAAAAGTAAATAGCCGAACAGCCAATTTCGCAATTCCAATTCCAATTCCTATTCCTAACTCCCCAAATCCTTGTCTTGGTTAACTTCCCACTCTCTGGTCTGTTCGAATACTGCAAAATCCCCAAAAACCACAATCACCACAACCACCATGAGCAGCAGAGCCAGAAACTTCCGTCGCCGCGCCGACGACGACGACGACAAAAACGAAGACCCAAACGACGCCGAAACCCCTTCAACGACAACCACCACTGTCAAATCCTCATCAAAACCCTCTTCTTCCTCCTCCGCCGCCCCCACCAAGCCCAAGAAGCCACACAACCAAGCCCCAAAACTCCTCAGCTTCGTCGACGACGAAGAAAACGCAGCCCCGTCTCGTTCCAAACCCGATAAGCCCTCTTCTCGTATCGGCAAGCCCGCTTCAGCTCATAAACTGACCGCCCTCAAAGACCGTCTCGCGCATTCCTCCTCCGTCTCTACTTCTATGCCCTCCAACGTTCAACCCCAAGCTGGTACTTACACTAAAGAAGCGCTCCGTGAGCTCCAGAAGAACACGCGAACCCTAGCCAGTTCTCGACCCTCCTCCTCCGAGCCCACCATTGTTTTGAAGGGCCTTGTCAAACCCACGGACTCGATTTCTCAGACGCTGAGAGAAGCCCGGGAGGTGGACTCCGAGGACGAAGAGCAAGAAAAGGAGAGGGCTGGTAGTTTGTTTAGGAGGGACAAGGATGACGCCGAGGCCCGATTGGCTTCAATGGGGATTGACAAGGGAAGGGACTCATCTGGGTCGTTTTATCCTGATCAGGCCACTATAAATGCGATTCGGGCCAAGAGGGAGCGGCTCCGGAAATCGAGGGCGGCCGCCCCGGATTTTATTTCGTTGGATTCGGGGAGTAACCATGGTGCTGCGGAAGGGTTGAGCGACGAGGAGCCTGAGTTTCGAGGACGAATTGCAATGTTTGGGGAGAAGATGGAGGGTTCTAAAAAGGGTGTGTTTGAGGATGTTGATGATAGGACAGTGGATGTGGAGTTGAGGCAAGAGACCAGCGACCATGATGAGGATGAGGAAGAGAAGATTTGGGAAGAAGAGCAGTTTAGGAAAGGATTGGGGAAGAGGGTGGATGATGGGTCTAGTTTAGGGGTCAGTGCTAGTGTTCCTGTGGTTCAGAGTGTGCCCCAGCCCAAGGCTACATACTCCGCCACAATGGCGGGTTATAGTTCCACACAGAGTGTGCCAGTGGGGCCGAGTATAGGAGGGGCCATTGGAGCATCACAAGGTTCGAATGCAATGTCCATAAATGAGCAAGCTGAGATTGCCAAGAGAGCCTTGCAAGAGAACGTTAGGAAGCTCAAGGTATGGGATGCTCCCCTTCTGCTCAAATTTAATTTTAAATCAAAATTTATGAGTGTTTGTGGCTTTTTAAACTTGGTATATGGGCTGAAGCTTGATGCAGGGTCTTATAGAAACTAATACTAGGACAAAATATTGGCTTCTAGTGATGGTGTCATGGATGTCTACTCTTGACATTAATTTCATTTCACCATTTTTGTTTTTGATGCTATGAGTAGAATAAGAATTGGTTGCTTACCAACAGGTGTGGACATTACTGAATTTTACGTTAAGAACAAACCTAAAATGTAGGAAACATAGCTGAATATGTTATCCATACTATTGGTAAACAAAAAAGTCAGAACCTGTGAATCAGGAAGCTGTATGAAAAGGACAACCCTGGTTCTCAAATGTAGAAAGATAATTTTCTTACAATGCTTCTCTTGTATGCATCTCAGTACCCTGGTTTTCAATGAAGTCCTTTTATGTATATAAAGAAACTAAAATGTATACAAGGGAGGACCAAAGTATCTAATCTCACTTTTACTTTCTATAAGTTGTGGCAATGTTGAGTTAGATTTTAAGATGTGTTAGTGAAATTTGGGTAACAAGTGGCAATATTTATATTTCTGCTTTTTTTTTTTTTTTTTCCCTTAAACACTCCCAGGAAAGTCATGGCAGAACAATGTTGTCACTAACTAAGGCTGATGAAAATTTGTCTGCCTCGCTATTGAATATTACTACTCTTGAGAAGTCTCTGTCTGCTGCTGATGAGAAGTACAAGTTCATGCAAAAGCTTCGCAACTTTGTCTCTACTATTTGTGACTTTTTGCAGGTATGCTACTATTTAATCTTATCTTTCTTGAATATGTACTCCAACTTCCTGGAGTTGTAGTTATTTATAAACAATGATATTGTTGACTGACTTCTTTTTTAAAAGAAATTTGCAGTTACCTCTTACGATTCATCTCCTTGCCCCCACCTTTAATGTATAAACACACATATATATATATATTTATGTATGTATGTACATGCCCTTCAATGAAAGGACCCCGTTCTGTGGGATCTGACAACAATCAATCAGTAGTGGGAATGAAAACATTGGTTACCTTTCATATTCTGTGTGCTTGTTCTTACTGTGTTTAACTATTTACTTAATTTTCTAAATAAGTACGTTTTTGAGAAGTGCCATCAGACATTCAGTTTAAAAACTATTTTATGTTTCTTCTTCTGTTTTCAATTTTGTAATTCCTGTAAGGTCGAATTGCTTGTTGACTCGAACTTATCTGTGTGCTGTAATTCTTTATTTTCAGGATAAAGGTCACCTTATAGAGGAGCTTGAAGAGGAAATGAAGAAACTTCATGAAAAACGTGCATCAGCTACTTTGAAAAGAAGAAGTGCTGATAATGATGATGAAATGATGGAAGTAGAAGCAGCCGTAAAAGCAGCACAGTCTATTTTCAGTAAAGAAGGTAGTAGTGCTGAAGTAATTGCAGCTGCTAGAAGTGCAGCACTGGCTGCATCTGCTGCTGTGAGAGAACAAACAAATCTACCAGTGAAGTTAGATGAATTTGGTAGAGATATGAACCTTCAGAAACGTATGAATATGAAAGGTAGGGCCGAGGCTCATCAACGCAGGAAAAAAATGTACGAATCTAAGAGACTTTCATCCATGGAAGTGGACAGTTCAAATCAAACAATAGAAGGGGAATCAAGCACTGATGAGAGTGAAAGTGAGAGTGAAGTGTACCAAAATCACCGCCAGTTGGTGCTCGAGACTGCTGCTCAAGTTTTTGCTGATGCAGCAGAGGAATATTCCCAACTTTCAGTGGTCAAAGAAATGTTTGAAGAATGGAAGAGAGAGTATGCATCAAGCTACCGTGATGCTTACATGTCATTAAGTGCTCCTGTTTTATTCTCTCCATATGTAAGGCTGGAGCTCTTGAAGTGGGACCCCCTACGCGAAAAAACAGATTTTCTAACTATGAGCTGGTACTTGTTCATAATTTATTTCCATGTATTTCATAATTTCTAGACAGACTTGCTTCTTTTGTTGGGTGTAGCCTGCTTGGTTAAGGCATTAGCCATAATATATCTTTTTATAAATGAACACTGAATCGCACACAGATGCAGTGCTTCTGGCATATTTCCATTCTCCAAATTTGATTCTTTTCCCATGTTCAGGCATTCATTGCTAATGGATTATGGTTTACTGGAGGATAGAAGTGACTTTGCATCTGATGATGCTGATGCTAACCTTGTCCCTGAACTGGTGGAAAAGGTTGCATTACCCATTTTGCATCACCATATTGCTCACTGCTGGGATATTCTCAGTACACGAGAGACAAACAATGCAGTTGCTGCCACAAGCTTGATCACAGATTATGTTCCACCTTCCAGTGAGGCTCTTGCAGATTTATTAGTTGCTATTCGTACCCGTCTGGCCGATGCTGTCACTAATCTAATGGTATAATTTTTAATTATCAAACTAAATTTTAAGACATTTAAGCAGGCATATTCACAGGATATGGGTTCCTGTTTACTTATTTATTCTAACTTATATTCCTTATCTGCAGTCAACTCTAGATTGTAAGTGTGAGAAATTATGATCCATGAATGTACACAGATTTGATATTGATTTTTTTCATAATTTCCAATGTATAGGTCCCAACCTGGAGCCCACTTGTATTGAAAGCAGTGCCAAATGCAGCACGAGTTGCAGCGTATCGATTTGGCATGTCGGTTCGTTTGATGAAAAATATCTGCGTCTGGAAAGAAATCCTTGCTTTGCCGGTTGTAGAGAAGCTTGCTATTGAGGAGCTTTTGTGTGGCAAAGTTCTACCTCATGTTCGAAGCATTGCTGGAAATGTTCATGATGCAATTACAAGAACCGAAAGGATTGTTGCTTCTCTATCTGGGGTTTGGGCAGGTGCAAATGTCACGGGAGACCGTAGGTATTGCTAATGACCATTGTATTTTAATAACATTAAGTTCTCTGTCATTCAAAATATCTCATGTTGCATTATCAACTAACATAGACTACTTCCATGCATCAGGTTTTTTTTCTTTCTAAGAACTCATCTGATATACAATGCTAAGTATGTTAATCAGGGCTACTCATCTCTGTGTCCTATGCCTGTGGTGCACACTTGACTTTAACTAATTGTGTAAAGAATGTGATGTTTTAACCCAATTAATCTGGTGCTTCAAATTGACGCCAAATATCACCATCTCCTGCCCCAAACACCTTGTCCAAGGTCTTGCCTGCCTTTGCAAGCAAGTTACTGAAGATCATTACATGTTAAGGGACTTTTAGCACTAGTTGAGGTTACCATCTCTGATTGGTTAAAAAAACCATTTGTTGCTTTTACATGGTTTGAACATCACATTAAATTGCAGTTAGGTGTAGCCTCAAACAGTGAGGAAATTTCCTATGAAAAGAATTGAGAGAAAATCAAAGAAAATATATCTGAGGGAAGACTAAGGAGCATAAACATTTTATTTTTCCAGAACTGTAGTGTAGCCTCACAATAATATGCTTTCTATCTGTACTGTGTTGAGCTAACCTGACACTCTGACCATGGTGAAACACTTCTTGGTACCTAATTGTTGTTTATCATTTACCAACTCTAAATTCCTTTTAAGAAATAGCAAACATCTCTATTTTAGTTGACTTTTTTTTTTTGGTCGAACGATTTTAGTTGACTTAGAACTGCAAATTGTAATTGTAATTTGTTTGTATGTCAGGCTTAAAAATGTTGTTGGCTGAGTGTCCTTTTAGCATAATTTTTCCTTCCCCCTCCCCCTTCCTTTTGGTTCCATTTTTTAATTGTTCTTATTTTTCTACCGTAAGTTTTATATACTAACTGCTAGAAGAGTTATATAAATTGATAAATAACTTTGAATGTCCTTCACTGCATGTTGAATGCTTTCTATTCATTTTTCTGAAAAAAAATAACAATCACAATTGTGCAGTCGTAGGTTGCAAGCACTCGTGGATTATGTGCTCTCGCTGGTAAGGACTCTGGAAAAGAAGCATACGCTGGGTGTGACACAAAGTGAAACTAGTGGACTTGCCCGTAGATTGAAGAAAATGCTGGTTGACCTCAATGAGTATGACAAGGCTAGAGACATAGCTAGGACATTCCATCTTAGGGAGGCATTGTGAATTTTGAGCAGCTCGAAGAGATTTCTGGAGAAGAACAAAAGGAAAATTGTCGAAGGTGACGGCCACTTTTTGGACTATCCTTGTAGAGAGGCACTTCAAGCAAAAACAAGGTGCGAAATTTGGCCCAAAACTTTCAAGCATGCACTCTCTCTCCCTTGTGTTATCGTTGGACATACTGTTAAACAAATGCATGGGCCATTACATGAACTTCACTCTCACAAAATTGTTCTCTCCTTATCCCATTGCCATGATTGTTGTTCCAATGGGGAGACGTGCTTTGCAGCCTGAATTTTTATCATTTTCTCCTCCCACTTGAGGGGAATCAGGATGTGAAATTTTTCAGAAATGATATGTGATTCTTTTTGATAAATTTCAAATAGTTATTACACCTTCAGCGCCTGTTATCTTTGTGTGACACATGGAATGCTTGCTGGGGCTTCTCCCTGATGTGGTTACAAAATGCTACCAAAATTTCCAAAAATTTATGATATGAGATATTGTATTGTGTCTCAACTTGATTCTAATTGTGCTCATCTGATGTGCCAATTTATGCAGAAAATGGCGCAGTCGTGTATATGTGGATTGATTTTGCTTTTCCGACAGGCTTCTTTGTGTCCTTGTCCTATTATTTTCTCAACCTCTTAAGAAAGTTTTCGTCTTCATCTTTGAAGGCAGTTCAATGGGGACGTGGGAAGTAGGTGGTATTAGGGAATAGGGGATAAGGATTATTTTTCACACCTGCTCTGCCAAAAACGTAAGCATTTCACGAGTGTAAATAGAGCTCCAGGATTATTTATTTAGCACCCAAATAAATGAGGATTTTTATATTACCAATCATTTGCTTTTAGTAGGTACTTATAATTTAGATATTGACACGTCCGATTTGAGTGCTGATTAGTTGAATAATCAAAATTTCGATTAGTTAATGAGCATTATGTTTCTCATGCTGAATGAGGAGCATTCTATTTTTCCATACTATAAGATTGAGGGAGTCTTTTGTTTCCCATATTATTTAAGGTTCGTTGATTTTAATTACTAAATTTTAATAATTTTTTAGTATAGATATCAAAATTAAATAGCATTTTAGATTAGGTACTAGTTAAAAAGTCAAACAAAATAATAAAGTAAAAAGTATTAAAATTTATAAATATTACATCACATGTCACTACAAAAAAAAAATATTGCATCACAAATATTACATTAATTTATACTATATTGTATTAAAAAAAAAAAATCAATCCAGTCATAACTTAACTGTGACTGTCTTGGTAAATTGAAATAGACAACTCACACCACTATACTATGTATTATTTTAAGTAAAAATATTGTTTTGACTTCTATTTATACTATATTGTAGTATAATTTCTCTAAAAATAATTTAATTAAGTCACAACTTAACCGTGATTGTCTCACAACTTAGATGTGACTGTCGTTCAGTCACAACTAAATTTGAAGTTGTGAGTGTCGTACAGTCACAAATAAATGTGAAGTTGAGACTATATTAGCAAATTTTTCAAAAGTAATTTTGTCAAAACCTTATAAATTTTAATTAACACCTATCATATGTGGGTCAAATGACAAAAATGTCAAATGGAAAAGGCTAAAATCAAAGGGGCCAACATATTTGTGACCTAATCTAAAAAACTACATTTAAATTTAGTAGTTCAATTGAAATATTATATGGTCTTCATGCTATACTAAAAAATTATTGGGATTTGGTATTTAATCCTAATTTTCTATATTATTTAATTTGTTACTTAATTAATTTTAGGCTAAAGTTCAATTTAGACACTCAACTATAGAAAGTATTTTAACTGCATCCATCATCTACAAAATCATTCAAAAACATACCCTATCTAAAATCTAAATTGAAAAAATGAATTTTTCTTCCTCTTTTCCTTTTTTACCTCTCTCCATCTCTTACTCTATCTCTCTTCCCTCTCTCCGGTCAACCTTCCCAACCCAACCCCTCCCGACCCCACCCCCACCACAATCTGCCAGTGGCCTTGGGCCGCCGGGAAATGGTCAGCCTTAGATGTGCTGAGGTGCGCATAGGGAGAGAGTCGCGCATGAGAGGAGAAGGAAGAGAGTGATGGTCGAGGGGAGATAGAGGAGTTGCAGACTGATGGTGCTGTGCTAGTTGGCCTGGTCACAGCCGGACTGTGTGAAGTCACGCGAGAAAGAAAATAGACATGGAGAAGAAGAAAAATGAGAGAGAGAGAGAGAGAGAGAGAGAGAGAGAGAGAGAGAGAGAGAGAGAGAGAGAGAGAGTTAGGTAAGTGGAAAGGGAGGGTCTGGCGGGTGGGGGTGGGAGGTGGTGAGGAGTAAAAAAAAAAATTTTTTTTTTTTTCAATTTAGATTTTAGATGAGATATGTTTTTGAATGATTTTATAGATATTGAATACAGTTGAAATACCCGCTATAGTTTAATGTCTAAATTGAACTTTAGCCTTAATTTTATGACAATTTTCAACATCCCCCACCTACTTTGTTAATTTTCTAGCCATTAGTACTTGTCCAATCTCCCTATCTATATACTCATTACTAGCTCAGTGGCTGTAAGCATCACACCTCACATATTTCTCTCCTCTCTTTCATGTTATTTAACCATTTTTATTTGTTTAAGTTAACAACGTTGTCACACTACAAGAAATAAAATCGTTTATCGATCTTGATCGGCAAAGCATATATGATGCCAATAATTTCATACCTAACAAGGTTGAACTTACAGCCCATGGAAGCCATATATGTTCGCATCCTATATGTATGATCATCACGCACCTGTAAGGGTACAGGTGCGTGTAGCGGTGTAGGTACCTTTGGTTGTTGAAACTTGAAACAATTAATGGTTTAAGAAATAATGATATCGTATAGGCTTAATTAATTCGATCAATCACTGCTGTACGAAAGAAAAACAGATAGGCATGTGACAAGGGAAAAGATGTACAATGTGTTCTGTGTGTAATTAGTTAAGCAAGATATATATATACATATTCATGTACATATATTTCCTATACCTATTAATTAAGCGGGATCAAATTTTTGGCCAAAAAAAAAAAAAAAAAAAGCTGGAACAAATTGATCAAAGTGGTGTGTGGGTAGGGGATAAGCCCCACGACTTACTCTGTAACTCTGTATTCATGACCACAACATACAGTCAGCAATACTCCTGACTTCAGCTTAACTAAGAAATAACTTGGCAGACGCGTCTGTACCTCCAAAACTGAAACTGCAAAAGCAAATTTGTACGTGCTGATTCATTTAAAGACACAGGAAGGTAGCACAATCCCAATTTCAAAACCCTGCCATGCAGACTTGTAGATGAGCTTATCCCATTGAATTAGTAATGGATCAGCTGCCATTTGCCAACTTTTTTTTTTGTGGGTCATGGCACAACACTTGAGGAAAATGTGTGGTCTATTAAGACCATTTCTCATCCGTTAGGACATGAAAGACAAGGAGTACTCCAACTGTTTTTTGCTCGTTGCTTTCATCATGTTTTTTATTTTTCTGTTGAATATTCATGATAGTACGTAACTCGTGGCCCTTGTGCTTGTATAAAAAGATTGCAAGTTTAGGCTCTACTTACTCTATATTTGTATAGTGTATGTTTATAGTAGGGTTAGGGTATATAATTATATATACATAATTTATAGGTGGGACACGCGCTTCTAATATAATGTTTGTTCATCTCTTAGCTTGACTGTTAAGGCTCTCTATCTAATATAACTTGCACGCAATATTAAATTTTTGATCAGCCTCGAAAGTATCTTTAGCAAGGGTTTATATATTACAGGGTTATGTTAAGCATTTTTCGATCTTTTACTAGTAGATGACATTGCCATACCATCGTTTTTCATGCCTCGACAACACGTGATTTGTAATTTGTGCATAGATTTTGACTCTAATGCTCCATATTAATTAATTCTCGATGTAGGACCCCGAGCACCTCTATTAAATTTGGGTTCAGGTTTCTAAGACTCCACAATTGACGTTACAGGCTTACAGCATATGTTTTCATAGGCCAGCTGGAAATCCTTCAAATTAAGTCAATTGACCTCGTAAAACAGAAAGGAGAAAAAAGTGTATACATATATATATATTTATATTTATATTTAGGGTGAATTACACTTTGCACCCCTTAGGTATAAATTGTTTTTCATTTTGGTATTCGATGTTCAAAACGTTTCAATGTGAAATTTAAAGTTTATGAAAATTGCAATGTGTCCATTTCATTAACTTTGCTGTTAATATATTTTGACTACATATAGCATATGTGTGATTCATTTACACTTATGTGGACAAGTGGACAAAAAAAAAAACCAAATAAACAAAAAAAATAAAAATAAAAAAGACAGTTAAATTATTATATATTTAAAATAACATTAAAACTAAATATAAAAATTATCTCGTTCATCCCTACCTCTCCCTCCTCCCTCATCTCTTTTGTTCCCAATTTTTTGTTTTTTTAATTTTTTAATTGATTTTTATTTTTTTAACTTATACAATTTTAGCTGGCTTTTTTAATTTTTTTTTCCACATAGCGTAAATTTATTGTCCTCATTAGTGTAAATGAATCTCACACATGCTATATACAGTTAAAATTAACAGAAAAGTTAACGGAAGAGGCATATTGCAATTTTTATAAACTTTAGATTTCACATTGAAACGTTTTGAATATCGGGTACCAAAGTAAAAAATAACCTATACTTGAGGATATAAAGTGTAAATGATTCTTATATTTATAAGAGAATTATTGTTTTGTTACCAAATAGTTTAACAATATAAGAAATTCATATTATTAAAGTGTAAATTTAAATAATACATTCATTGTTTGCATGATAACATAACAACAATATTATATTAGCAAACTGTAAAACTGGGTGATACTATAACAATGCTATATTAGCAAACCGTAAATTCGGGTGACACTATAACATTTTCGTATATGGCAACAAGAACTTCTTAGCTAGCTATCAGTCAATGCATGAAATAGAAGGAGTGAGCTACGAGTCAAACGAGAGAGAGTGGATGTGGGTATCACTTACTTCATGATGCATGGCAAAAATGCACTACACCAAGAACCGTTTGAAGGGTAGCTGGGCTTGGAATATGTTGAAAGCACACCCGTTGGTTAATTAGCAACAAATCCAAAGAGGTACGCCAATCTCTCTCTCTCTCTCTCTTTCTATAATATAACATGGGCAGCATATATTATACCTATATATAGTAACCCAAAACTTCACACACTTGCATCCTCAACCGTGCTAGTCTCTAATAAGCCAAATATTGAAGAACCCATTTTTAAATTTTCTTGGAAGAAAAAGACTTGTTCGATAGTAAAGAAAAAAAGGGTAAAATCCCATAGTAGCCATGACTGTGTCGCCTGCTGTTTCTGCAACCATGAATAATGGCCATGCCGGCCATGGCAGCTGCCGAGTCCTCATTGTTGGAGCCACAGGTTTCATCGGCAGGTTTGTAGCTGAAGCCAGCCTTGATGCTGGCCAACCCACTTATGTTCTGGACCGACCCGGCCCAACTCGCTCTTCCAACAAGGCCGACACTATCAAAGCCCTCAAAGACAAAGGCGCTATAATCTTACATGTATGTACCCACTTCTCTCCTACTTTCATCAATTTAGTAAGAGTCACATTTTGCTCAAGCTTAAGGACCCATATTTGGAAATCTTTTTTGGGGCGTGTTTATAATTTGTGAAATTATTAAGGACCAATTAGCAAATTTAAGGTGTGAGCTTCAACTCCTTGACACCTCATGCAAAGTTAACATGCTTCAAAATTCAGTTTAAGAATAACTTTTGCTATTTGCTTGCCACCGCATGCTTTATGTGTTTGATTTGCATCGACCTGAGGTTTGACTAATGTTTTTTGCCATCAAATATAATTGTATGCCATACAACACTGTACCAAAGGCGAACTCCAATTTATAAACATCTGTTTTAATTAACTATTTTCAGGGGGTGTTGACTGATAAGAAACTCATGGAGAAAATGCTAAAAGAGCATGAGATTGAGATAGTAATATCAGCTGTGGGTGGTGCAACAATCTTGGACCAGATCACCCTAGTCGAGGCCATTCAAGCTGCTGGCACAATTAAGGTATGCCATGTAATTATTAGTCTAGTATTATTTCTTTCTACGATTTAAAAAAAAAAAAAAGGAGAGCTCAGATTTTAATTTTAAAACTTCTTCAATTCTCTCATATTAACAAACAAATATACAACAAAAAATGTAGAACACAAAATATGGAGGCAATGTGAATTGGGGTTGGTCTAATTGGCCGAGAACAAAGTTCTTTCCTACACACTCGGGTTCAATAAAAAAAAAAAATATATATATATATATAGAGGCCATGTTGTATATATTAATGTGTTGCTAATTTTTTATTTTTGGGCAAAAATTGTGTTGCAGAGGTTCTTGCCATCAGAGTTTGGACACGATGTGGACAGGGCTGATCCAGTGGAACCAGGGCTCACCATGTACAATGAGAAGCGCAAAGTTAGACGGTTGATTGAGAAATCTGGGGTGCCCCACACTTACATTTGTTGCAATTCCATTGCTTCATGGCCCTACTTTGACAACACCCATCCCTCGGAGGTTCTTCCACCGTTGGATCAGTTCCAAATCTACGGTGATGGCAGCGTCAAAGGTATCACTTGTGAATTGGAGCGTGCATATTAATATTTATTCCAACTATTATGGGAAAACTGTACATATGGTTTGAAAATTCTCAAGTCCTAATATTCCGAACACAACAATCCATCGCAACTCAGAAAGGGAAATCACTTGTCCACCACCCTTCATAAAGTAGATAAAAATTTAGACTTTCCCTTTTCTTTTTAATAAAATTTAATTTTCATCAAATACAAATATATCAAGAACTAATTTGTTTTTTTTTTTATAGTATATTGTATATGGCAATGACGCAACCTAGAAAAACATAAAAATAAAAAATAAAAAGATAACCTAGAAAGCAACCTATGAATTATTATCATTATTTTTACAGTAGTGCTAGATATACCACATTTTTATACCATAATTTCATACCACCTTATGTGGCAACTTACATGGCATTCATACATTGGATACTAAAAAATAAAAAGAAAAACCCAAAAAGAAAAAGAAAAATTATGTCCAATAAAGTAATGACACGTGAGATGGTATAAGAATGTGGTATAAGAAATGTGGTAAGTATAGCATTATTCTTATTTTTATTGTATTCAGAAAAAATAAAGTAATAGAAAGAGTTTGTTGGGTATGGGCTGCGTCAATGAGTCAAGGTAAAAGACTGAAAAAAAATTTTGCTTTCTGGGCTTGCGTCAATGAGTCAACCTAAAGTTTTGCTTCTGGGCGTTTTTGCCTGCCATGTAACCAAAAAAAAAATGAGTCAAGGTAAAAGACTAAAAGGCCACGACATCAACTGCGGTCGAATAAAAGCTTAAGTTACACCGAATGGTAGTAACTAGTAAGGTCGAAGTTTTTTTCTGTTTTTGGTAGTAAGAAATGTTTTCTTTTCCAAAATAAGATATTCCCATAAACAAAAATCCGGCACATGGGGCCCACATGAGCTGGGTGGGCCATGTATTTGGGTTGGACTTTTCCTACTTCGGCTTTATTACACTAAGACCTTGACTGATTTTGCTCTTTGTTACACTAAGACCCACCATACTAGTTGGGTCCTACTGTTAGAGACGTCCAAATTTCTTTGACGAGTAAGGTGTTGATGGCCTCGAGCCTTTTGAGTCACTCGCATTACTTACCAGTCTTCCACCTATCTATTTGGCAAGGAGAAGTACAATGAAATTAATCCTTGTGTTATAGGTAGAGCAATACCTTCACACTCTATGAAGGCCAACAACTGCTGACCTTTCCTAAATCATGATTGGCTTTTGTAACTTCAGTTCAACAATCAGCAATGGTTGGCCTTCATAAACAACATTTGTGTGAAAATCACTTAATAATACTGTGTAACAAAACAACTCTATTAAGTAGTCATGTTTGAACTCCATAAG
Source organism: Dryas octopetala (assembly GCF_963921425.1). Taxonomy (NCBI): domain Eukaryota; kingdom Viridiplantae; phylum Streptophyta; class Magnoliopsida; order Rosales; family Rosaceae; genus Dryas; species Dryas octopetala. The sequence goes on along the minus strand of NC_141367.1, from coordinate 29,513,156 downwards.
GTCAATTATGGTTGGTCTTTGGTCTTTTTACTTATTTACTTTTAATATTGGCACTCTGTCGGAGTAGATTCTGAGTTCAAATTTTAGTTTCATTATTCCAAACTCATATTTGATAATCCAATCCTTTGGAATTTGGATGGATGGGTTTTTTGGTACACAGCCTACTTCGTAGACGGCACTGATATTGGAAAATTCACCATGAAGACGGTGGACGACATCCGAACCCTCAACAAAAATGTTCATTTTCGACCCTCCTGCAATTTATACGACATCAATGGGCTTGCATCCCTGTGGGAGAAGAAAATTGGTCGAACCCTCCCCAGAGTTACCATCACTGAAAACGACCTACTGACAGCAGCTGCAGGTCACATTTTGTTCTAACTCTTTGGTGTCTAGACTCTTTAACATCTGCATGTACGTACAAGTCGTATAACCATGCAAGTAATACCAACTTCCTTTAACATTTATTGTATCGTATGTATACTTGGTGCAGAGAATCGTATACCAGAAAGCATTGTGGCCTCATTCACACATGACATCTTTATCAAAGGGTGTCAGACCAATTTCCCAATCGATGGTCCTAAGGATGTTGAAGTGAGCACTCTCTACCCTGAAGAATCTTTCAGGACCTTGGATGAGTGCTTCAATGACTTTCTTCTCAAAGTGGGGGACAAGCTTGAGGATAACAAAATCTCCACCAAAACCACAGTGGTTGAACCCAGGGCAGTCACTGCCACTTGTGCTTGATCTATCAGGCTCTCTCTCGCCAGAGGCATTCATGTTGCTAGCTCCCAAAATAAAATTGTCCCAAAACAATTTTGGGGGTCGATTTGTTTGGCATGGACGATGGAGGATTCCTACGTTTTCAAAGAACATGCGAATTTGCTTTTCAGACAAGGAAACTGGGTTTCCATTTATCATAAAAATCCAGTTTGTTATGCTTGTTTGATAATTCAATGTAATATTATGCTAAAATATGTGAAATAATTCAATGTAATAGTAGTGATTTCTTCTCCCATGTATGATCTTCAATCATGCTTTTCACTCCAAAGTTACCAAGAAAAAGGCCTATGGCCTATGGAATGTTCATCCTAAAAACTTAATAAAATCTTCCTGGTACAAAGACTAAGTTTTCAATTTCAAGTAAAAACAGGGTATTGCTCAAATTTGCAGCCAAATAGATGAAAAAGAAAATCGAGATGACCAAAATTTTTGAATTTCCAAACAGTTATCTTCACATTCCTGACTTAACGGTCACTGTATATGATATGAACAAGAAAACGTCAAATAACAGGACTGTAATTGGTGACTATAGGCAGTAAATTTACAATTCTTTGCCATGATACTACAAGAAAGCAAACTTTTCCAGCTTCCAATTGCTTGATTCAACCTAAAATCACAAGCAACAACTTGAGAGTTCTAGAACTGCTGGTCTTCCTTCTTACTTGTTTGAGACTACACATGATATATTGGCAGTCGCTCTTCAATAGAGACACGGCATATCGGGCACTTTTTACACTTCTCACAGCAAGTGCTGAAATGCATTTAGAATTAAGATTAATGGTGAACAAAATCATTGTAAACTGTGCAAGGGTAGATGAAGGTACCTGCAAAGAATATGATGCCTGCATGGGAGGAGGACCACATTAATCTGTTCTTCAAAGCATACTCTGCATAGGATCTTTTCCTGTTGAATTCATTGAATCAACACATGAGCACCAAAACAGATCCTCACACTGGAACAGAATAGTAGCACAACGTACTGATACAACTCATTTCTTTAATACACCATTTCATATGGAGAGTTCAGGTTGAAAATAGCTCAATTTTGAGACAGCATTATCAATATTTGATATAGTAAACCTCAAATTGTACTATAATACTTCCAAAATTAACCTTATGACAATTTTTAAAATAAGATGTAATGGAGTGTATGACTTTGGGACAGGAAAAGTGGGGAAATTAATTCATGTTCAGGACTCTAAGTCACAAGGACTCATGTTAGCGACCCAATTTTTAATTGTTTTTTTTATGCATAACAGCTTAGTTGAATTGAGCGGGTATGAGTGACATTTATGAAATCAACATTGAAAAGATTCACATATTCATGCTGTGTAAGACAATAAATCACAGTTGAAATATTACATTCTGAAGCCTTTCATACTCCTGCTGGCTAGATTTCGTGATTTCTGTTTGTTCACTAAGTGCAGTTTGCAGTTTCCAAATCTGAGATGGGAAAAACAGAAATATTTTAAGAAATATTATAAACGGAAATTACATCTATCAAATATCAATTAGAAAATTAGACAATGCTGAACTGAAGACAAATGGTTCAATTAAGAGGCAGCCATGGCCCAGGAGAATAAAAATTAAATGGTATTCACCTCCTCAACTAGGTCCGATCTAGGCATCTTCTTCACTATATCAGGTGAAAAAGTGTTATACCTGTATGAGATATCAAAGCAAGGATCCATAAATGAAAGCTTTGTATTACTTTGCAAGATACCTCTATTTCCATGCAATGTAAGGCACAATTACCTATGCAACAAGAACTACTAGAAAGCAATGCATGTACTAATAAACACACTCGTATTAGAAACCAAATTTGCAACACATTCCGACAATGCAAAATAGAGTTTGATTTATTGCCAATATCATTAAGGTAATAGCAGTGTATCATTTAAGCAATTGATTCAAGAACAATACATGAGGCCATAAAACAGTATGTGGCCATTGAAAGAGTTACACATGCAAGAATTCAAGAAATTAAGCTAAGTGTAAATTTTTGTATTTCTCGTTCTAAAGCATTATGTATTGCATGAATTGCAACTCAAGCATCTATATCTACCACATGTAAGAATGCGCCATGGTGCAGTGTCTACACAACTTTTTAAGGTCATCAGAACTTCAAATGAGAGATTATAAGGACTCTTTAATATTGTTTCAATACGAAAGCAGGAGGCATGGAAGAAGATTGCCTAAATATTGCAGAAAACAAATGCACTTTTGAAGAGTATGGGAAACACAGACCCTGAAGCCCCAGCACAATACAGTCTAGCCTGTTCCTCTCGACTTCCTTCGTCAATCGACCACCAACCCAGAAGCCTGCCAACAGTATGAATCATAACCAACAAAAATGGCTAGACAGTAACTTGCATTTGTTTGAAGTTTGTGTTGAGTTGAGATTTCTAAAGATCATTTGAATTTTAAATTCTCCAAAAAGTAAACCTTACCTCGAACCATGGCGCAAGAAAGCAAAATAATCACGAACTTTTGATGCTATAGCCAAGTATCTTTCAGAAAAAATTCCACTATGTACTAAAAGAACAATTTTCTCTACTAAACGATATGCAGCAAACAAAACACCAGCTCCTTGCAGTAAAAGAAGAGGAGAAAAAATAACTGGAATTGGGATATGTCTAGCACCGGATGGTTTTCCCTGAAATGATAAATGTGCTTAAGATGATGACATGTTGAGACTATTCCAAAGTTATCCAAAAATAGGCTTTTAAATACCGAGGATACCTCCAAGTGCATAAAGAGTAGGATCTGGAAAATGATTAGAGGGATTTTCATAATATGTCCACCAATATCCTGCAGGCTGCATATTCCACTTTGGTCTTGGTCTTCATCTGAAGTAACTACTAAGCCTCTATTCCAGTCAAGATACGTTATAGTCATTGAAGATGAGCAAGGTTCTTGAATGTTGGCATGTCTGTGAATTGCTGGATTATACCACTTCGTGCAAACGAGAAAGGCAAAACACTGTGCTATGCTGTAAAAGGATATACAAAAGTTACTTCAGCAGGCAAAGACAGAGAATACTAAACATTAATAGTCAAAACATTATTGTAAACACAAATGTGATTCTACCCAAAGTTTATAAATAAGTCCCACCAGCCTAGAGAAGCAATATCACCTGCAGGTTGAATAAACTTAATCAGGCCAAAGCAATGCATCATGATCACAACAATATTATTTGTTAACTGCAGGCTAACATGCATCAGGCAAGAACATACTTGCAAAGTGATCACCTTTCACTTTAAGTAGGTTACTATGGTGCATTTTTTAAGACTCTTGTTGATTTGTATACAAATATACATGCAAGCAAACATTGTAGAATGAATCCATGAGAAAACTTAGAAATCTTGTAGAAGAGTCTTGTTGATTTCTAAAACAGTTTCAGAAAGAAAAGATTGTATTAAATGAATCCAGCAGAAAACTTAGAAACTAATAACTAATCTGCCTATTGGCAGGTCCTATTACACCCTCAGAGGTTCACTCCACCAACAATATCAACATTGCCATAATTATAATATTTCCTATCCAAAAATGACCTTAAAATGACTCACTTAAACAATAACTGCATTAGACCAGCTGAAAGAAATTGGAGCCCCAAACTGTTGGAAATTAATAATTTGTATCACAAAAAATGTACAAGTAGAGATTTCTGAAAACAATGACAAAATGAATAAAATAAGTATAAAGATTGTGTATAATTTGTAAAATAGGAAACTAGGTCACTATGTAAACTCTGAAAGATGAAAGGATGTGATTACAATACATGTCATCAAATACAAGTACTAGAATAGAGAACTAAAACTTACCATTTATCTTTAGAAAAGTGAATATTGTGGCGGCAATAAAGAAGACCATAGATATAGTAATCCAGAAGTGCTGGAAACCAAAGATTTGTAATTTAGTATAGGAAGTATTAAGGAGTTAATCCATAATCTGTCCATAAATATAACATAATCATACATAGACAAGGAAAATATCCAGAACAATTTCCATTTTTATCTTCACTAACTGCACATGGTAATCCAATCATACATATTATTTGAAGAAGAAAAGGTCTTAACTGCCATTAATTTTTCTTTCTTTCCCAATAACAGATTCAATTGTCGCTTTTAAGCATGCCACATAATTTTATGTTAATAATAACAGTATTGTAATGTGTTTCAGATTTTATCCACCTTAATCAATATAAACAGAAATTAATTGTAAAATAACTGCAATCTTCTTAGTCATAAACAGCTATGTAAACAGAACAAATAGATAATAATACTTTAAAAGCATGCTCATCACTTGCATTTATTTAAGCCAACTGTTAATGACAAAAGAAAGATATATTTCCAATTCAGTCATTGTATAATAAAATAGTGACAAACTTACAGGCAGCGTTTCCCATATCACATCATCGTTCAGGGTATCATCATCTCCGGGCATTAGAGCCTTACACATCCTATTTAACATGAACATTAAATACTTAAGCTGCAGTACAATTTACTTAAGCATTACATAGTGCAATGCAAACTACATGGTCCTTTAGAACAATTTAACTGACAATAGAAATGGAAGTATGGAATAAACTTTTTGTGAAGTCTAAGAAGATGTAGGTCCAATTACAATTGCAGAATGGCTGAAGAAAATGATTACCCAAAAGATACTAACAAGAGGGGGAAAACCTAAAAAATAAGACTTGATGATGGAAATATAAAGATACCTGACATTATCAAATAAAATTGCAAATTCCAATGCGAACAAGGGCATAAAGGCAGTCCTCAAGGTTAAAACTGCAAACATTAATGTTCACCAAAAAAAGATTAATAAGTGACCGTGTCTTATAGTTCATTTATCTACTTTTAAAAAGTATAAATGTTTAAAGAAAAAGAGCATGACTTCAATAGTATCCAATGATGATTGCCATAAGTCCGTGGCCTTCATACCATATCTGTTCTCAAGATATATACAAAGCATTAGTTCAAATGCGACAAGCAACGGTGTCGCCATGACAGCGTGAAACGGTGCCCACTGTCCATAAGAAAGAAATATTTACTTTTCTGTCACTTGATTAAAAAATAAAATAAATGGAATCATCCAGGGAAACATTATAATACATATTCACATGAGAAACATGACTAATCCTAAAAAAGTTGGAAATAGCATCTCATACGTGGCGATCATTAGGCAGCATTGGAGCAGGTAACGAAAATCTGCCTCGTGCTACAACTGCATGGAAAAGCCACAGAGGGGAAAATATGATCCTGCAGTATTAAGACAACAAAACATTAAATATTAAATCATTTTGGAAAACATCAGCTGATGTAGAAGACAAAGCAAATGAATCCATATAGGAGATTGGGGGAGATTTTATTTTTTCTCTCTAAACAAACTGTATGCTTCGTCATAGATGTCCGCAGCCCCCAATACAATTACAAGCGACAAAAGCTAAATTAGCATGTGCATGAGATGACCTTAAATGGTTCTTTCTACAATCTTCACCAATCACCTACAGGGCAAACACAGCCGCCAGTACAACTACAGCAAAAATGAATTGCCTACACCTTGATAAGCTGACGATGAATTGATATGTTTTCAACTCTGATTTTAGAAGTTAGGTAGTGCATTAGTCCGTTTGAACTATCTTGCAAAATGGCTTCATAGAGTTATTGAAATTCCAAACTGAAAACATATAGTGCATGTAAGAATTTGAAACAGAGAGCACAAGAACATCTAATGAAAAACATCAAACATAAGATACAAAGATCTTGAACCACTTTATGCTCAATGAAATAGCAACCCTCCAGGACCACAGAATGCATGTATCTAATGCAATCAACTACGAGACAGACAATGATAAATCTTAGATTACTAAGCCAAACCCATAAGTTGTTTACTCAAAAATTGAGGGTGATTCTCAGCAATTTGCTCTAAAAGACACCTAAAATACACAAATTTGAACCCATAAAGGCAAAAACATCATAAGCTCACAAAATGGGTACCTATAGTTTCCCAGAATAATGTAGTAAAGGACGCGAAACTATAGTATGTAACACTCTCTCGGGGAATTGAATGCTTAAGAAGATTCCATTCTCTAATTCGTTTTCCTTGTATTTTCTTTCAGTTTCTCGGTAACCAAACAGAAAAAACAATAAGAAACGCAGAGGAAAATGAAATTACGAACCACCAGTTGTAGCGCACGGCATGGTGGAGCTTAAGGACGAGGAAGACCGTGAAGGTGAAAAGGAAACCATGGGCCAGAAGAGCTTGCAGAGACTTGGCCACTGACCTCCACGTCATCACTCTCCTCTGGACCAGCATTCTTAGAAAGTATTGCTACCCAGAAATTGAGCCCTGTCTCTCTCTGTGCAGAGAATTAAATATGCAGGAACTGTACGGAAACGAAGAGCAAAGCAAAGAAGAGTAGAAGAAGCTGTCGAAGGTTTTAAGAGAGCCACGAGAGACCTCTTCGAGGTGTAGAAGCGTTTTTTTCTTTTTCTCATTTCCATCATATTCCTTCACTTTCACGCTAAAAGCCAACTCCTTTGCTTCTTTGCTTACGCAAACATGGTTTTTGGACGAAAATGCCCTTGCACTTTGTCCACGTAGAATAAAGTGACAATCATATAATACTATCCCTTAATTATTTTATCAAAATACACATAATAAACATATTATTTAATTGGATATTATTATTTTGGCATAAATTCAATTTAGACACATAATTATATAAGCTATTTCAACGAGGTCCATGAACTTTAAAATATTTCAAATATATACCTGATCTATTATCTAAATTGAAAAATGAATTTCTGTTCATTGATTCGTTGAGAGATCAGTTAAATGACAGCTTGGTTTTTGCTGATCGGGATTACTTGACGATGTGGCGCTATCTCAGCAAACATTTCCCGTCAAATGAGCGATACAGGCCCACAATTTAATAATAATAGAGAGAGAGAGAGAGTTTGTGGGCCCGTGTCAGGGGTTAGGTAGACCATTGTCGCTCATTTCCCTCCAAATGAGCTGGGGGAAAATGTGATGTTTTTGGGAGACTAAATGGTCAGGAGAGCGTTCAACGAGCGGGAAAGAGGTGATGAGTGTGTGGGTTCGTGTCAAGTGGACATGTGTTGCTCATTTGGCGGGAAATGTATGCTGAGTTGGTGCCACGTCGCCAATTAATTCCCGTTAGCAAAAGCCAAGCTGACATTTAACTGATCTTTCAATAAATTGATGGACGGAATTTTATTTTTCAATTTACATAATAAATCATGTGTATATTTGAAATATTTGAAAGTTCGTGGGCCCCATTGAAATAGCATATATAATTATGCGTCTAAATTGAATTTATGCCTATTATTTTTCATCAATTTCATACTTGATTAATCGGTAAATTTTTTTTCTCGAATTTGAAATACGTTATACAACAAGTTAGTTGGTAATTAATCCTTGAATTTAAAAATAATATAATATAATATTAGATGCACGAATTAATTATTAATCTAATAGTACTTCTCTCTCATTTGTTCAAAGACATTTTAAACTTAAAAGTGGATTAGAATTCAGACCAAAAAAAAAAAAAAAGTGGATAAGAGTTCAGACTTCAGACCAAAAAAAATAAAATAAAAAAGTGGATAAGAGTGACTTGGTATTGGAAGTACAGATGTCTGGCATAGTTGCGATTCTTTTGATTGTGAAGGGTCATATGCATTGACAATTTGACATTTTGATTGCAGCATCTACCCCCACCTAATTGTTACCATGAATTTTTTTTCTTCTTTTAGCTACATGAATCACTTCATAAGTTGTTGTAGTCATATCCAATTTTCCTTTTTTTTTTTTTTTCTTTGCTGGTTTTTTTTTTTATCGTCTCTGTTATTAGAATACAACCTTTTTATTTTGTCCTGGGAAAAGAAGATTTAAAGACTATCAGTTTTATACTCTATGAAAATTGAAGACGGTATCAGATTTACTCTGAGAATTAAAGACTATCAGATCTAGTCTTTTGAGAATTAATATTGTAAAGTCAGGACCTATATGGTAGATAAAATGTACACATTTCATATAGTATCTATTATCATTTATTGAGGGCGGCTTAGCAAACAAAGAATAAACAATTTACTGAGGGTGGTGCTTGACCACTTCCACAGGTAAGGCATCTCCAATAAGTGATACAAATAAGAACAATAAATAATTATAATTTAAAATGTATATGAGGTGGTTGTGAAATCATTTTAATAGGATAGTGGGATAATTTCAATGGGCTAATAAATAGTTTTGAGGAAAACAAAAAACAAAAGGGTTGTCATTTTTGGTCTTGTGTATTAATTCATATATGTACTGTAAGTCTGTACCACACCATCAGACTATGTCTATTGACTTATCACTATTGAGCACTTAAAAGACACAAGTTATTTCCTTCCAAGTTCCAACTAAACTAAACTAAAGCAACACCATTGTCAACATTCCACAATATGTAAATATATAAATGCAATTCAATATAATAAAAAGATATTTTATAATCCAGTTGTATGTTTGTGTCTAATGCTTGACATCATCCCCTGAAATGGGCAGATTGTATTGAATATATTTAAGACTGACAGGACAAGAGAGATGAGGTTTTACATGCTCTGTTCCAAAACAAACTGGTTTTTCTCTTATGTAATAGAAAGATAAGAACACAAAATGCACATCTGTTCAAATTTGAACCCATGGTTTCATCCCTCTACCCTAATTTTCAAAGGATATATACAAGAAGTGTCAGCAAAATAAAAAATAAAAAGAATTGACTCTACCATACTTAATCAAGCGATTTTTTTTTGGCTAGGGAGTTTCCTGTGATCCCTCTCATGTAATTTGGGCCTTATATATTTTGGTTCTACTATTCTCATCAATACGGGCCAGAAGGAAGCTTCCTCACACCTCACTGTCGGAAGACACCACGTGACGTAATTACAAATTCAACGTAGCCTACGTAGGTACCTGAGATTGAAACCTTTGGCTGTTTTTTCCCTGCAAATTACATTATTGTCCTCCACATAGCTTTATATATTAACTAGGTTTTTTTATCACAAACACTCTCAATTTTTACAAAAATATTAATTTTGTTCTAAATTCATTTTCACTCAATATCATCTATCATCTTTAACATTGAATATCAATTTAGTTCTTAGATACATTTTGAAAATTCGTCAAATATAGATCATGATATGAAAAATTCTTCAAAAATTCATATGAACTCGTCTTAACCATTATTATTTTTATATGAGGTTAAATTATCAAATTGACGTTTAGTATTTTCTAGAAAATTTGAGGAACTAGTTTGAGAATTTTGAATTTTTTGAAAAATCAATTTGATAATTTGATCCCATATAAAAATACTAGTAGTCAAGACAAGTCCGTAAGAATTTTTGAAATTTTTTTCATATCCCAAATTATTTTTGGCGAATTTTCAAAATATGCCTAAAGACCAAATTGATGTTTGAATAAAAATAGAGAAATTATTTGTGATAAAAAAACCTATTAACTATGATTACTGTAGACACAGTGGAATAATGATATATAGAAAAAGTTAGACGATGGTTAAAAAGAAAAGAAAATAGATAATGGAAAATAAATATGTATTTAATTTTCTGAGTATATAATTATATATATATTTTAGTCACTTTGCTTGGGATTTAGCTTTGGAGACTTGCACGGACGAATGGACGATTGCGAAGTTTTCAATTGTTTCACTGAACTAGCTAACAGTCATAGATTATTAAAAAATAAAAATAAAAAATCCTCAAAAAAATAAAAACTAGCTACCGTCACATACCTATCACTGAACACGTCAGCGTGTTTTCCCAGTCCACTAAAACGATGGATCAGGTGGACAGAACTTTTAGGGCCTTGAGCAGCCCGGCCCAATAGGGACACCAAACTTTCTAGCTTCTAATAGTTTGACCCCAAAGCATATTATGGAGGTGACAAAACAGGAGAAATTTTTTGATGGGACACACTATTTGTTCAATGTCTGTCTATCTCCCCTCATGTGATAAGCTATGTAATGAAAAAGACAGACAAAAAAAATATATAAGATTCCTGTCACATGAAAATTTAATACTTTAAAGGTACTTTAATTTTGATCAAACTGATTGGATGAAGGTCCCGTTTGAGATTGCGGTAGAAGATCCAAAAGTTGTTGTAGATGACAATTCTCAATCACCTACAGCAGTTTTGGTGTTTGGTAAAAAAATAAAAAACTGATTTTCCTCACAATTCTCAACTCCCCACAACAAAAACAGAAAGCAGATTTCTAGGTGCTTTTGAAAGTTGCAGTGACTCACAGCAACAATGAATATTTTATTTTACCCATAATACCCTCATTGATTTCTATGATTTTTATTTGTTTATTTTAAATTAAAAAATATGTCCATTGTTAGTTATATTTTATATTATGATAATTAATTATGATATTTTATTTATAGGATTAAAATTATAATATACCTAAAAAAATAATAGGCATACTTATTTAATAATGTTGTTCTTAGAAAAATTAATGCTAATAAAAATTTGTAGTAAAAAATTTCAAAAACAAGTAAAAAAACATATTATTTTTACCAAACAAATAAGTGAAATGCATTTTCAGCATCATGTCCATTTTACTAATTATACACAGTCACAACATTTTTATATTAACATTTATCAAACACTTTGATACTGTTTTTTGCACTCATAACACTTTTGAAAACATAGTTTACCAAACACTCAACTGTTTTACTTTATAGCTGATTTTATTTCACAGCTGTTTTATTTCACAGCTGTTTTACTTCATAGCAATACCAAACTGGCCCTAACAATTTTGAACGTAATCTTACTCCAAAATGCCAAAATAAAATAGAAAAAAGAACAACTCTCCATGCACGTACAGTTGCAACTTTAAAATTGGCACTGGACGTACGCAAGGGCTATCGAACAACACATGCCATCGAGCAAATTTAGGCATTGCAATATTGTCATACGTAGTTCGTATTGGCACAATCACAATGTCTCAATGCTTCGAGTGCTGAACATTTCAAGTATATATGCCTATAGCATCAATATATCCCAACTTTGGTGGGAATAATAGTCAAGCATATATATCCAGTGGAACTTAATTAAACATGAAAAAGAGCTAAACCCTCTATATATTGTTGAATTTTACAAAATTCTTAATTACTCATATATGAAATGAATATTTACTGTATAATTACATATTACACAGTTTGTAATGCATGGTAACATGAAATTAATGGCAACGTTTCAAATAATCGAGTAAAACATTTATGTTGATTCTGTAAATATTAATAATTCATTGAAAATTACAAAACATATATGTGCATGATGAAAATGACCTATTTTGATATTAATTTTTTAATTTACACGCTTATAAATTAGAACGTGTTATCAAAAAAGATCAAGAATGAAGCTAAGCAACTAATATGTAGGATTTATAAACAAATTACGAAGATGGATTCGTTGGAATCGAATTAACACAAATCCCCTTGCTACAAATTAATGTATGCATTTCAATCTCATTCATGCTAATAATAACTGTTTTCTATTCATATACTAAGGATCCTCCTCGCGTGATATTTTCTGTTTAATGAGCAACAAATTATTAAAAGGCATATTCATATTTTGGTTGAACTGGATTATCTGTCACATGGAAGTGATAATCATGCTTGCTCGTATAATTAAAACCCTTAATTACCGAAGTGATGAATTATGTGTACTAATGCCACAACATGTATGTATTCAAAGTACATAATACTGCAAGAAATTAGAAACAAAATAAAAGAGAACACAAGAGCTAGGAGAGTTCAGTAAACTGTAAAAGGAAAAACGAATATCTAATACAAAAAAACAAGGAATATATTATGTATAAAGTACAATATTCAGTATGATATATCAGTAGTCAATCAGTAACCATCTCTGATGAAACGGTAACATCATGCATATATCATATATGCCTCCGTGGTTAGGGTTTTGATGATGATATATATTTGTTGTTTAGTACTGAAAACTAGATCATCAACTGAGGGAACTCCGAAAACAAAACACTACTACTGTCTACTGTACGTACGAATTGGGAAACCAGCAGAGGGTGGTAGATGGTGAGTGGTGGCCCTTGAGCACATGACGTTAACTACATCGTCATCAGTCATCACCATTATTATTAGTGACGACTCTCTCTCTCTCTCTCCCTCCCTCCCTATAACTTCTATAATTAAGTATATATCAAACTCTGAGCTCTCTGAAAGAAAGAGTGGAGAAGAAGCAGAACTACTAGCTAGAATAAAACAAACCCAACACAACAGACCACTCTGCCAACTTTGAGTTCAAACCGGATCAACAAACACCAAGCAATCAACGTTACACACCACCACATACATTTTTCTATCTTTGGATTTTATATAAGGTTTCTCCCCCCACGAAAAAGATCCTTCACTCTTTTTTTCCTTCTCACCTATTTTTTTACGAGTAATGCAGGGAGTACACAAACCACGCCATCATTACCCATTTGTTCCTTGGCGGAAATACACAACAACAAACACGCCACACAAAAAAAGGAAAAAAAAAAAAAACAAACATGAAGAAGATGCCTTGATAATTAATTATTTAGTTACGTAATTAAAGAGACCTGTTGTGTTGAAGGATATTGACGTTGTTATTCGTCGTCCTTTGCCTCTTAACACTGGCAGCAGAAGAAGTCTCGTGATCGGCGCCGGCCGTCTTCTCCATGACGGCCTTGAGCGCCTCCTCAATCGAAGTCTTACAATATTGCTGCTGCTGCGGCGACACTCGTTGATGTTCGCCGCTACTGCTCGAATGATCTTCCTCTCCGGTGATGAAGAGTACGTTCTTCACGCGCCCCCCGAGCGTGGTGATCTCCGCTTTCAGCGTTCTCAAGCGCAAGGCCTTGAGGGTCTTGATCAGGTCCGGCAAGAGGTCCGACCGGTCCTCGCAGCAAAGCGAGGCCTTAATTACAAACTTGCCCTCCTCGTCCGCCGCGTCGTCCACGGTCAGCTCGTCCGATTCGGTGGGTACCGGACTCGTCTCCGCGATCAAAGACGTCTGGCGTTTCAGCTCCTTCAAGTGTTGTATCACTTCTGCTAGCAACGAAGCCTTGTCCGTCTACATATATAATTAACATCACAAAAACAAATTAATTAAGTAAACTTTTGGATTCTCCATTTCTCCATAATAATAATAATGAATGGCGTGGTTTTTAAAGGGCAGGCATGGCATTTGAAATGTGAGTGAGTGACTGACAAGGGTGCAAAGCTTGTCTGGCTTTATTAATATTGTGTTTAATTTGATGTGGAACATGGTTTGACTGATGGTATGATATAAATATATCAATCCGGCAAGAAATTTCTATGGGAAGCTTTTTAACTGCTCCATGGTTCCTCTTTATCATATCAGCCCAGCGACATTAGTCTTATAATTATTCCCTTTTCTTCTTTTTCGTTTTTTTTCTTCTTCTCACCACCTCGGAACTACCACACGAGAAAGAAGAACAAAAAGCGAATGGGTAAAATGTACCTGAAAGGATCTAATGGTAATGGGTAGGTCTTGGAGGGCATGCAGATTCATGTTCATCCTAAACTAGCTCATAGAGAATCTTAGAGAAGATCCACAAGATCTCTGATTGGAAAAAGCCCATTATAAAACAAATCGAAAAAGGGTACAAAAAGAGAATGTCTTGAGTCTTTGACACCCCATATAAAATAGAACCGGCCATGTTGTACACGCGTGATCATATACATACATATAAATATATATATATAGGTATTTTTTTCATTTGTAAATATTAGTTATTTATTTTTTAATTTACTTACTTTGGTGGTGTTGGGTAATAAGCTGCGCAACTTGGCGAGGTGGTTATTGATTCGCTCCCTTCGTCTCCGCTCGGCCTCGCTGTGGCTTTTGGAAGCTGCGAGAGCCTTGGCGTCCATGATTTCTTGGGCGGTCATCTTACCCAACTCGGCTTGGATCCCGAAAGGCGCCGAACCGGGTTGATGGACCATCGGCCCGAGCGTCTCGGATAGGATACGGAGGTGGTGGTGATGATCCGATGCTGAACCGTCGTACGTGAACTGCAGAGAAGGCGCTGCTCTTCGGTTGAAGAGAGTGGCATAGGATGACGGAGGAGGAGGAGGAGTAGGAGTGGGGACTTGAAATGGGTCGTGGTCTCGGACTACCGGGTTGGCGAAGTGGGCCGGGTTGAAGTTGTGGATCGGAGGGAGAGTCCATGGCTGCAAGATTGGATTATTGGCATCTGGGAAAATCAAGCCTCTTCCTCCTCCATATATCTCTTGTTGTTGTTGCATCTGCTGGTGGTGTTGTTGTTGGAGAAACAACTGTTCTTGGAAGGCTTGTAGGTTTTGGACTGACTGAGAACACTCCCCTTGATCTTCTTTCTTCCCACACATCATCTTTATATATATATGTTGTTTGGGTGTGTGTGTATCTAGCTAGGGCTAGCTATATATATATGGAGAACACCAACTAATTTCTCAAAACAAAAGGGTTTAATTGAAGCTAGCTAGCTAGAAGATAGCTTGCTCAGTTGATCATATCCTGATCGATCAGTACTTGTCTGATGATCGAGTCATGAATGAATATATGAAAAAGGAAAATTGAAGAGAAAAGTGAAGCAAGGAAGAAATGGCATATATATATGTAAGACAAAAACAAAAACCTTGGTTGATAAATGATGGAAGGTTTTGGTTGTTTCTGAGTTGATGGTGTTGTGGTTTAATTTGGTGCTTGAGTTGATGAGTTGGGGTTGGGTTGGGTAGATTTTAGTGTTGTAGTGAAATGGGGGGGGAAGAGGCTTTTTATCCTCGGTGTTTCAACTGAGCTTTCCTTTTCCTTGGTGCTTGGTTGGTATCTTTTTGGTTCCTTTGTTTTTTTTGCTTCTCTTTCTTTTTGATCTTTCTCTCTCTCTCTCTCTCTCTCCGTGATGGTCTGCGGACTCTGTAACCTTTCCAGTTTCCACCACTCTAAATATATAGATAGTCTTTTTGGTGAGTACACTGCTACTCTCACTTTCCTTTCTTCTTACGGCATTCTCTTCTCTTTTCTATCCTTTCCTGTAGCTTTCAGCCTCATCTCTTCTAGTCTTCTTTATTTATTCATTTTTTTTCTTTATTATATAATTAATTAATTAATTAATTAGTGCCCAAAAGTATGTATGTAAAAAATAAAATGGCTTTTTGTTTTGTATGTTGCTTTGTGATTGGTTCAAAGCAAATAATTACACTCTGTGAGTGCAGTTGGGGAGAGAGAGAGAGAGAGAGTGGGATATGACTAGTAGGGATGCGAAACACACACACAAGCAGCTAGCACAATACAAATAAACAGAGTTAACACACAACACACAGATTGTCGACCGACCAAAGACCAAAAAGGCTGAGAGTATCATCATGATAAAAGGCTTAGCGGAACCCTTTTCCTTTTGTTTTTCTTCTATATCTATATTTTTATTTTTAGAGATTAGAGATTAGAGATTATAGATCAGAGATTAGGCCTTTCCTTTCCTTTCCTATACCTCGGTCAAGTCCCCACGTTCTTCCATACTCTTGGCTATTTCCATGCCACTCTTTCTGCTTCCCCAAGACGACTATGTAATCATTGTGTCTTGGAACACACTCCACGGACCCTACCCCCCTCCCCATTTCATCATCTCTCTCTAGCCTCCTCCTAAATTAATTCATTTTTTACTTCCTTGGTTTCAGTTTCCTACTTAATAATTATGTATGTCTAGTGTCTATAATCAAATTAGCTTGGCGACCATTTTAATTTCCAACATTAATGACAGGGAGCGGTTCAAAGGTTAGAGATAATTAGATATATCCAGGTAGATTATTGTGTTTTAACTTATGTTATCAGATATATAATTAGATATTTAATAAGAAAATATTACCAAATTAAAGATATTAGATAATTTTGAGCACCAGTCCATCTAACCCATTATAATGTTGTAATTCTTTGTCACATTGCAACGAGTACACAAATGATGAATGCTTAGGAAAAACATCAAAAAGCGTATATCATTTATGGTAGTTGGTAAGATTTCCCATTAAAAGATGAAGGGCCTTAGGCCTCCACAACACAACACACCAAGGGAATAATTGATGTTTCCAAACACTTGTTTTGATGGTGTGGCACGGTATTCCAAGCTCCTCTTTTTTTCATCCTTGTTTGTCAATATGTGTTCTCCTAATCTTGCACCAGGAGCTCTACTTCTCTGCCGCCTATTGGTTGCTGGTTGGCCCTAAAGAGGTTTACGTCTTCTTTTTACTTATCATGTCTTTATGGTAAAAACAAATCTGCAACAACATACCATGCCCTTAAAGCTCTTTACTGTCAAGACCTTCTGGGTAATCACACAGTCACTAACCTAGCTTTTAATTTTATTTTTTAATTTCAATTTTCAACACCATAATTGTTTATCAGGAGAGTGAGACCAGTGATCCCCATTTTTGTCTTAATTACCTTTTTGATAAATTTGATTAAAGTGGCTTTAGCTAAATGTTGATTAAAACCATCAAATAACAAGTACAAACAAGCTCATTCCCAATGTCTCTTACCACATTAGGCCAGTCACAAGGCACTGTTCTGATCCCTCTTTGCTCTGTGTTACTATTTGCTTCATAAGCCTGGAATAAGAAGCTAGCTCTTTATACATACATATATGTCCAGTGCTACTTTTTATATGTGCTTTTATTATCTTGTAATTAATTTATCTAGGGCTAGGGGATGGGACACTAATTAGTGAAGGGTAATACCGATCTTTGTTTGGAGCTAGGTAGCCTTTGTGGACACACGCATGGCTTGGTTGGTCCCAATTCTTATTATTATATCAATATTCTATGTATCTGTCTTTTTGTAGCTTAGATTAAAAGTACATATATAAAAAAAGTACATATATTGCAACATGCTGATTCAAACATTTTGATGATAGCTGCAGCTAGGTAGCACAGCACCACTAACATAACTACATAGCGCACGAGAAGGGCTTTTGGTCATGTGGGGTTTATGATGACATCAGTCCCACCCTGTCATGACGATTGTTCCCCCCAAGCACTCACTCACTGTTAGCCTGCCATCCACAGCTGATAAAGCTTGCAACTTACGATCGACCTGTTGCCCTCACAATGAGTAGTGTCCTTGAATTCATTCCTTCACATTAATTAATTTCTACCAATTTTTTTCGTCAGAATTTGTACCAATATATGTTCATGCTTCCTTTTCTTCTTCTTTTGTTTTTGGGGGGGTAATTTTTTGTTCTTTCTTTGCTACAAAATTTCTTGCATCTTGATCACCACTTCATTAAATGATCCAAACATTAAGGAAAAACAAAAAATTACAGAAACATTTTGGTTATAGACTCATAGACTGAGTACAGTTAATATACTGTATTTATATTTGGAATTCTATTGTTGTATTGTTACATATTTGAAATTCTAGACTCCAAGTAAAGAATGAAATATTAGATCTTTGCCAATGTTTAGATCTTTGCTCAAGCAAACAAACCTGCACTCTTCTTTCATCATCAAAACAAGGATTAAGTACACGCATGAGTCATGATTGATCTCTTGGGTAAAAGCCTAAGTTACGTTTGGAGTACAAAATAATTATTGGCTCACATACTAGTAGTTTAAACTTTTGATCAGAATAATGGTAAACTAACCATTTCTAACATGCCACACGTACTCCACGTAACTTAACATAATTAATGTATGTGTTTGGCCTAATTGAATCACGCATGAGAGAATTTGTTAAGAATATAGAAGTCTCACATAAATTTGTGTTGTTATATTAGAAGATATAAAGTCTAAAATCTCTTCATCCATTATCAATTAATTTTAGATTAAATGTTCTAATGTTTTTAAACGTACTTTCACAAGTACACAAGCTTGTAGTACTAAATTTAAACAACAAAGAGAATGTGACCGTTAATTACCAGTGGTTTGTAAAGTAGCACTTAAGCTTTAAATTTAGAATCAATATCATTCTAATGGAGAAGAGCTGGCTAACTTCACAAACTAGAAGAAGCTGCACTCTTTACTGCTTTGTATTTTGACAACTTCTTATTATAATTAAGATATATAGAAGGAAAGCAGCTTGTACAACTGACCCTTAATTACATAGGAAATAATCTGATATTGGTGATTATAGATTTATATGGTTTTTAACATAAGATTATTGGGGGTACGTACTATGATCACGTTGGAAATATTCAATAATATATCTATATATGCAGGTTTTAGGTAGAACTGTCGATTTTGAAGGTAATACAAAGGCAAGACGTTGCACTTTCATAGTACTTGCCCTACAATTTTTATTTTCCCATCTCACTCATTCAGCCATTCCCTCTGTAAAGATTTCCAGCTACCCACTTACTTAAGCCCAGTGCTGTGTACCTGTCACTGCAATAAAATATGATCAATCCAAATCAGTCCTTGTATTAGTCACGTAGCCAAACCCATTTTTATCAAGCAAAAAATCCCACCTAGCTTCACATTTCATATTGGGACTGTGACCGGGCAATGGACATAGCTAGACACATAGTTTCCCAAGTGGTCACACATCCATCTCCTTTGGGCTTTGGCTTTGGAAACAGAGTATCAATTCCAAACTCAAATTTATTTTTCCCATATAATTAATAGCACTAGTTAACATATCAACCCAATTGCAATATGCTGGAGTGTGCAAATTTTACAAATTGCAGCACTATTATGTTTAACGAATAGCTGGCCACGCATGCATGTGCATACAATATAATACTCATGATATATATAACATGTGATCTAAAACGAATGAGGTAATGAGTTAGGATTAGACTAAATCGATGGTTTGATTTCCTTAAAAAAAAAACATTATATATACTCATATAAATTATATAATGATATCCGAAAAGCGGTCCATGATTAGGATGGCCACAAATAGTAGGCTAGATATGTAAGATGGTACGAAAATATGATTGTTTATATTGAAGTGGTTCTAATTGATTTAAAAGGGATTTGCTAGCTAAGCCTAGTGTGCTTGCAAGTTGCAAGTAGTACCAAGTCCACATCCATATATTAAACACCCTTTGCCCAGTTATAAAACAGACGAGATTAGTTAGGCACTTGATCATGTAGATAACTCTTTCATTTTGTCACCATATATACTAAAAGTAACAGGATCCTTCGTAGCTAGTTCTTTGTGTTTATATATAAAATGCAGCAACTTTTCTAACATACGTAATATCCCATTAAGCCATTATCAAATACAAACTCTCTCAAAAGTTTATGCTTCAACTCCAACCAAACGTTGTAACCTAGATATATCAATTTGGATGCTACATTTTGAGAAGAAGATCGAAGAAGCAAGTTAATATATATTCAAACATATACCTAATATTTCATTATAAGATGCAATGCATCTTATATCTTAAGTTTTCAAAGTTGAATGGTTTTCGATCGAACATAATATTGCAGTTGTGATTAAGTTTGAAACCTGTTATTTTCATCTATTATTTCTTTGTTGGTTTGTACGGCGAGAGTGGTCCAATGTAGAAGTCAAACTCTTAACGATTATGCATATTTAGCTATATAGCAATCTCAGCTGGGCACAGAAAGATTCCATTCTGTGTACCCCTCCTTCCTAGTCGCGTAGAGTCGTAGAGTAAGAGCCATATATGTAACCAAAAGCCAACAGGGATAGACTGGCATGTAAATTTGATCCAATAGTTTTGGGTTTTGAATTTTTGATGATGAATAAGATCTGTGGGTGGGCCCAAACAAAATCTGAGCTTTGAGGCAAATTTCCACAAACTTCAATTTCCCAATAAAGCACTACTACTCCTTGGTGCTTGACTGGGTACTGCATATATATGTTTTCTAGTACCCCTAGCAAACTCTAGCTGATCGAGTAGGTGTCCCAGTCATGGTTGAACAAGAATATTAATATTGATCATCTCATCAATTTGTTTGTCAGTTGGAGATCATACAAATCAAATCCCTTGATTTGTAGGACAAGAAGGCCCAATATTTTCAAAAGGGTGTGTCCCCATGGTGGGACAGTGCTCGATCTTCAGCATATCCAATCTATATATCTTTCTATGTGTACGTCTTTGTCAATTACAAATATAAGAAGAAATATATTCTCTGATATTCATTTGGGTGATCTCCAGCCGAAAGTAAGGTCCTATAAGAATATTAGTGTCCCTAAAATTTGAATCAGAGGAGCTGAAAATTGCAGAGTACATGTTTAGAAAGTGCAACATGGACCTGCCAGATTAGAGCCTTTGGCCTAATCACTTTAATCTTAAGCAATGCTGCTCTTTTTTTGGGTGGTAGGGGACTGGGGAGGTCGTAAAGCTGCTTTTAAAGTACTTCATAAAAATCAATCTCTTCTCAGTTCTCGGCAATTGCATACATCTATACAATTCATTTTATTTTCCTAAACATATTTTATATATGATGGCTTCAAAGTTCAAACCTCCTTCTCGTGTTGACTGTTGGGTTGTGGTCAATGACTCAATGGGGAGGGGGGGACCCATTGAGGTTTCATATTAGACACGGGGTCCGTCACATTATGTCCGAGAGGCCCATACCAGATATTTGACTCTATTGGGCTTCCTTTGGGCTCTTCCTAATTCCAAAGGCTCTAACAAGTAACAAGTAAGGAGAAATTTTCCAAGGTCAGAGGGTATTATTGGTTGACCAACTTCCAACTTTAAACTTCTAAGTAAAAAGGTGACTGAACATTTCATTATATTTGGAATTTTGGATGGAATGTTAATTCCAGTGTCAAGTTAACCAAATTTGCTTTGTCATTAAAAAATAAAAATAAAACTATGGGAGTGTTCAGTAATAAGTATTGTATTGGGTGGAATTCCTCCAAAACAATTATTATAAGGTGGGATCGGAAGATCCTGCACCAGAATGAACCAAGTATTATGGTGAAACAATAATAATGAGGTTTGTGGGCTCCAAAGTAAAAAATGGATACCCTTGGGCCTTGGGCTAAACATGGGCGGATCTAGAATGGGGAACAATTGGCCCACTGCCTCCATTGGATTAGGACCCATTCAAGACGTACGTCTGAGAATTGCGAATGCACCAATAAATGAGGTTCCAATTCTCGAATCCTAAAATTTCAAAAATGATATGCAAGGGCCGCAAGGCATATAATAAATTAGTGGATCCATCCCTTTTTTTAACTGAAAAAAAAAGGTACGAAAGAGGTTAAAGGAAAAAAGAAATGGAATATTTGAACTCTGTCCAAGCATATTTATGAAATTATGATTATATTTTTCATGGTAATTTTGATTGGACATTAGTTTGTGAAAGGAGATTCTAATTAAGTAAAATATTTTTATCTTTCATATTATATATATTGACGATTAGACCAGACGTACGAACAGTGTAAAAGATGTTATATATATAAGAGCTGTAAGAGGCTGGATGTCATGCTCATCATATGACCGTTGACAACTATGAAGAGAGGAAGAGGGAGAGAGAGAGAGTTGAGGCCATAGACAGAGAGAAAGATAAGGTTGTATGATGGAGCTGTTGGAGTCGATTTCAACTCCAATATGGTTTTGGTCACCTAGTTGCAGCAGGAAACTTGCAGTTCAAGCATATACCGAGAATTCCATAAGGATTACACCTTGTGGCCCTATATGGATTAAGTGTTAAAGGTAGATAGAGGCTAAAAGGGATTCCTAGTTATTATAGGACAATGAATTAGTATACTAAGTGAATAAGGATATCCTAATGAGTTTGGTTATGGGATTCGAACTCTTAGGATAAATCAATATGTATATATTAAGCATAGATCCCTTTACACACAGCAAGTACACAAAAGGTCCTACTCCCCATTACGTAGACAGTGTTAAGGCGCTGCAGTGTGAAGAAGGTCTAGGCTTGTTTCTGTTTCGACAAAAATGGATGCTGCTATGGTGAATTCAGGTTAGTGTTTCAATTCATATCAGCCTACAGAATTAACATGTGGTATCAGAGCATGGCTGTATGTTTAGAAACCTTAAGTAAAATTGACAATCTGATTATATGAGAGGAATCATATGTTAAAGACCACTGTATGCATATTTTTGAAATCGAATTTCTCTGTTCAATCTGTATTGCCATGAAAATCATATTTTTCTGTACTAACAGTTTTATGCAGCAGTTTTATTATGTTTGTTTTGGGATTTTCGATTCTGTAACTTGTAGTGTTGCAAGTAATATCTCCTAAAATCAAAACCTATGAAGAATGATCATTTATCTTATTGTATTATCTGAGATATTGTATATATATATGTAAACTCAGGCATGATCAATGTTTTGGAGGGTTCTTGAACTAATTAGGCAAGCAACTCGCAGCCTAGTTAACTTGAGAAGTCTCCAAAACAACAGGTTGTTGATCAAATTGCATGACCAACACATGACAGGTGAAGCACTTATCTGCTCATAAGTGATAATTACTTCACTGTGGTCAGTGTGGTGATGGCTAGCATAGAAGATGAATTTACATGGACTATTAAAGGATTTCCTTCTGTCCATCGATGTGGGAAGTTCTTTATAAGGCAGTACATGTATATTCATAATCTAAGTGCTATAGCATGGTTTACTCTCAGCCCATAGGTGTGAGTCGACTGTGTTAGTAAAGTTTTTTTTTTTTTCTTGGGGATTAAGTTTAACACTTAGTTTTTAAATTCTCAGTTGTAAATTCTTCTTTGAATTTCAATTCCATCCAAACCTTGACTGGTACCAACTTCAAGAAGTGGAAAGCTGATTTAGAGATTGTTCTTGGACTGATGGATTTGGACTTGGCACTAAGGGAAGAGGCACCACCAAAGCCAATTGAGAATGGAGATGAATGGATTGATCCATCAACAAGGGCAAAATATGAAAAATGGACTAAGGCTAATAGAATGTCAATTCTGATCATGAAGAGATCTATGTCTGATTCTGTCAAAGGAGGCATACCAGAGTCAGATAATGCAAAGACTTATCTTGCATCGATTGAAGCTAAGTTTAAAGAGTCTGACAAGGCTGAAATCTCTAATCTTATGAACACTTTGTCATTACACTACTAGGAAGTACCCCATTAGACATCAGTGGAAAACTGATGTCTATTAGGTTTGCGACCGATAAGGGCAGACGTGATATCTAATGTACCCTATTTTCAATATCGGTTTTTACCCGATGTTTATAAAAACTTAGACATCCTATTTGTTTAATTTCCGATATTGTTAATACATAATATATATCGAATTTCCAAGTTTCCGCTATCTATATGCATGGATTCCGATATCTAATGTACTTTCAATATCATTAGTTTTTTAAAAACTGACATTAAAGTGTGTATTATATATCGGTTTAGTTATATTTTTCGATATTGTAAACTCAGCAAAAGCTATGTTTGGTAAGTTGTTACATCACTTTTTTTATTAAAGCGATATTTAATATTGTTAACACATCAGAGTTTTAAATAAAACCGATATATCTATATAGATTAGATATCTGTTTGTCCGTTGTTTCAGATATTATAAGTCTTTTAAATATCATGTTTGAGCTACCATGTGATATAAAAATTATATTAGATATCGCTATTATTTTGTTTTTCGATGTATATGCCTGTATAAATATCATGTTTGAGCTACCATGTGATATAAAAATTATATTTGATATCGCTATTTTTTTGTTTTTCGATGTATATGGTTGTATAAATATCAGCTTTAAGATATTAGATATCAGTGTTGAACGGATATTGTAAATGTTTTTTAATTAAAAAAAACAAAATTAAAATGGATTGTTAGATATCAGTTTTTCCTGTCAAATATTTGATATCAAAATTCGAACATGCAGCATCCAATTTGTGCAATTTAAATGCTTCCATCAATTTCATCCAACATTCTCATACAATATTTCCAACATCCAATTTCAACCATATTCAAGTTAACAAAAATAAATTACAAATCCCTCAACAAGTAGGGATAACCCTAGCTAGCTAATCCATTTTTAACCCCCTAAGAAACTTCAAAAATCTGCACAAAATATAAGGCATGGCTAGTTCTAAATTATGCACACTAGTTAGCTAGCTAGCTAGTTCTAAATTCTGCCTTTTCCTCTACAAAAGATTGGAATGGCAGCAGTACTAATACCATATCCACAAAATGTACGTCAAAACAGTATACCAACATGCATGTCTAAAAATAATGCTCGGTGACATAGTCTCCCCACTCAACTCGGACTTCATCAATTTGGGCTTGGGTGTAACCAGACCGCTTGTTCTTCGCCTTAGACCACTGAAAACATTAAAGACAAGTGCATGATCAGCCACCAAAAGATATGCAATTATATATTCAAATGATAAAAGTTATGGTCTTGCTGCAATCCCAAAACCTATACATGGCAGAGTGCAAATAATATATATAAGGCTAGCTGCATGCTATCAGAGCCACCTAGACATGCAATTGTTCAAATAAAGAAGCTAGGCAGCTGATAGCAATCCCAAAATCCAAAAGGAAGAGTTGCATGTGATAGCCCCCAGCAACAAGCTTAAGTACATGTGATGGTCCAGCAAGCTTTAAAGTTCAATTTACCAGATTTACAACAACCAAAACCATATCCTAGTTTCCTATCAATCCAAAACCAGTTTCAACTTTAAAGATTGAGAAAGCCATATCCAAGTTTCCTATAAATTAAGCTGCATATCCATGAAATTAAAAAAGTCAATTGCATGCAGTTGGAAATTCTAAAGACAAGGGGCAGTTCCAAGTTCAACATGCAAAGTTGCAAACATTCATGCAAAGGACAAATATATGCAGGGCAGTTCAAGCCAATCATACAGCATATCCAAAGGCAGTACATGCCTATATATATAACTTCAAAATCTCCAAAATAACAGATTGATGACATAACCAAAACAAAAATGCAATCAAAATTACATCGGATAATAATTTATATATACTGAAATAGTCAAAAGAATTCTAACCATGGTCTCAAAGGCAAGGTTTGTGTCCTCAATGATCTCTTTCATGTACCTCATCACATAATATGCACATTCAACACCACCTGGTTGTTTAGGACACTACATACAAGCAAAAGACAGCACACATAGAGTTATATATAACAATGGCATCCTTAGTCCAAATCAGAATGACATAAGTCGCTTAAAAAACTCAAGTATAGTACATAGATCGATGCTTACAGCGAGATTCTTCCATTGTGGTGTTTTTCTGCCTTGCCTTCCCGTAACGCCATTGAATATTTTAATGGCACTTGATCACCACAATTTAAATTCAAGTTATGCTCCATTATCAAAGAACTATGCATATTGGTAAATTTATGAGGGAACAGAAACTTACGTATTCACCACTTCCACCCATTCTTGGTTACGAGTCAGTTTTGGAAGAGGATCCATGATGTGAACCACGTCTTTTTCCTCGCTAATGATAGTCAAAATCCAATGGTTGCTACCAAATAGAACGATTATTACCATGGCATGTATGGGAAGCATATATACAAATAGCATTACAAATGACTGACATTCAGGTTCACCAAATAAATACCCTTACCTAGAATTGAACGGCACTAAAAAGACACGGTCACATTTTCCTTGCTGGAACCTGTCTGCTAGGTACTTTGATCTATTCTCTGAATTTCCAATTCCCACAGAGACACGTGCTGGGTCCACAAAACCAACCATTTCAGCCATGTTGGATTCGATAAGCCTATCGTACAGGTACCTAACAATTTTCAAGCATCCATTTGTATCACAACAGTTTATGAGGAAAAAAAACAATGTAGATGAATCAAAGAGTACACTGACCTCATGTACACAACTATGCAGGTTGCTGAAAGTTCCTCCATCCTCAATACTGCAGCTATATCCTCGTACAAGATATAAAGTTTTCGGACAGCTCCAAAGACTTGTTCCTCTATGTCAACTGTGATGGCCTTTCCACTAGAGACCATCTTTTGTAATGCTAAGCGATACAGCAACTTGCATTTGTTCGGGACATTCTTTTCAAGTGAATCCTTCTTGAATAGCTCCTTCGCCATGTTAGGAACATGCTTCATCTGTTTCTAGGGTATCAAATACAAACAACCAGGTTAGTTTCAAGCATGTAGCCTGAAGCAATACCATAGGTGAGGCAACATTTACCTTTTCCTTCATGCAAATAACAAGTTCTTGGGGCCACGCCACGTGACTGCCAACAGCCTGCCCAACTGTGATTAATTCGTCTCGCACAGGAATTGGCAGCAAAGCATCTTCCTTGTCAGCAATGTCAATGCCAACCCGCATGTTTCCCTCACCCAAAGGAACACCATGAACTGTGTCCGATTCCATATCAATTACTGTACCGTATGCAACAATGTTGCTGACATCTCCCACAGCCAATTTGCACGATTTCCCCTACATAAATATAAAAAATCATGGGGATTAAACCTCCACTAGTATGGACATGTTGATTTATTTGTCTTAGATCTAATAATATGAAAAAGGGCACCAAAGATTCATAAGTTACCTTCATTGTTGCCAAATTCAGCTCTTCAATATCAACTACATCGACATCTTCCTTTTCGACCTTTGCCTCGTACAAACAGCTGGCTTTATCGGAAACATTCCCTGTACCGGGAACCGGCATTGGTGTAGATGGTTCTGCAGCCTTGTTCTTTGCCTCCTCCAATTTCGCAATTCTCTCATAAAGCTCCTTACATTCCTTTTGCAACATAGCCACCATCTCAGTCTTTGTCATCACATCCTTTGGCTGTCTTGGAATGTTGAAGTACACCGAAAGAGGGACGTTCCCCCCCACAGCCCTTACCCTACCTCCATGCTCCGGAGTCTCTAAAGCCATGCTTAGAACATCATTAGAGCCTTCGACAGTCAACTCTCCAGCTTTCTTTTTTTCCAACAACTCATCCTGCCAAAACAACAAGATATATCAAGTATCAATTAAGCATATCTAAAAACAATTTATTATATATCAAATTAATCCAAACGACACTCATTCACTTGCTTACTATGACTTTGGCCACCTGATCCACCTCTTCATTCATGTGGCCAGTAGAGTCCTCCCTAGCTTTCTTCCATAGGACAGATCGGTCTAGCTCAGATTCTTCCATATTCTTTTTCCTCTATTCAGCATAAAATCACATGGTTAGTCCAACCGAATTCCCAATTGTTTAGACACAATTCAAATAGCCTTTACCAATTCTTCCTGCAAGCCAATGTATCCTTTCCTTGACAACCTATGAGGATACTTCCGTTTTGCAGTTCTCTGACTTTGAGCTTCGTGTAGTGCCTACAATGTCAACACGTACCTTTTGATCATCCCCTAAATGGAAGCTATTAAACACATATGTACCAGAAATGTCAAAAGAAAACTAGCATATCTACCAGAAACTTGTCTGTTAATCGGCTAGCAACAAAAGCAGTCCAATGCTCTTGCTCAATGAAGTCATACTCCTTTGGTCGGGTCTTTAAAGCTTCCGGATCGTCTTTGAATGGCAAAATGTACTTGGTGGTTAATGCAGTCTTGAAAGATCTCCATTTGGTGCCAGCAGAGGACAGCACCCACTTCTTGCTTTCTGGTGGTAGATCAAATGCAGCCTACAATGAAAAAAATACAAAAACCCTTAGTATGCACTCTATAGGTTTCTGCTTAATCACATATGTATAAATAACAGCTGCATGCTTGTAATTATCGTTATAAATAACACCTTTTCCCTTTTATAACCAAGAAGAGTAGATATATTTTATCTATCATGGAGCTGATTTCTTCCCCTTCTACGGAAAACTTGGAATGAACCATTTAGCTATCCATCAATTTCATTAGTTTATATAGTAAGATTTTCTTAAAAAAATGTCCAATTGAAATAAAATTTTGATATTAAAATGGATATGTAATTAAGTGTGGAACGAATGTGCACATGTGTTCATAATCAAAATTATCAAAATAAGCCATTTTTACAATAATTCCTATACAGTGAAATGTGATTAGCAAGTGAAGAAAGATTAAATACAGATATAACAGCTCTTAATTACCTGTACATCATCCCAAATTTTATTTTTTTCGTCCTCTGTCACAGCCGGCCAGTTATCATACGTAATCGGCACTGATTGCCTTGCCACAACTCCTATGTAAGAAGCCAAATTCGGACGCGCGTCTCCTACTGGCACTCCATATGGATTGTACTCCACTTTCAGCTTCCGACCTAAAGCTTTCCTAACAATGATTCCATGCATCTTTGTAACACCGCGAGAGGATCTGCTGGTGCCTTCATCCGTAACGGTTGCCTTTGAAGTCGAACACTCCTTGGTGGAGGCATTCTTGGCCTTCAATACTGCAGCTTTCTTGGCCTTCAATACTGCAGCTTTATTGGCCCTCAATAGTGCAGCTTTCTTGGCCTTTGACTTTGGTGTGGATACCTTTGACTTTGGTGTGGATACCTTCGTCTTCCCCTTGGGTGTCGAGGCTGCCTTGGCCTTGGATTTCTTTCCTTTTGGTGTTGCCATAACAAACTCCTAGACCTGAAAATTACAACAAAGGGTACAATCAAATTCATTAGCACACAGAAATACATTAGCACCTAAGCTGGGTTACACAATGATCATAACAAGTAAAACAATTCATAATACAAATTTTAAAATACTGAATTTAATAACAAGTTAACACAGTTAATAACAAGTTAAAAATAGGGTTACCCATTGAAATTCATGTCAAAATAGGGTTACACAGTGTTACAAAGTGATCAGAGCAAGTAATACAGGTAAATTCAAATTAATTAGCACACTGAAATTCAAGTTTGCAATTCATAATCACAAATAAAGTTTACAACCCTCACAGCTAATTAACTATCCCCCTTGCATCCTGCCAGCTGGCTTTTTGAGTGATCAATCCATACACCCTCACAATTATCCCTCTTGTAAGTGTTAGCATCCTCCCCCATGATATCATCGAAATCCTCAGCGGGTGGTAATCCAAGGCTAAAAGATTGATGGTCAACAATGGTGTCCCCCAACTCATCCTCTTGAGCACAATCAATAAAGTCTCTATTTGGGGCTGCAAGCACTACTGACCATCTAGAGTCCATGGGGTCTTCTACATAAAATACTTGCTTCACGTGGGCAGCCAAAGCAAACACATCTCCCTTATGACCTATCCTATTAAGGTCAACCAAAAGGAACCCTAGCTCATCTTTTCTAATGCCCTTGTTGTTCTCTACCCATTGACATTTAAACAAAGGCACCTTGAAGTCGTTATAATCCAGCTCCCATATTTCTTGGATTACACCATAGAAAGTCATATCTGTGTAGACCGGATTTTTATCTTTCGCACTTGCCACTTGCATTGTCTTTGCCACCAAGCTCACCCCACTGTTTTGGACAGCGCGTATAGAATCACGTGCCTTTGTGTGATAATGGCAGCTCCCAATCTGGTAGCCCTCATACTGCAGCACACTCATAGGTGGACCAAGAGCTAGCCGCCTCAATGAGGTGGTTATGTGACTGGCTCCATGATTTATTAACTCTACCACCTATATGAACAGATTTAAGGGGTCATTATTACTCAAAAACGGAAACACAAGACCAAATATGTCTATCAAAAAGTGCTGTTAAAGGTAACAAAGTGATACCTTATCACGCAACCAATTGCTAAATCTGCGGTTGTGCTCTTCTAGCAGCCACTTTTCACTTTTCTTTTTACTTGAATAAATAGTATTCAAGTAGGCCTTGTGCAATCTATAAATAGATTACAATAATTACAACATGTTAATAAATTGGTATAAAAAACTGCTAAGTGTTTAAATAACAGAATCAGCGAATCTTACTCGGCATAAGGATCACATTCAGAAGAATTCTCCAAAACACACCGGTGAGCTTGTTCCCATTCTTCACGGGGTACTGAAACTACCCTACAACCTGATAGAGGTC
The DNA here is from genome assembly GCF_963921425.1 of Dryas octopetala. Taxonomy (NCBI): domain Eukaryota; kingdom Viridiplantae; phylum Streptophyta; class Magnoliopsida; order Rosales; family Rosaceae; genus Dryas; species Dryas octopetala. The sequence goes on along the minus strand of NC_141367.1, from coordinate 29,482,403 downwards.
TACTAGTGTTTGGGTCACCCATGCGCGAAGAGGGAATACCAATTGCATTTAGCCCGGATAAATACTCTGAGCAAAAATCCATGGCTTCCTCACCAACATAAGATTCAGCAATGCAGCCTTCCGGACGATGACGGTTTCGGACATAACCTTTTAACACTTTCATGCCTCTTTCAAATGGATACATCCATCTATACCAAACCGGTCCACACAATCGAACCTCTCTAGTAAGGTGCACAGTTAAATGGACCATTATATCAAAAAACGAAGGAGGGAAAACCTTCTCCAGCAAACACAAGGTGATAACAAGATCGGATTGAATTTTATCCAACTTGGACACATCAACCACTTTGGTGCAGAGGGCATTAAAGAAGAAACACAACCTAGTAATAGCATATCTCACATTCTCGGGCAAAACCGAACGTATGGCAATTGGTAGCAATTGTTGCATCAAAGTGTGGCAATCGTGAGACTTAAGACCAAAAAGTTTAAGCTCTTCCATGGACACGAGGTTCTGTACATTTGAAGAGTAACCTTCCGGGACCTTGATACCCAAAAAACACTTGCACATAGCTCGTTTCTCATCCCGAGACAGCGTATATGGAGCTGCAGGCAGAAATGTCCTTTTCTTCCCAACTTCTGGTGCCAAGTCTAATCTGACCCCCATTTCCACAAGATCTAAACGGGCAGCCACCCCATCTTTTGTCTTCCCTGGAATGTTTAGTAAAGTCCCAATGATACTGTCGCACACGTTTTTCTCAATGTGCATTACATCGAGGGCATGCCTTATATAAAGAGTCTTCCAATACTCCAAGTCAAAGAAGATTGATCTCTTCTTCCAACATGGAGCATGGCTTTCACCACCTAAGCTGCTTTTTTTCTGTTTCTTCCCAAAGATACAATTGATTTCTGATACTTTTTCTAAGATGTCCTCTCCACTTAGAGGTGTAGGAGCCTCACGATCGTCTTGCTGGTTATTAAAAGCTTTCATTTGTTTTCGATATGGGTGGTCGCGTGATAAGAATCTTCTGTGGCCCTGAAAACTGATTTTTTTACCATGCTTCAGCCTAATAGAATCTGTGTTTTCTCCACATATCGGACATGCCTTATACCCTTTCACTGAGGCCCCAGACAAGTTACCATACGCTGGAAAATCATTGATCGTCCATAGAAGTACGGCCTTCAAAGTGAATGTGTTTTTTCTGAAACCATCGTACACTCCATCAATTCCATTCCACAATGCTCTCAAATCTTCAACCAATGGTTCTAGATACACATCTATGTCATTTCCTGGCTGCTTAGGACCAGAAATCAACAAACTTAACATCATAAACTTCCTCTTCATGCACAACCACGGAGGAAGGTTGTAAGTCACTAAGATCACGGGCCAACAACTATATCGGCTACGGTTACTATGTGGATTTATCCCATCAGCCGAAAGGGCAAGCCTTAGATTTCTAGGCTCCAAAGCAAAATCTGGCCACTTATGGTCAACCAACTTCCAAGCTGGAGAATCAGCTGGATGACGCATCATGCCGTCAGTCACCCTCTGATCGGCATGCCAAGTTAGGTTCTTTGAAGTTTCACAAGATTTAAACATTCGTTTAAACCTTATAATAGGTGGAAAGTACCACAACACTTTGGCTGGCACCCCTTTCTTCTCAACCACTTCCTTGGTTACCTTCCACCTAGAGAGGTCGCACTTGGGGCACCTTGTTTCATCTTCGTACTCCTTTCTATATAAGATACAATCATTCGGGCAAGCATGTATCTTCACATACTCCATTCCTAAAGCAGTCAATGTCTTCTTCGCCTCGTACGTAGACAAGGGTAGCACATTACCATCTGGCAGCATATCTCCAAATGCGACCAAAAAATCAGAGAAGCAACTATCAGAAATCCCATGCTTTGCCTTCAAGTTGAACAATCTGACCAATGCAGATAGCTTGCTGTACTTATCACAATCAGCATATAAGGGTCTCTCTCCTTCCTCAATGAAACTCCTAAACTTATCTGGATCATGATCGAAATTATCAAATGCTACTTCGCACATATCTACTGTTTCGGACCCAAGAAAACCGTTGTATCTTTCCTCATCTCTAGTTTCACCATGCCATATCCACGTCGTATACCGTTGATCAAATCCATGAAAATACAAATGCTCCCTTACTACTGCAACAGTATACTTACTCAAGTTGACACATCTCTCGCAAGGACAATGAATGTACTTACGATTGCCATTATTGGCTAATCCAAAACTCAAAAAATTGGCAACTCCCACATCATATTCCTTACTCCTTCTATCAGCTTGAATCCATGTTTTATCCATGGATATAACTGATATCAACTTCACATAAAGAGATAGCAAATTAATTCAATATAAAAGGTTCAAGATGCAAAATCACAACCCACTAAGAAACAACCAGGTTATAAGCGTATTTTCCCTAACATGCAATCAAGAAAATTCACGATTCACAAATTTTAAAGCATTCATAACACACAAACATGCTATTCCTCACATGAAAACATGCAAACTAGCAAATTTTTAAGGTCCTAACACACAAACAGACCATACCATAACCCTATTTTTTTTAACCTGGAAACTAGGAATCAGCTATAGATCGTTAGCTGATCACCAAATATTCATATATAGAAGTTTGAAGAAAACCCATGTAAGACCACTTAGATTCCAGATAATCTTTGTTTAATTGACTGTTGTATATTTTCTTGCTGCAGGCTTTGTATTTAATTTATTATGACTGCTATATACCACATTGTACAGAGATTTATATGTTAAATTTCCATATGTTTTGCTTGTTTTAGATCGACCATGCTATATATATGTAGTATGTACCATATACTGGCCTCTATACATAATCTTAGATTAATTTTTGGGAACTTAATTGGATGCATATATGAATTATGAATGAAGCAATATATATTGGTTTCATACTTCTTTCATCTTCGAAACTGCAGTGACTTTTGCAAAATAAAGAATCAAATTTTCATTTTATTTCATCTAGCTAGTAGATATATATTGTTGGGTTTTCTTGGAAATTGCATATTTGCACCCAAACAAAAATATGGGTTTCATAAAGCTAGCTGAATATTACCATTGGAAATTGAACAAAATTCGAACAGCTAGCAGGTGCACAGAATACAAGATGATCATGATATTGCTAGATGTATTGAAGTGATCATTTGAATGAGTAGTTACTTAATTTTAGTCACTATGTGATCAGATCATAGAAGCTAGCTAGGCATTAAGTGAGGGACAGTGACCAGTACTTGTTAATAAGGTACATATATAATTAAACTGGGCTATATAGCTGGTCGATCAGCTAATTGAGTGCATGCTAGCTGCTTGTGCTTTTTAGACCCCAAATTTGAATGCAGAGTGTAAATACCCATTTACTTCATACAACCACCACCATGCAATCAATCTATCCTAGCTTGTACACAAGGCAAGGGAATATATATATATGTTGACTACTGTTAGCTACCAAGGGTCAGGACCACATGAACCACAATACATCTCCATAATTCAACCGCATGAAATAATATTGCAGCTAGCTATGTCAAGTTGTACCTTATTTTGAATCTGATATATGCATGTTTTAATTTTTTTTGAACCTGGGAGGGGTAATGAATTAAATTATAATTTATTAATTATTATGTGTCAAGGGTATAACCATGAAAGCAGAGATCTTGCTGATACTGTAGTACTCTATCTGTGGAATTACTTGCAAAGAAAATGAAATGAGCTACTAGAGAAACACAATACACAAGCTCGTTATCACAATACAGCTATATAGCTAGAGAAAAGGCAAACCTTATATAGCTCGTTATCACAATACACTCGCTGCAGCTCGCTCAGGCTCACAAGCTCCCAAGTCGAAAGCAATTGTACACCTACCAAAGCTCCTGTGGTGCTGAAACCAAAAGCCAGAATTAGCACAAATAAAAACCCAAACTTCCTAAGTTAATTCACAGAATCAATCATGCCAAGAAAACCACAGAATAAGCCCCTAATTAAAAGAAGCAAATGAAGCATTAAGCCCACAAAAAATTAACGCTAATTTGAAGAAACAAATGCACCAGATCCCTAATTTCATGAAGCATACGAACCTAGCTAAGAAATCCATAATTTGAAGAAAAACCTAAACAATAGAAAAGCCCAATTTTGAAACCCTAATTTCAGTAAAGAGAGAATAGGACAGAGAGAAAGAGAGAACCCAGGATGAGATAGAGAGAAGATCGAGGACAGAGAGAAAGAGAGAACCTAGGACGATGACTAATCTTACCTTTTGGCTGCAACCCAGGACGATGAGTGTGGCAGAGAAAGCTCTTGAGGGCGGACGATATGGCTAAGGTCAACTACGCGACGATGACAAGGCCGGACTGTGAGAACGGCGACGCCACGATGAGGGCGTGGGTGAGAGAGAGAGAGAGAGAGAGAGAGAGAGAGAGAGAGAGCTCGGGGTGAGAGGAGTGTGAGAGGAGTGTTGAGCTATAGTGTTTCTGTGTTATTGTGTTTGAGAGGGCGGGAGTAGTGTCGGGTCTAACTTAAGTCAAAACACTTAAGTTGGAACCAAAATTTTTATATTTGAATTTGAGCTGAAACAATTAATATCAGTTTATAGTTTAGATATCGGTTATTGTAGAATTTTAATTTTTACCCAAAAATTTAGATATCGAACCTGAAAACTTGGCGATATATAAATGTATTTAGACATCATTTTTAAAAAACTAAAAATCCAACTGATATAAAAAACTTTGACAATATCAATTTGTGTAAAACCGATATATTTTTAGTGATGTCTAATGGGGTACTTCCTAGTAGTGTTAGCTAAATATGATGGAGAAAAGAGTGTTAAGGAGCACATCATGAGCATTATTGAAGCAGGAACCAAACTGACAGAATTAGAAGTGCCTATGAGTGATGCTTATCTGGTTCACTTGGCCTTGAATTCACTGCCAAGTGAGTACACACAGTTGAGGAGTAGTTACAATACTCAGAGGGAGAAATGGAGTTTAGATGTTTTGATAGGCTTTTGTGTAAATGAAGAAAAGGAGATTAAGAAAAATAAGGCTGAAAGAGTTGTGAATTTTGTGCAAGATTCTAAGGCATCAAGCTCTAGGAATGGCTACAGAAACAATGGTAAGGCTGCAGCAGCAAACCTTTCCAATCATCAAAACTCTTCCAATTCTCCACATCGACCTAACAACCCTCAGGCTACCAAACCAAATGGACTGCAATGCTATTTTTGCAGAAAATTTGGTCACCTTAAGAGAAATTGTATCAAGTATAAGAAGTGGCTAGATAAGAGAAAGGCTAAAGGTAATTTTAAACATGCATTAGTATGTTTTGAATCTAATCTAGTTAATGTTGCTAGTGATTTATGGTGGCTTGACAGTGGTGCAACTATTCATGTTTCCAATACACTGCAGGGGTTCATAAGCAAGAGGGTGCCAAGCAAGGATGAGGTTGCTGTGTTCGTAGGCAATGGAGTCAAGGTGGAAGTAGAGTACATTGGAGTTGTCAGATTGGAGCTGGAATCGGGATTTATTTTGGACTTAGTTGATGTAGTTTATGTACCTTCTATGAGAAGGAATTTAATTTCTATTAGTAAGTTGATTAGATCCAGTTTTAGGTTTGTATTTGACAAATTTGGAATTTCTATCTATAAGGATGATGATTTAGTTGGCAAAGGTTTGGTTTGTGATAATTTATTTAGTCTTTGCTTAAAGGAATCTAATAATATTGTCTGCAACACAACTATCATTGACAGAATTCTGCCTAAAGAAACCTCATCTAAGCTTTGGCATAAAAGGTTAGGACACATTGGACATGAAAGGATGCAAAAACTAGTAAAGAATGAAGCCTTACCTACACTGGACAGTCAAGTTGATGAATTCTGTATTGAATGTATAAAAGGAAAAATGGTAAATAACAGAAAGAAAGGTGCAATTAGAAGTGAAAACCTGCTTGAACTCATTCATACAGATATTTGTGGTCCATTCCCTAAGCCCACACATGATGGTTTTCGATATTTTATTACATTCACTGATGACTTCTCACGTTTTGGTTACATTTATCTCTTGACAGAGAAGTCAAGTGCACTAGAAGCTTTTAAGATATACAAGGCTGAAGTGGAAAACCAATTAGATTTGAAAATTAAAATGGTGAGATCTGACAGAGGGGGTGAGTATTATGGAAAATATACTGAGGAAGGCAGGAACCCTGGACCCTTTGCCAAATTTCTACAACAAAATGGCATAGTTGCACAATATACCAACCCAGGCACACCCCAACAGAATGGGGTATCTGAAAGGAGAAATCGAACACTAATAGAGATGGTGAGATGTATGACATGCACTAGTGGCTTGCCTGATTTTCTGTGGGGAGAAGCACTTAGGACTGCAAACTATATTCTAAATAGAGTGCCCTCTAAAGCTGTAACCTTGACTCCATATGAGTTGTGGTTCAAAAGAAAACCAAGTTTTAACCATTTTAAAATTTGGGGATGCAAGGCAGAAGCAAGAGTGTATAATCCTGCAGAGAAGAAGCTTGACTCTAAGACTGTGAGTTGTTATTTTGTTGGCTATCCAGATAGAACTAAGGGTTTTAGATTCTATTGTCCTAACCACAGTACAAGGTTTGTTGAAACAGGGAGAGCTAAGTTCCTAGAAGACCCTGGTGCTATATCTGAGAATAATGAATTTGTTTTTGATGAGTTAGAAGAGCCTATAGCCATGCATACTGCAAGAGGAAGAGAATTAGAAAAACCTGTTGATATAGCAGTCTCTGATTTAAGCATCAACAAGGAACCTATACCAAACCAACCATTAGAAACAATTAATGATCCAAAAATCGTAGATAATAATGTTTCTGATGATGTAACTTCAATGCAAACCAGCAATGCAGTCATAAGAAGATCAACTAGAGTCAGGAAATCTGCATTATCAAATGATTATGTTGTTAACTTGCAGGAATCCGAGCACCATGAGGAAGGTCTTAATACTGATCCTTGTACATTCAAAGAGGCAATGACAAGTGAGGAAAATGAGCACTGGTTAGGAGCTATGAAATCAGAATTGGATTCAATGAAGCAAAACAAAGTTTGGGAATTAGCTGATTTGCCAAAAGGGGCCAAACCTATAGGAAGCAAATGGGTTTTCAAAACAAAAAGGGATTCGAAGGGGCAGGTTGAAAGGCATAAGGCCAGACTTGTTGCCAAAGGATTCACTCAAAAAGAAGGTGTGGATTTCAAAGAAACCTTCTCACCAGTTTCCACCAAAGATTCATTTAGAATCATTATGGCCATGGTTGCACATTTTGACTTGTTTCTGCACCAAATGGATGTTAAAACTGCATTCTTGAATGGAGATCTCTATGAGGAGATTTATATGAAACAACCAGAGGGTTTCATTCAAGAAGGGAGAGAAAAGTTATTTTGCAAACTCAAGAAGTCAATCTATGGTTTGAAACAAGCATCAAGACAGTGGTATCTTAAGTTTGATGAAGTGATTCAATCTTTTGGTTTCTTTGAGAACCAAGTGGATGAGTGTATCTATGTTAAGGTTAGTGGGAGACATTTTGTGATTTTAGTATTATATGTAGATGACATTCTGCTAGCTAGTACTAATTTGACTATGCTGAATCACACTAAAACTTTCCTATCTAAAAGTTTTGATATGAAGGACATGGGAGAGGCTGCATATGTGTTAGGCATAGAGATTACTCGAGATAGGGAGAAAGGGATACTAGGTTTATCTCAAAAAGGCTATATAGAGAAGGTACTGAAAAGATTTAATATGAGTTTTTGCACTGGTACAGATTTGCCTTTGGGAAAGGGTGACAAATTAAGTAAGAAACAAGCTCCAATTACTGACCAAGATAAGCTAGAAATGCAGTCAAGACCCTATGCTTCACTTGTGGGAAGTTTAATGTATGCTCAAGTCTGCACAAGGCCAGATATAGCTTTTGCCATTTCTGTCCTTGGAAGGTTTCAATCAAATCCGGGGATGGCTCATTGGGTGGCAGCTAAGAGAGTGATGAGATACTTGAAAAGAACTAAGGATTACAAGTTGTGCTATAAAAGGAGCAATGTATTAGAGTTGATTGGATACACTGACTCCGACTTTGCAGGATGTCCAGACTCTAAAAAGTCTACTAGCAGTCATGTTTTCCTATTTGCAGGAGGGGCAATTTCATGGAAAAGTGTCAAGCAGTCTACAGTGGCATCTTCAACCATGCATGCTGAATTTGTTGCATGTTATGAAGCTACTATTCAAGCTGTATGGCTGAGAAATTTCATTTCCAGCATGAGGATTTTAGAAAACATAGAAAGGCCTGTTCAAATATGGTGTGATAATAGTGCTGCTGTAGATTTCACCAAGAACAACAATAGGTCAGCTGGTACTAAGCACTTGGACTTGAAATTTTTGTTGGTAAGGGAGAAGGTCAAGTCAGGATATACTCGAATTGACCATATTGGTACTGACATGATGCTTGCAGACCCACTTAACAAAGGCTTGCCTAATTCAGTTTTTCATAAACATGTGGCCAACATGGGATTGGTTTCTGGTTTTGATATGCAGAATTAGTGGGAGTATTGTTGTTTCAGCCATTTCTTTGTTCTTTTTTTGGTTAGTCATTAAAGTTTTTGGATGTTTGAATAATTTTTAAGGAATTGTAGCTTGTCTTTTTCTGGTTTAAAGTTTATGAAATTGATGTTTCAGTTTTGACAGTTTTTATCTTACTGAATAACAATTTCATATGAGGAATATAAGTTGCATTATAAATATGGTTGTCTCTTTAGAGACATGAGGCAGATTTGTAATATATATATATATATATATATCTGATCAAGGAAGGATCTGGCAAAATAATTGTGTTTATTATGCATTTCTATATGCATTCGGGTGACACTTCAAGAAACACATTCATTATTTGTTTTTTCATTGTCTTGTTGGAGTTTCATGTGGTTATGAGTACTTGTATATGTAGTTTCTAAGGCTCAGGATAACATAAGCAGTCCAAAAGTTTTTGAAGCTCTGTACAATAACTCATTTCTGACAAGGGACTTGTGGGAATCATAATTCAATGGAATTCTTGCGCACTAAAGGGTTGTGCTGAACTGCATATGCATCTATTTGACCAAGTAGGAGAATGTTGGAGTCGATTTCAACTCCAATATGGTTTTGGTCACCTAGTTGCAGCAGGAAACTTGCAGTTCAAGCATATACCGAGAATTCCATAAGGATTACACCTTGTGGCCCTATATGGATTAAGTGTTAAAGGTAGATAGAGGCTAAAAGGGATTCCTAGTTATTATAGGACAATGAATTAGTATACTAAGTGAATAAGGATATCCTAATGAGTTTGGTTATGGGATTCGAACTCTTAGGATAAATCAATATGTATATATTAAGCATAGATCCCTTTACACACAGCAAGTACACAAAAGGTCCTACTCCCCATTACGTAGACAGTGTTAAGGCGCTGCAGTGTGAAGAAGGTCTAGGCTTGTTTCTGTTTCGACAAAAATGGATGCTGCTATGGTGAATTCAGGTTAGTGTTTCAATTCATATCAGCCTACAGAATTAACAGGAGCATCCATTATTAATTAGCAGTTGTTCATCTCGAAATAAAATTATTGTAAAGGAGCCCCCATAATCCCATATATTTAGAGGGAGTTAGAAAGCAGTCATGGCAGCTACCTATACTGAGTGCATTCATGCATAGCTGGGCTTAATCTTTGGGGTTTCACTAATTTCTCGCACATCCTTATCTCAAGTCTCAATCTCTTTTCCAGATTTCTCCTATATTATCACATAAATATGGAGCATATTTATACAATGCTAATAATCATTTAATTTAATATATGATACTGAATTACTGTTTTAATAAGAAAGTCATGAACAACAGTTATTGATAAAAAAAATGTAACATACGATTGAATTGGTATTTAATTGGTATCCATGGAAGGGTCTTGGCGGGCCTATTAAACTCTAGAATAGTCTTAGAGCAATTCAATCCAAGTTTGTACCGCTGTACGTATCTGTTCTATTTTGAGCTTTGATTATAATACCATCAGTCGTATCTTGGCAGCCTATGCTATATACATATATGCAACAATAATGCTGTGTATGACTGACCACTGGAGAAATCAATTACTAGATATCACGAGTTTGTTGGGCAGCTACAGCTACATACTAATGAATATGTTGTTACCACTGCAAAGTGCAAACTGCAAACTGCAAAGCAGGTGTAATGGAATGGTATAGCACTATAGCCAGATGACCCAGTAGGCTATTACGATTAGCATTGACGTGACAAGAGAATGTTGCTCCAAAACTGCCATAAACTATACAAACAATGACAGCCATGTGAATGTATATCATGTAATGTAATTTTTCTATTTCTATGGATATTCAGAACAATCATCAGCCAGAGAAATCCATACAGACCCAATCAAATTATTGAATAAGAAGATCCTAAAGGACTGTTACAACCATTGATTAGGATGGACCCTACAGCATCAATCAACGGTATCTAACAAGGCTCCATTGAATAGATTCAAAGATAAATGAGGCAGCTGTGTTTATGGCCATGCAATACAAAAGAGGGAACAGACTCACAAAGTGAGAACTTTTGTCAGCTTGAATTTCCCACAATTACCAAATTCACGCGCATCATTCCAATCCAACCCAAGTCCTTCCATAAACTCCATTCTTTATTTCTTGACCGGACCTATAATTGCCCAAAATCTATGCCCCCACCACTGTCTTTTTCTAGGAGAATAACAGACAAGCAAGAGTTCAAAAATATTTTTTCTCATATATTGTAGAACCAAATAATTATTAAATTCAAATTAAAAAAATGGAAATCGGAGTTTGGACTCGGCACCGAGTCACGGGCTCGTTTCGTTTTGTCACGGTAGTGCGCAGCCATGACGTGAAAATCCGAGCCGCGACCTGTCCCTGTCAAACTCGAACAAAAATCCTTGTTGCATCAGATTCCCTATCACCCCAAAACCTGACCCGGACTCGACGGGTTGGATCGCCAAGCACTTGACCCGGTCCGCTGTCTCTATGAAGTAGCTACTCGGAGGCGGCGCGAAAACTGCCTCCCCAACGAGTCTGAAACTCAGCCTGGGTAGACTCGGCCTCGCCACGCCCGACACGTTGACGCAGAGATCGAAGCCCGGAGTCGCCTCCGCTGGGCTCGCGAGCCTCATGCTCCGTTTAAACGCCGTTAAGATGACACGGTAAGCCGGCTCGGGTAGGAAAGTTAAAGTCGTTCCTGAGTCTATGACGGTGCCGCCGTTACCAAACTCGTCGAGGGACCAGACGGAGGGGCGAACCGGTAATTTTACGCCGTTGACGGAGACGCTCTTGATTCCAATGTAGTAAAATGTAGGTGAGAGAGAGTTCAGTTGCAACGGCGTGTAGCTTATTTTGGAAACGGCGTCGTTTTTGGAGGAGCCTCCGATTCTGAGGTAACTCGTCGGAGGCGGGGAGAGAGTGTAGTCCTTCAGACAATACGAGAACTTGGTCCCGAACCGGCGGCCCAGTTGGGACGCGAACGAGATGGGCCCTCTACCCAGGCCCATGACTCCGTGGGCCCCATTGAAGCTGGCACCGGTCACACTCGGACCCGAAACTTGAAACCCGCAACCGAACGCTAAGTTCCCGAGCTTGGTTTGCGTCCCGGAGCTGGTGTTCAACGTCGTCGTTTCTTTGGAGAAGAAGCCGGAGGTCTGGGACCCGTCGGAGTAGGCGTACTCGTAGCGGCAGGGGCTGTGGAGCGGGGTGTGGTTGCACCGACTCGGGTCGGGTTGAGGGACGAGTGCGCAGGCCGGGTCGTAGCAGTGGTAGGGCGAGAATGTGGTTGAGTGGCGAGCGAGGAAAGCTGAACCGGGGCCCCGATTGGTGCAGTTTCTGCAGGCGGAGCACCGGAGCCACACCAGATCGCTGCCGGTATCGGCGACGAGTACGAGTCTCTGGGGAGGGGTACCCAGACGGAGATCGACGAAGTACTGGCCGGAGCCGGCAGAGGCGCCGGATATGACGGGGGAGCTGATGGCGCCGGCACGGCGAGAGTGGAGCAGGGAGAGACGGTGGGTGTCCAAAGAGAGGGCTTGTGAGGGCGAACGGGGCTCCTTGTGGAGAAGAGGTAGTTGAAGGTATTTTAACTTAGTGGGTTGGGAGTTGCAGAGGAGGTGGTGGTGTGTGAAAGTGAAGAAGACGAGGAAGAAGAAGAAAGAGAGTGGAGAGAGTGACACCATTGTTGTTGTGGTTGCAAGGAGAGAGAGAGGAAATGACGACTCAATGAGAGTGAGGAGGACAGTTGGGTGAGTGAGGACGCGTTTTGGCTTCTAAAGGCCGTATATGGTATACCGTATACTGTATTTCTGTACGTACGTAAACATTTTTCCGCTTATGTAGAAGCTCTTGGTTCGATGTGCGTGTCCCTAATTACTAATACATTATTTTGTTTATGATAACTAGAAAACATTGATAAATTTATGCAAACAATAATGTAGGGAGATTATATTTGAGTGCTGCTATTTGCACACCTTTTATAAAAGTAAAAATTAAAAATGGGTTTATTTCATATTTAGTACCTAAACTTTGACCCTTGTCTTAATGTGGTACCTAAACTTTTATTTGTCCCAATTGAGTACCTAAACTTTTATTTTGTGTCTAATAGGTCCCAAAATGAATTTTTGTTAAAATTGTCAATAAAAATTAGGGGCAATATAGTCAAAGTATATTTTAATTATTTTCTTTATATGTTTAAAATTATTAAAAAAAAACACACAACAAACAAAAAAAATTAAAAATTAAAATTAAAATATAAATTTTTTGAAGTGACTATATTGCTCCTAATTTTTGTTGATAATTTTAACAGAAATTCATTTTGGTACCTATTAGACACAAAATAAAAGTTTAGGTACTCAATTGGGACAAATAAAAGTTTAGGTACCACATTAAGACAATGGTCAAAGTTCAGGTACTAAATATGAAAAAAAACCCATTAAAAATCAAAAGAAAAGACACATTCACCCCTCACCCAACACACCCCTCATTCTCAGACCCAAAAAAAAAAAAAAACCCCTCATTCTCAGCCTCACCTCGACCACTTTCCCTCCTTCACCCGACCTACCCACCTAGCCCCCTCCCTCCCTCCCTCCCTCCCTCCCTCCCTTCCTTCCTTCGTCTCGCCTGCAACACCAATGGCCGAGCACATCGTCTCTAGCTAGCAAGTCAAGCCTCACCCTTCTTCTCCGAGGTCACCTGCAACATCACGCCTCAACCTGCTGCAACCACAAAAAAGCACCACTGCCAACAAAAAAATTGCAGCTGGTTCGATGGCTATATGTCGAATGGGTTGTGGATTTTCGGCGACTATCTGTCGAATGAGTTGTGGATGTTCAGTGGGTTGCTGCCGAAGAAAACTCAAATTTTCGGCAAACTAGTGTCGAACGAAGGAGAAAGCAGAGAGAGAAAGGGAGGGAGGGAGGAGAGAAGAAAAGAGAGAGGAGAGAAGAAACAAGGGCTTATAAAATATATATAATACAATATCAAAATATACATATTTTATAAGAGGAATAGAAATGAGACTTATTTGTATTAGTAGGATGCACCGTGCACATCTAATATCAAAATGTGTTCTTCCTACGATAAAGAAGCTTTATTTTAGCAACTATAACTTAGTATTATTGCCCCTGCAAAACACTAAATTAATGAGTTACCAACTTACCACTAAAAAACACAAGATTAATGAGAGATTTGAAAATTCAAAGGACTACCCGGCCAAAAAAAACAAGAGCATTGGTTTCAGCTCAGTTGTTTAGCTGGGCCTTCGAAGTTGGACCAATAAGAAACCTGACCAAATCAGGGTTCTACCACCATTCACGACAAGTCATTTGGGCCTTAGATATAGATGGTGCTAATTTTTAGTTTTGTCTAGAACATTGGGTTGTCCCAAGTTTTCAAATGAACCAGTAAGATAATTTTTTTTGCTGAGAATGAACCAGTGATGATAGTCAATTGAAAATTTGAAATCAACTTGAAAAAAATAAAAAATACTAGAACTTAAGGCTCTGTTTGGTATCCAGTTCAATTTTTTTATTTAAAATGTGAGTTTTCAAAATAAATTTTAAAAATTTGAAAACTTGTTTGATATGAAATTTGAAAACAATTTTAAAAATTTTAAAAATGATGGCATCTAAGGAAGAAAAAAGCGTAAAAAAAACAGAAAAAGAAAAACTATATTTTATCGTTTTTAAAAAGAGACCTGTTTTTAAAAATGATCGGTCAAATATGTTCTAGTGACTAAAACATGTTTTCTTGTTTTTTTTTTTTTTAAAGTTTTTAAATAGGATATCAAATAGGCCCAGATTCTGCTTACCCTTAGCTGACCAATTATGATAAGGCTTCACTCCATCCTGATCGATCTACTACACGTGCATGGTTTTTTTTTTTGGGTTGTAACTTTTAAATACAAGGTTTCAGGATTAATTATAACAAATAAGGTTAAAATTAAGTAAATAAATGCGAGTACATAGGCAGATGAGTAGATGAGAGAGCAAACATGTGATCTAGTACTGCATGGATGGACAAAAGTCCAATGTGTTTGTCTTCCATGCATGGTGGTGGTACTACTGGTACTTTGAATGTTTATTTTATAGACAATATATTAAGCATTGTACTGGGAATAAATTTCAATAATATTAATTGTAGATATATCATATATGGGTTTTGGACAAAAAGTAAAAAATTGATACGCAACTGATGTGCAGCTAGCTCTATGAATTAAGGTGTTTAGCATTGTCAGTTTGTGACTCTGTCGCTATTCGTCCTAGCAACCAACATTAAATAAGTGGATATTTTTTTAGGTATAAATTCAATTTAGACACATAACTAGATATGTCATTTCAACGGAGTCCACGAACTTTAAAATATTTCAAATATACACCCAATCTACTATCTAAATTGAAAAATGAACTTTCATCAATTGATTCGTTGAGATATCAGTTAAATGTCAGCTTGGTTTTTGCTGACCGAGATTACTTGGCAACGTGGCACCATCTTAACAAACTTTTCCCGCCAAATGAGCGACATGGTGACACATGTCCACCTAACCCTTGACATGGGCCCACAAACTCATCATCTCTATCCTGCTCGTCGAACACAGGTGAGAGATTTATATTCGAATTCGAGAGAAAATGTGATGTTTTTTGGAGACTAAATGGTTAGAAAAGCGTTCGACGAGCGGGAAAAAGGTGATGAGTATGTGGGCCCGTGTCAAGTGGACACGTGTTGCTCATTTGGTGGGAAAAGTATGCTGAGTTGGAGCCACGTCGCCAATTAATCCTCATCAACAAAAACCAAGCTGACATTTAACTGATTTCTCAACAAATCGATGGACAGAAGTTCATTTTTCAATTTAGATAATAAATCGGATGTATATTTGAAATATTTTAAAGTTCGTGGACCCCATTAAAATGACATATATAGTTATGTATCTAAATTGAATTTATGTCTTTTTTTTTAATATTTATATAGATTTTTCCATAGATATATTCATAGATTCACCCGCAAAGCTAAAGCCAGTGGCACATGCGCATGCACGGGCACAAGTCACCGATTTTTTTAAATTTTTTATAATAAAGCTATGTATGGCTATGAGAGACTGAGATCTTTGTCCTGGATACCCAAGTTTCTAATAAAACTATGTATGGCTATTGGATCTCTTCATAGTGGCCTAGTTACATAATGCCCATTGGGGGCATTTGATCCCCCTCAAATGTGTGTTAAGATGCAGATTTGCCCACATATATATTAATTTCTTAAATGGGTTAATTACAATTTACTTCCCAAATTAATTTTTTTGACAATTAACCTTTACACTATATTCTGTCATGCAAAAGACTCTCAACCCATAAAAAAAAAAGTCTTTTCTGTTAATTTTGCACATGTGAGACTTAGAGATAATGCCACTTATGCAAAAATGACGACCCTTTTGACTTTTTTTGACGGAATATGGTTTATATATTTGATGGAACATACAACATAGTTTGAAGAGTGAAGTGTAAAAAAATTTAGTTTGGAGAAAAGTTGAAACCCTCCATAGTTTAAGGAGATAAATTAACCCTTCATAAACTTTTTCCTAAGAAAAAGGCTAAAAGATGTTCGATAAAATACATAAAAGAGACTTTTCATAAGCTAAAATTGAGTTAGGCATCCTATCACTGCTCCACCAAGATGAATTATATGACTCTTCCACTGCTCTCCACCTAATAAGTTAAATTTTTGGGATGATTATTCAATGTTCTAATTATCGAGTAATTCATGATTTCTCCAAAATCTTATTTGAGGTCCATTTAAATCATTGGTAAAGCATAAATTCTCACATTTACAATAAGCATTTAAATCCCCATTGCGCCCTAGCTAGCTAGCATGTATGGGTTGCTTAATTAATATAGTGTTCTAACTAGTAATTATAAAAAGGAAAAGGTACCGCGGTCAGTTTTCTCTGTTAGCTACGTACCTTGTCCATCAATTATGACCCGACAATAATCACTAGACCAAATTTTGACTCTTATTTTAGATATATATATATACACAACTTACAAGAGAATTATAAGCCATACATATATGTACAGTTTAATTACATTGCAGACATGTGCATTGTCGCCTAGCTAGAACATGAAGGGAATTAATTAAACTTTCGATCCTCCAAAATTAGTCAATGTTATAGATATATCTAGCTACTTAATTGGATCATAAGCCATCTGACTTTTTAACATGTTTCGGGTGTTACATTGTGCATATCACATCACAACCACATATATCCACCTAAATATTGGAGGAGAACAAATCGTAAAGTATATGTAGCACTCAATTTTCTCTTTAAGTTGCACCATATATGCTCCGCTTTTGGGAAACAATTTCACGTGTGAGTGTGTTACCATTAATTAACCTGATTGGAAAATTAATAACAGAAAAAGTTTGTTGCTAGAAATCAACGTGAGCTAGCTACTTGATAATGTATAGAAGATAGTATAATTAAGTAATTAACAGCATATATATGCTCAAGTCATACCTGATAGAATTAGAGCATCCAACCCAAAACCAATTGGCAATGGATGGAGAGGCCCAAGACTTATAAGCACATATGCTAAGTCTTAGTTTTCCGATGTGGGACATTGTTCCACATTACTCTCAACACGCCCCCGCACGTGTGGCGATATTTTTGAGCCTTACACGTGAACAAATTATATTGGGTGACGTGGGAGCACGTGTGACCATTGGGCCTTACACGCGGATAACCAAGCTCTGATACCATGATAGAATTAGAGCATCCAACCCAAAACCAATTGGCAATGGATGGAGAGGCCCAAGACTTATAAGCACATATGCTAAGTCTTAGTTTTCCGATGTGGGACATTGCTCCACATTACTCTCAATAATATCCATGGACAAGATGACTGAACCCCTCAGTCTCCATTAAAAGAAAAAAATGGGCCCTCTCCATAAAAAATGAAAAATAAATAAAAGAAGAAAGGATGCAATATATGAGTTAAAGAAAGTAGAATGGGGAAATAATGAAATTTTTAAATGAAGTGGTGTGTGGAGTAATTTATTGGGATGCATATAAAAACTTTGGTGTAACCATGCAACTGATATGCATCAAGTAATGTAGAATTGGATACTCCATGCATATTTTAATTCTTGACCAAGCTTTGAATTAATTGTTTTATAGTAATAGAAGGGATCCAACCCTTATTTTATTATAGGGAAAAATTTACAAACAGGACACATACTTTGATGGTTGTTTCATTTCAGGACATTAATTTTGATTCGTGTTAATGAAGGACACATACTTTTATTTTGTATCAATTAAGGATCCTTTTTTTATCTCAACTTTGGCCCGACATTGGACCTATCAAAACTCCACCAAATATAGCAAACTTATACTTGGTTTAAAGCTATGCATCTCCTCTTTACAACCATATAAAAATTACTCAAATCAGACATCTACAACTCCAGATAATTGGCCCAAAAGTAGGGTACCCGAAACTGTCCAATCGGATCTCTGGAAAAAAATCTAGAAAATCGGACAATTTCGGGTACCTTAGTTTGGGATCGATTATCTGGAGTTGTAGAGATCTGATTTGGGTGATCTTTATATGGTTGTAAAGAAGAGATGCAAATCTTTAAACCTAGTATATATTTTTTTTTTTTGAATTTGGTGGAGTTTGATGGGTCAAACGTCGAGCCAAAATTGAGATAAAAACTAAAAAAAATATGGTCCTTAATTGACACAAAATGAAAGTATGTGTCATTCATTAACACGAAATGAAGGGCGTAGTAAGCGACAAAATGCTTCGGGGAGTTAAAAATAAGCCTAGATCCGGAGATTCCCGAATAGGTCAACCTTTCGAACTGCTGCTTAATCCATGGGTAGGCAAGAGACAACCTGGCGAACTGAAACATCTTAGTAGCCAGAGGAAAAGAAAGCAAAAGCGATTCTCGTAGTAGCGGCGAGCGAAATGGGAACAACCTAAACTGTGAAAACGGGGTTGTGGGAGAGATACTCTTGAAAATTGTTCAATTATATCTAGTTGTGGGGTCTCAAAATCTTTAAACCCAGTATAATTTTTTGTTATTTGGTGGAGTTTTGATGGGTCCAATGTCGGGTTAAAGTTAAGATAAAAATTTTAAAAAAAACATGGTCCTTAATTGACACAAAATGAAAGTATGTGTCCTTCATTAACACAAAGCAAAATTAATGTCCTGAAATGAAACAATCGTATGTGTGATATTTGTAAATTTTTCCCTTTATTATAATTATAACTCATTTTTTTATTAACACTCGCCACTTTAATTGACTCTAATATTGATTGACCCTAATTAAGAGTGGAATCGGTTCGGTAACCGAACCGATTGGCCAAGACCGACTACTGAACCGCCACCAGCAGAATGGCCAGATTCGCCACCGCCACCGTCACCGACAAGATCGGTTACCGCCTGTTTCGGTGTCGGTCGGTGGAAATCGGTTTTGGAGAGAGAAGAAGAAAGGTAGGGAAGCTTAGCTGGTTTGCCGGTGACTTTGGCATAGACACGGGAGAGGAAGGCTTGATGGTGGCAGCGGAGTTGGTGGCAGGGAAGAACCGTCGCGAGCAAGGACGGCGACGTTGTAGGTCATGTGGAGGCTGGAGCTCGCGAGCAGGGACGACAACGTTGCAGGTCGAGTGGAGACTGGAGCTCGCAAGTAGGGACGACAACCAAAAACTCTACAACTCGCGAAGAAAAGAAGAAGAAGAAGAAGAAGAAGAAGAAGAAGAAGAATGGGTTTTTTGGTACTTCGAGATTTGTTCAGGTTTTGTCTGGTGATTTTGCAGTTTTTCTCGGTTTGTCAGTCAAATTTCCCACCCTTAACCCTAATATTATACTCTTGAAAATTGTTCAGGTATATCTAGTTGTGGGGTCTCAAAATATTACCCATTTAAGTATAATAGAAACATATTCATAACGATCGAGGAGCCTAATCACAATTGTTATCCCATATTAATTAGTGATGCACCATACTGTAAATTAATTGTTCTAGGTCCTATCATAAGGTTTGGGAGGTTAATACATATGTAAAATTGAAATAGGTAGGAATAAAGCATTAATTGAAAATATTCATATATATATATATGTATGTTGTATTGATGATGATGAAGGCAGTCAGAGAGAATGAAAGGGACATTTGGTAGCCAGTCAAAGCAGGTAGCGTTGGCTTCTATGGTGATAAAGCAAGGTGCAGGGGGTCTAATAATAATGTACAATATTATAGGCTGTACGTGTGTGAATGTGTGTGTTAGACTGCTACAATGTGTATTCATCATATATATAATTGTCCTCTCCTCCTCCTCCTCCTCCTAGAGAGTCCTTGTCTTTCTCTTTTCTCTTTATAGCTACCTACTCTACGTCTCTACTCTATCCAATATATCTACGGTGGTCACTCCACTTTTAGGCCCTCTTTCAAAATTCTATAAGTTTAATTTTTTCAGACGTTGATCAGCTCCCCATCTGAAAAAGATGGAATACGATAGGTCGCTATCCACCCTCCCCCACCTTTATAACCCCACCCACGTGATGTGTCACCGTAACCGTACATGTTCAACACAATTCTCTGTTCATTTTCTCTAAAAAGATCAATAAACTAGCTAGCTGAATTATGATTAATGGTGAAACGAACAAGTAGCCTTCCCTTATTGGCTTCTCCATCTGAAATAAATAGATACCAGCTTCCTGGTCTTTGTTTCAGCTCTACCATAACACCATCACCAGGTGACCTCTCACGAGTCACTACACTTGGACTCTTTGTTCCTTTATTTTACTAGCTAGCTTGTACTGTTGCTGTTCTAGTGTTGTACTCGATCCGGCGCTCAAAATCTTAAACATGTTTCCTTCTAGCAGCAACAGTAATTACCACCAGTCTATTCCATGTACCAACGATAACCAGCTTGAAAAGTCCTTGGCAATTACTAACCATGATGATCAAAACCCTAACCATGAAAAGTGCTACGAGTACCCACCTTTTCTTGAAGATGATGGAGTCATTCTGAGTTACTTGCTGTCGCAGCAACACCTCTTGCTTGGGTGCACGAGTACTTCTTCTTGTCAAGCTGAAATGAGCGTTGTGGCTTCAAACCAAGATCTGGAAGCGTTAATGGATAATCATGCCGACAAGGAGATCACCACCATCTCCAAAACTAGTAAAAAAGATAACGGAGGTGCTTCCACAAAGCCAGCAGAGGTTCCAGTTCGAAAGAGAAGGACCGGGAAAAAGGACCGCCACAGCAAGATCTGCACCGCTCAGGGCCCACGAGACCGGAGAATGAGGCTTTCTCTCCCAATTGCCCGCAAGTTCTTTGATCTTCAAGACATATTGGGCTTCGACAAAGCAAGCAAAACTATTGAATGGCTATTTTCCAAGTCCAAGACTGCCATCAAGGAGCTCAAACAAAACTTGTCACCGGGACTCGCTCAAAGTAGTACCACCAATAACATTATTGCTACTACTACTTCCACTGAGAGTAGTGAGGTTGTATCAAACACAAGACCGAATGTTTCCAAAAACAAGATGATGATGATGAGGAAGTTGTGTACGGTTGCAAAGGAATCGAGGGCAGAGGCAAGAGCAAGGGCGAGGGAGAGAACAATAGAGAAAATGAGGATCAGATTATCATCATCATCATCAAACCAAACTTGCTCTCACCATCCTCATCAAGTAAACCCTAATCATTTCTGCAGTGCCCAACAAATGACTAAATGTGCTCAAAACCCCACCATTAATCATCAATTGTTTGGGGCAAATTCCGAGGAGGGGGAGGAGGAAGATGATGACTTTCCAGGTTTTCCTGGGAATTGGGTCATCAACAATTCCAAGATGCAGTCTTCTTCAATTCTCCCCTACACTACTACTACTTCTACTACTTCAAATGCCCTACAACTAAACCCTAGTTCAATCTTCATGATCACCCAAGACCAAAACCCTAATTCAAGTTTCATCAACACTGCTATTGCTCAAGACCAAAACCCCAGTACGACTGCACTCTTCTTGCACTCCTATATATAGCTGCTGCGGCCAACAGAATTCACGGTAATTTGTGTAGTCCAAGCGGGTAACTTAATTTCTTTGCAAGTGCGCATGTGTCTTCAACTTTTTTTTATTTTTGGGTAAAGAGTGTGTCTTCAATTTTTATTTCAATGAATTGTTAGCAAATTTAATTTGAAGATATATGTTGATGAATTACTTTCTTAAATTTATAAAATTGGGTGCTATATACGGTACTGTCAGGTATATATATAATCAAATTCATAATTGCATAATTAATTATCCATAATATATATTCTCATGAATTAAATTTTCCACATTAAACAATTAGTACGTGTTCATAAACAAGCCTAACTTAATTCATATTGAGCTAGATCAGTAGCAAAGTTGTGCAAAAAGGAAAAATATGAAAATGGTGAAAGCTACAAGCTAGGAAGCATTACACGAGCCAAATAATTAAGTATATGGTAGGCTGGTAGGAATTAATACATAATGTTCATTCACAATTTATACAAGTTTCCCAGTGATATATCACTGGCATATACTGTTGTAACAATTCAGTTTTCTTCTAACATGAACAAAAAAAAGAAGATTAAAAATTATGTATGTATGTATAGATCACACACATACACACATGCATACATATGCATATTTTAGATTATTCTTTTGCAACACTGGATCTCTGTTCTTATGCAGGTTTGAAAGGCAAGCCTGCAAAAATAATTAACAAACATCAAAATATGCCATAGTTACAGTCACGATAATATAGGGAGATCCAAATCCAAAAGCTAGCTAGCTTCTGGGCAAGAATATTTACATGCAGGACAGGTTGATAAGTGCTCGGCTTAATTGGATGGACTCCATACCATGCTCTTCCTCATAGGCTACAGATGGAAAGCACCACACTCCAGGTAGGGAAAACAACTTGATATTATATCATTCATCTCTTCTGATACCTAGGTTCCATTTTTCAACAAGCTAGCTAGGTTGAAATTTATATATGTAAGAGAAAACAGATAATGTGCACACTATGTAAGAGAAACGGTTGAGAAATTTGACCTCATTTAAGGACACTTATTGAGGAACACTATATATATATATATATATATATACATATATACATGTATATCTCTATGCATATATACGTATTGAATATTAGTAATTAAGGTAAGTACTTGAAAAAGTGCGTAAGAGTGAATAAGATCGATCTGCGTATATGTTAACCAATCATATAGAATATTATAGCAGTTGACATCTACATATATTTTCATCAAGCAAACACAAATAAGACTGACATGCTTGTGTATATAACTATATCCATGTACATGAAAACCATCTATCTTTCAACTAGCTAGTTTGAGTAAAAATCTTGAGTTGATGGAGGATATATCGACTGTTGATGGAGGACAGTCATATACTGATGGATATTTGTGAAAAGAAGTATCTAAAGATCTTATTAAAATATTCCTAATTGGCTGCAGTATATATTGTGTGTGCTTGAGCTTCTCGCAGAACATTCATCTGCTGCAACTATATAAATATCAAAACTTAATCAAGTGAAATTTAACCAAGACAACTAATTTATATCTACCTTTAGTTTGATGTTCAATTCTATATAGTACCAATGATACTATAAATTGAAATGAACCCACTCAGTTTGTTGATGCCCAACTTCCTCGTCTTGTTTGCTATAATATATAAAAGGGCATTGCATGTGTATTCTCTTAAGGGTTAAATGCCGCCCATATATTTAATTTGTTTGTGCATATTTTGTAGCTTTTTCAATAATAGTTGTTTTATCCATCTTAACTCAGACCTTTTCTTAATTATGATGACATATTTCGACTATCTAATATTACAACTCTACATTTAATTTTCAGGTCACTAAACTTTTGTCTAAGTTGAAGAAAGAATATGAATTACTCATGAGAGGAACTTATCACTTCCAATCTTCACAAAATGGTGGAATATCGATCAATCCCTTATGACTAATCCATCTTCTACCTTCAATTTGAACAATATTTATTGATTAGCCTTCATTTCTTCCTTAAATATAACTTAAATATTCTAGTGAGTTGAAGTATTGCAAGTCGCAGCTTTTGAATTGTAGTTGCAAAGTGGTCTTTCTGATATTTCTTCTTCGAAGCAAATAATGCTGTTTTCACGCTTGAACTTATCAAATATGCTTAAATTAACTCGCTGAATATGCTGTATCAGCATGTAACCAGGATACATAAATATACAGGCTCCTTCTGTTGAGGTATACCTCAACTTATTTATGTTGAGGTATGAACTTGTTGGGGTCCACACGAGTCGTTTTGTGTCGATCCGAACCGTTCGCAAGGATCATCTTCATTGATAGATCATCCTTGCAAAAAATTAGCCAAATCGGAAACCATTTGCTTATCTAACTTTGATAAAACAAATGGACGGTTTCATCGAAAATACTTGGTTCGTCCATTTATTTGATCAAAGTTAGATAGGCAAATGATTTCCGATTTGGCTAATTTTTTGCAAGGATGATCTATCTATGGAGATGTAAAAATTGAACGGTTCGGATTGACACAAAACGACTCGTGTGGGCCCTAACAGGGTATACCTCAACATAAATAAGTTGAGGTATACCTCAACAGAAGGAGCCTGCATAAATATATGTTAATACATACATATATAAATGCTTACTACCAGTACTTGATGTGAAATAAGATTATATATGTAGGTGTGATAATTTCAGGAAATAATGGTAAACCAAAATTCGTCATAAGTTTTAAGCGCAGCTTTAGAATTTAGATATAACTCAATAAGTAACAAAGCAATCAGAGTGGCAGTAATAATGCAAATGTATAGCCAATTGGTCTGCGCAATATATATAATTGTTAATCTAAATTATATATATATATATATTTTTTGTTCCAATCTAAATTATATATTTAAATAAGATTCCACTTAATATATAGTTAAAACTGAAAATCTAGATAAATATAGAAGAATGTTTTTTGCATTAAGTCATGATGTAGGGTATA
Organism: Dryas octopetala; assembly: GCF_963921425.1. NCBI lineage: Eukaryota > Viridiplantae > Streptophyta > Magnoliopsida > Rosales > Rosaceae > Dryas > Dryas octopetala. The sequence goes on along the minus strand of NC_141367.1, from coordinate 29,457,755 downwards.
TATGCTCTGCCCATCTGGGATCGTTTATTCGGTTGCGAATTTTGTGGGTACCGGGTGTGGTACAAATGGGCCCTTGCTCCAGTTCAGCCCAAGTTAGAAGGCCAAAGCACTTGGACCAAAAAGTTTTTCCTTGAAAAAAAAAAAAAAAAAAAAGTAAGAGGAAAGGGTCAACACACCCCCCGAAATGAGGGAAACAAACAGTGTTAATCAAGAGAAGAAGTTACTTTATTGGTTCTCTCTCTTCAAAGATGGCACGTCGCTATAATGGAAATAAATAAACTTTTTTTATTAATCAAACAATATGAATCAAACAGAGCAAAATTTGAGAAATTCTTAAGTAAAGTTGTTCGACCACATGTACGGTATCACCATTTGAGGAACTCGCTATATATTATTACCCACTTTCTTCCTAGAAACGTACTTAATTGTCTGTTTTTTCTTTTTCTTTTCTTGTTTAATAAAGCAAGAACACTAGCTATAAAAAATTAAAAGGTATATATAAAACAATATAGTGATAGCCAATATATTCAAGGTGTAGCCTTGATCTACCTTATGCTGTACCAAAAACTCATGAGCAGAGTGAAACCCAAAATTAACATCAAAGAAACAGAGTGAGGATGATGAGGTTCTGGTACTCACCTACAACGCCTGCAGCCATGATCTGTTTGAGCCTCCAACACAAGGTGAAGGCGATTCCTCCGTCTCCCAAATGAAGCAAAAGCCATAACCACAACCCCACAACAAAAGCAAATGTAAGTTATGAACGAACCTCCTCCCCACAAAAAAACAAATGGGCACAGTGAAAGAGACTATTCATATATATGGTGTATACAATGCAGCTGCACTGCAACTCTGTGGAGCTACACACACTTTAAAGTCATCATAAACCCGTACAAGCAATGCAATTCAATTATATATGCCTTTATGGTGTTTCCATCACAAGCACAGCCACAAATGCAGCTTTTCCTTACGGCCTCATGAAGACTACTGTACACCTGTCTTCATGTAACCAAAGCCAAAGCCACGAATAAAGTCATTCACCTTTATACAACGATTCCCATCAGAACTGCCGCTTATATCTGATCAATTTGTATATTTAATTTTAATTTATGGGTTAATTCAAGCATCACTGTATCAATTAAAAAAACTTACTCTCGAGTCTGGACAATGATAAGGAGCCATTCTCTGTTTGTATTATATCTATGCATGTTTCAAACTAGGGAGAGGGTGGCCTGAGCCTGACTCTGTGATCATATATGTATCTCCGTTGGAGGGCTTTGTGTCTCATGCATACACAAACCCAACTGTACGTTTATGAACATAATTGCTGCACTTTTTACAGCACAAAGTAGACACTGACACAATAAAATTTAAACAAAGGGACACTCTCTCTACTTAGTAGAGGATCCAAATCCTTTAGGCTAATAGTATTGCTGATTGTAGATACATTTCTATTAATAGAAGTAATGAGACTCACTTAGTCACTTGTACATGTATATCCCACCTTTTTCAAATGCAGTGATGTTATTTATTTCATAAATGTAGTCCAAATAGTTGCAACGTCAGTTTAAAAATTCTACAAAATACACTTAAAAATGCAAAATGGTATATATAACCTTTTCCCTGTACAAGATAAAAGGTTACAAACCTTCAAGTTTCAACCTTTCCCTCATGAGCTCATTTATGGCCATCTTGAAGATTTGATGGTTTTGTTCAATTTGACTCGGTTGTACATTAGATCGGACAATTGTTAAATTGACTGTGCCCTGTAAAATGAAACGAAAACTTTGAGCTGCTTCAGCATACAAGGAAGCTGTCTTTTTCCTATACCCCACATTCACAAAAAAGTCAGTTTAACAAGACTAATCATCAATAGGCATTCAATGACAAATAGAAGCGGCAGCATACTGCATTCGTGCATCGGAGAAGAGATAATGATGTATCCTACTAGCCGTTTCATTTCATTATTTAAAATACAATGATATACAACACCAGATACACACACTTACCACCAAAAACACACACATACACTGTATTTAAACTGAGCCAAATCTGCTTAGAGTAGGATAACTAAACAGGACATGTATATTATACATGCTCCATAAGGCTATATGCCTATATCAATCAGGAAAAACCCAAAATACAATGCACATCTGATGAATCTTGAGCCAACAATATGAAGAACTGTGATTTTCCAGAGTTCCCTGTGCCTGGGTAACAACCATATCATTCACATCCTGTGTTCTACAAACTAGAAACGTCTCACTCTGACTGACGTTCCATTGTTCCTGTTTGAAGAAACAGCATTCTGTGACCATGATGATGGCTTGAATCCCCCTGCAAGTAAGTTAGACGCTGCAGCAGCACTTATTTTCCTTCTCTTAGATTGTAGTTCTGAACCTTTCTTCTTGGACATAGAAGTCCCAGACGGCCCAGGAAAAATTGAGGCAGCTTGGATCAAAGCTCGCCTATCCTTCCTATTTTTGTCAAACTTGGAAGAAAACTTCACACGTGATGCAGCAGCAGCGTCCTCTTCTGCCACTGGAAGCAGTCGTATACCGAGGCCCATTCTCCTTGAAGCAGCCTCTTCTTCGGCAACTCTTTTCTTTTGAGACTAAAATCAAAAGAAAATAAATGAGGAAACTCTTCATCTCATACCAAATTCAACACTAAAGTTCAGTTAATTCTTTACTAAGAGGCAGAAAGAGATGTAAGAAGAGAAAATAAATCAGAGACGGAGAAATTTTTTGTATTTTGATCCTATTAGTCAGCTTTTCCCCAAATATAAATACTTCCAAAGAAAATATGAGTAGGCCAGAGTGAAAATTCTAATTATTTCTCCATTTATTCATCAATCATCTCTCCTGTTATCCAAACCAAAAGGCAGAAATGAAAATTAAAAACTTTTCTTTTCTATAGACATGAACCAAACATACTGTGTGAGAAGGAAAACACAAAAGTGAAGAACTAAATATGATCTCACTGACATACTCTAAGTTTGGCCCGGAGAGACTTGTTGAGGGCATAGTCATCTGAATGCCTGGCATCAGAAATTCTCTGTAGGCGGACTAGCACTGGCTCAGCTTCTTTCTTCTTTTGCAAATCCTCTTCTTGGTGTTCAAGACGATAAAATGGATCCGCGAGCTTACCTCTTTCTGCAGAACAAAGTATCAACTTTAAAAAGTGAAAAGAAAAAACACGAAAATAATGCAAAAAGTGTTCCAACATCTCATGAAGAATGATTGAGCCTTTTGCTCTCACATCAGACAATTACGAAAGGCAATCAAAGGACTCTGTTCATTCCATCCTTTTTTCCTCTTTTGGTTGAGTGCAAGTTAATTAATTAGTGAAAACTAAGCTCAACCTACTTCAGTAAGGCATTATAAAATATAAAAAATTACCCATATATTCATCTACTTCAACACCAACCTTCATCTGCAGGAAGTGCAAAGGTTTCTGCATCCTCAACGTCAAAATCTTCATTCTTTTGTGTGGCCCCACTGATAATCACATACAGACAATTCTTTGGATCTGTCTGAATAACAATCTCCTGTTTGCAGCATGCAGCCTTCATGGTAAAGCTCCATATCTGAAGGCAAAAAGACCTAAATTATTAATAAATATATTAATTAAAAACAGAAAAAAAAAAAAAACATTAGAAGGTGTTATAAGAACTAACACATGAATTTCCATTGATCAGAGGGGAGCAAAACTAATTCAAAAGGTGCATTTTCTACCAGCTTAGGTCAAGATATATAGAGCAATTTTAATTCCCAATGGAAAATCCAGAAGCATCAGTATCAGTTGGAAAATATACCTTTGTAGAGTAGTAATTTCCCACTTGCTTTTTTTCTGCATTGAACCGAACACCCTTTCCAATCATAGAATTGCACCCACCACACCATATGTTGAAGGGCATCTCAAACCTGAATCCAAGATAATCACCTTGTCAGAATTCTTCTATATTTTTCCACTTCAAACAGGAAGTATATAAGGTTGCCAAGATTTTATTAAAATTTCCAATTTTCCCCAATAAAATTCAACCTAGTTTGCAAGCAAAACCACATAACTGCATAGGCTTACACAGCCACAGATTTTACAGGGATGTGTATCTTGCTACATTGACAAAAAGTGAAACAGTGAACATTACACAAGAAGAATTATTTATGAAGGGATACTCCCAAAATAGATTAATTCTTACAGAAAAAACAATACCCAAAAAAAAAACTATAATAAATTAATTCCCATGTATATTGTTCAGTAAAACTAAGTTCCCCCCTGTTAAATCTAATGCGTACTAGAGCCATAACTCAGAAAATAACATAAATTCAATCACTTACTGACCCAAAACAAGAACTACTAGATAACATAAAGGGAAAAAGATGCTATGGCTTCTTACCCTTAATCTCACAAACGGTCTCACACAGGAATCTTGTCACTAGGCAAGATTTTAGTTAGCAACATAAGTTGTTGAAATAAAGAAGAAAAAAGGAGATCTCGCCTCCCATTATTAAAGATTACATGGGATCTCACTCAACCACATTAAAACTTTCCGTTGTTAAAAAAAGAAAAAAGAAAAAGAGAAAACCATGCTTCTTGAGACACATTTGGACTATCAAACACCTAACAAATAAGAGCCTGATTGTTACCTTATAATCAAAATCCCCTGGTCCAATTTTCTTGCTCTCTCCCTCAAAGCGTGTTGACCATGGAACTTGTTCAAAGAACCCTGAACAGAATACCAACATGAGAATCCATATGCAAATCCACCATAATATATTCTAACAAGTAACAACATTGACGAGCAAGAGTACAATGCAAGTATACCTGATTTGGGGTCCATTCTGGAGGATAATAGAAATTGTCTGCCCTAGCAGCTGCAAGTGAAGACTGCAGAATTCGAAACAAAGCAAGTTAACAAATTGAACAAATTAATGAATATAACCCACAGAAAAAAGATTAAAAAAGTGCAAATATAAAAGGTTCATCTGAAGCCCAACGACCAAGTATTTAACAGTTGTTCCATTATACGAAACATGAATGATCACATACATAAAAAATATAAAATAAAATAAAATCCCGAAGCTTTGCTTGACTTCTTGTGAAGAACCACAAGTTTAATTTATATCCAATAAATAAAAAAAACAAATAGCATCACCACAAAATCTTTTGGGCTAAATGGGTGACCTAAAATATTTTACAAATAACATTGTCAATTTATTTTGAAGTACGAATAATGCTATGCGATGGTAGGTTTACTTATAGCCACAACCAAAAGAAGAATCAAAGTTCTGCACCATTAAATCCAGACACTGAGAGAATTAAACAGAGTAATGCGAAAATTAAATCCAAAACGAAAACCCACGAGAACGCATCAAATCGATACCGAAACCCTAATACTATAATAGATTAGCATGAACAATAAACCATAATTCCTAAAGTTTTTGGAGAGAGAGATGATCCTAGCATACCATTTTCGATTTCTTGAATTATTCGGTCTCCGCAGTGTTCTTGATTGATCAATCACTCGGTTCCATTCGATCGTTCTGTTTTCCTCTTTGCGTGTTTTATTGGACAACGACACGACGCCGTCTTTGATTTCACGATTTTCCGGGCTGGCCCTGCCTTTTCATTCTTACACGAATGGGCCGACTATGAAGGTGGTGGGTGATTTTCTGATCCAAAATCGAAGTCGGTGGTAATTATTTGGGCTCGTCAAAACATGGGCCCAACCCAATGGATGACTGTCTTAGCATGTGTTCCGTTTTGTATACATAGGTCTTGCTATTATATATCATTACTAGGGGTAACCCGTGCCAACTTAAAGGAGAAATTAATTAAAAAAATTTAATGTTAAAGGAAAATTAATTAAGGAAAGAGAGGTGGCAAACTAATTTTCATGAGCGGGAAAGTAAATTTGGGAAATAAATAACGGACCATTAGATAAAGACGAAACAATCTCAACCATTCAGACCCCAAAATAAATTTTAAGATTCAAAAACTGTTCTGTTTTATTATATAGATATCATTTCATATAATTGCATTGAAATGTGTACTTAATCATATGTCGTGCAAAAATTAATGAAAAAATTTGGAAAATTAATCCATTTTGATTTCTGATAAAGATTTTTAACCATTTTTAAAAATTTTAGAATAATTCTTCTTCTTCTGCACCTCAAAGATTCAAGATTGTATTTCAGTTGCGCGCCATCAATTAATAAAGTGATTTATTTCTTTCAGCCCTCCTCTTTTTAACAGAAATAGTCTTTTATTTCTTTTATTTTCGGCCCTCTTCTTCTTTATATAGGCCCCACATTAACCTGACTTTGGTTCAATGAGTCGAAAGACCCAATTAACTTCGGCCCAGATCGGTGGATGTCTTTTATTTATATTTGTGTTGGGCTATTTAATTATTGGGTTGGGTCAACTGGTCCACTTATCGTACATATGTATATAGTTATAAATTAGAGTGGTACTATTCCCACCCACTAATTTTATTTCCCCACCCTTTTTTTTTAATAATTGAATTTCACTCTTTTATGAAATTTTTGAAAACGACACATTTAAATTAGAAAAAAAGAACTCTAGGTTTCATATATGGCAGCCATGGCAGTCCATCTTCCATGGCAATTGATCATCTCGGTAATGGCATAGCTAGGAATTTTACTCATTGAGGGCGAGTTTTAACTATAGTTTATTTTAATTTCTTAAAATATCTTAAATAGATATATATATATATACTAATAACAAAAAGTTTTTCTTTACATTGATAGCCTTTTTTTAAAGCACTTATATTGATAATTTTTACACTATCTTATCGCGACACAAATTTATATTTGGTTATCATAAGTAAGTTAGAAAAATAAATTTATTATGACCAACATATCATGTAAAAGAGATTGGCAATCACTTTTTCTTTAAGAAATCATATTTATATTAAGTGTTAACAAATCTTGCATAATTTAGTGGAATTATTGGCACATGTAATTGACACGACCTCAAACTATAGCTGTTTTGTTATAAAATAATTGAATGTATTAATTTATTATTAAATTATGCACTTTTAATAGTTTTATTAAACAAATAATATTTTTAGATGGTGGTGGTGGGGATCACAGAGGGCGTTGGAGACAGAGGAGATGATGGTGGTGACTGGTGGTTGGGATTGCAGATAGAGACTGAGAGTCTGAGAAGGCCAGATGGTGGAGTTCATGGTGATGGTGAGATGGTGGTGGTGGGGATCGCATAGGGCATTAGAGACAGTAGAGCTGATGGTGGTGACTGGTGGTTGGAATTGCAGAGAAATAGACTGAAAGGCCAGGTGATAGAAATGAGAGGGATTGACAGAGGGGGTCTGGAATTAAACTGCGATGGGATCTAGTGTGTTATCATGCACCCTAAATCCTACGGTCCATATTAATCTACGTATTAAAAATAATATATAAATAATATATGTATATATGTCGGTACGGTTTGATATATCGATGATATAGGAGATTTTCAACCGTTCCGAAACCATATATAGACAATTCGATACGGTTCCAATGCCAAAACCGACAATGCAAAAACACAACCAAACCAATCGGTTTGGAGGTCATTTTTTTTTTTATTGAACGGTAAAAAAACCCAAAATTAGGCTAAAAGTGTGATACACACATTAATTAGTTGGTCAGGGTAAATAAATCAACTCCATGATGATGAGCATACGAAAATATAAACAGTCAAAATCAATGAAAAGTTATCATAAACATATGCTTGTGTCTGTCAATCATCGCTTCACTTAATTTTACATGTTATGTCTACTGTTTAAATCATAAATTCACAAACTAAATGTTTCATCCTCACTGTCATTTTTGATGAGGTTATAAAATTCATATTGAGAATTTTAGGCCTTGTATCACAATTAATATATAATATTCTCACAATTTTTACTCATCACTAACTAATTTTGTATTGAATGTCTTAACTTTAACATACTATGAGATTAAAAAAATACCCGTGACACAACGACAACAAATATTCCTTTCAAAGAGAGCACCGTATTGTATCTCTTTTTTTTTTTTTAAAAAAAAGAGATCTACTATCATCTTTTATGAATATATATACATTTTCTAGAAATGTAGAATTAGCATTGCTTTTTTCACATCCACTTTTTCAACATGTGATCCTACCTTGCTTTATCCGTAGATAATGTAGATTGCATATGCACTTTAGTTACTTGCAACCATTAATATTAATAGAGACATTAACATTAATTCTTCTACCTATGCATCAAGCATATTCTAGAAACCAAATGCATATTATATAATATTCAAACCTAAATAATTCAAGGTTTGACAATTGATATTATAACCCTTTTTATTCCTTAATTTATTTCTATGAAAGTTTAATTGGGAAAAGGGTGTACCGGCCTCTATCTCTCTCTCTCTCTATCTCACATGCATATATGAAAGGCAGAAACACACATTTCAACTCTCTATCTCCTCTCCCACACACACACACGCACATATATATATATATATATATCCCATCTTAATTAGCTTAGATATATTAGTACATTAAATTTGATCAAGGTGTCAAATATACTTAGAATTAATTCTCTCTGCCTCCTCATTTAACTGCTCCATGCTTCCCCTTCTCACCCTTCTCCTTTATCTCCTCCTCCTCTTCCACCATGGCCTTGAGAATTCCTCACCACCTACTCCTTCTCATCATTCTTTGCCTCTCCCTCCTCTTGTTGATCTTGTTTCATGAATGCTATAACGTCAATATTATTCACAAGCAAATCATCAGCAGTAATACCATAAACTCCTATTCATCATCAACGCTCTCTCATCGTCACCATCGCCGACCTAATTTGATCATCAACAACAGCAGCAGAAAAGTGTTAGCAAGCAAATTTGACTTCACCCCATTTGTACATCATCATCATCGCCAACAACATCAACCAAAACCTTCATCGGATGATCATCACATGCATGCACAGCTGACGAATCCAAAATCTGATGATCAGAATGAGATTGATCCGCGTTATGGTGTTGAAAAGCGCCGAGTCCCCACCGGTCCGAATCCATTGCACCATTGATGATCATCATCATCAAATTCTCAGGTGAAGTGAATGAAAGAAACATATAGAAAAATAGAGAAATTACAAGATATATATTAATGTTGGTGGAGCTAGCGTTCATTATAATTATAACCCATGATGTTTTTTCCACATCTCTTTTTATCTTTTTGGTTCAGAAAACCATAATGCAGATATTGAAGACTGTTACTGTATGCATATTATGATACTGCGAGCTTACGTTTGACGTTTGAGGTTGTACAATGTACAGTACATGTATGGAGGTGGACTGGTCCGGTCGAGTGTCGACACTATAATTGTTTTCATAATGAAATGGAAGAATTAATTAATTAATATATATTTTTTTTTGTTTCTTTAGTTTTCGGCCAGTAGGCGCATGATTACCATGAGATATAATGAACGCTTTATGATTTTGGTGGTGAATTTTTAAAGTGATTGCAAAGAAGCATTATGAGTAACTGGGACGGCACGGCACATTTTGATGTGAATATATTTAGCTAGCTAGCAGCTCCACCATAATTATATAAATTAATTAATGGGGGTTGGTTAGTGTAAAAGCTTTTCTTAATTTCTTTGAAGATTTGATTAAGCTAGCATTTGTAGCCTTGTAGGTCACCACAAGTGATGGGTTTGGTGTCACTTTGACACCTCTCAAAATTTGGGGTTTGGATACACCCACTCATGATGAATGATGAATACCGAAGACACATGTACACAGAAATGACATATCAATAATATATATTGTTATATTTATTGGTCAAAAAAAAAAATTGTTATATTTATTTACTAAATAATGTGTTTATGCACATGCATATATTTAATAGTTCTAAAATACATATGTTCAACTTGAATAAATAAAACACTACCATATATATATTGTGAGAATGTAGAGTGTTATCTCACATTAAAAAATGACTTATAAGAGTTTGGACTACTCATTTCATTGTTAATTGGTTTTGGATTGGATGCTCAAATTCTATCATGGTATCAGAATAGGTTCGCCCACATGTGTTAGGCCAAGTGGTCACACGTGCTCCACGTCACCCAATATGAATTGTCTACTTGTTTGGCTTAAGTAACGCCACACGTGCGAATGCGTTTGAGAATGTGGAGTGTTATTCCATATTGGAAAATGACTTATAAGGGTTTATGCTACTTTTCTCATTGTCAATTAATTTTTGGTTAAATGCTCAAATTTTATCATATATTTTGATGAATTAGATTTAATGAGTAAATTTGGAGATTATAAATGTATAATCATGCTCTTGTGAAATGATTTTCCAGCCAAAATGAAAAGCAGAGAGTGAAAGATCCTAGCCATTACTGATTTATCTTTAGTTATCATGAGTTTCATCATTAATTAAATCGATCAACTTTACTGATTTATCTTCCATTTGTTTAACTTTCTTTTCAAGCTTTTAATTATAACTTAATGGGTCATAATTTGGGACACGCCATTTAATTGGCATGCAGTTGTAAAGGTAGAGCATGGTCCCTCTCAAATAGAGACGAAAAATGTATATTGAGAATAATAGATTTGGCATAATTGTCATCACTAAGGAAATTAACCAGAGTTTCATGGATGATCTATCTGTTTGAATAATCTAGATTTGGCACCCAATTTTTTTGGTAGCCTAGGGTACGTACAATATTATAGTTTGCGTTGGATGTGGTATATATCCAATATATTTGGGTATTTTGGATCCTCTCACCTGCAACCAAAATGCGATGTGCCAACTTATGAATGTTGCATGTGCATATAGCATTATATATAGCTAGTGTCCTTCCATCAAACACCATATATGCATGCATATTGCCCTCCCACTCACCACCCCACGTTTGAGGAACAGGCGTACCAACTCAAAGGTTTTGCCGACTAATTCTCTCTATATATTTGCGTCTCCAATAATGCATTTTTTTACCCATATATATTTTTCAACTTCGTTGGTTTTGTTTGTCTGTGTCAACATCGATCGCTCTATACATATATTAATTCTAAGAATATATGTCCATATATATGACCATTAATGTGAGCCAAGTTCTTGTCAAACTTGATGATATAGGTAAACGGTTCGTCACATAGATGTGATGGTTCCAATTAGTATCTTAAACGACTTTATAGCTAGAGAATATAACTTGTCAATTAATTGTGGGTTATATGTGTACATTTGGTAGAGTGATAGGCCACCTAAAATCAAAAGGTGTCTGATTTCCTTAATGCCTCTATATACATGCATGCGATCGATGTGAATGAAAATATATCATATATATCATTCTATATAATTGCATTGAACTATGTACGTAGTTAATTATATGTCATGCAAATGTGTATATATCGGGGCCACGACTAATTTTATTAAAACCAACTTGTGCCCAACATCAGTAACAAGAAAGTTGAAGATGGATTTGGAGCAGAAGGTGGGTTGTGGCAGTGGTCAATTTTGATGGGTGACAAGTGCCAGCCACCAGAATTTTCAGGTGTCATTTATTACGATAGCTATGGGAATCAGCTTTCTCAGCTGCCACAAAGGTCACCAAGGGCCAGTCCCTTGCCAAGTATTTTCTCTCCCGTGACCCCGTCGCTAAAGATCATATGAAAACTTATTTAGCTAAATTAATTTCTATGTACAGTTTGTGTGTTTCTCGAGATACAGACTATGAAATACTTAATTTAGATCACTATGCTACAACTTAGTTGGGCCTTTGTTTTTGTGTGGTTGTTTCTTTTCTGTTGGGCTGGCCTAGTCAGTTACTGAACCTTTCTAGTTTCTATTGTCAAAGTTTCCCTTAGTAAATACATACATGGAACAACACGTCAGTTTACGTACACACAAAAACAGACGGTGAGTTGTACTCCTGTGTACAGCACGAAAAATTACAGGGCGTAAGTTATATATTGATATGTGGTGTAACTAATTTAATGTATAAGAATATTATTAGACAATATATTTATATTAGTAATGTATAATATTAATAACATTCACTTATAATATGACATATTAAATTGATTACACCACGTAATGATGTATCGATTATATATAATAATTTTTTTGTGTAGCACAGTTGAAATGGTTGTAAAATTACTCACAACGCATGTAAGTTCAATTCTTTCCACCAAATTAAAAAAAAAAAAACTCACATGGTGAGTTAATATAAGAGAGATAATTAGACTTAGATCCTTTAAAAAAACAGTTTTTAGATGAAAACCATAAGTATTTTAAAATTTATAAGAAAATCTTTTTAATTCATAATAAAGTATTTTTAATTTATAAGAAAATTCTTTTAATTTATAATAAAGTTCTTTCCCGATTTGAAGGGTATTTTTTCCTATTTAAAGAGTATTTCTCCTTTTAAGATGTAGAGTGGGCTTTGTAAAGATTGCAGATTAGGTTTTAACTTTAAAATTTTAGACGGGTTGGAATTAAAACCTAACATAAAGTCGTCAAAAAAAAAATTAAAAAGACTTAATTAAAAATTTTAAATCACGACCGATCTTAATCTAAAAAAAAACTTATATAAATTAAATTTCTTCTTATATTAACTCATAATCAAGGAAATAGCATTACATAAGTAAGCGGCGTAAAAGATTGTTGTCCCCTCTCTCCTCTTACACACTCATCCACCTACAATACACCACACGGTCCAACCACCCTCCTCCTCCTCCTCCTCCTCCTTGCTTCTAAATTCCAAGCTCCACAGTCTCACCCACTCTGACCAAATGGCTTTGCTTCCTTTCACTCCGGTCTTGTTTCAAAATGCCCTATCTTATTCTTTTCTTCTCAAGCGTACAACAACGATAGTACCCAGAACAAGAACAAGACACCGACTTCTGACCTTGGTGGCTTCCTCAGAGTCAGAGGATGACAAGAATGCTTCTTCTCAGAAATCAACTAAGTTGGTCACCTTTTTGGGGAAAGGTGGGTCTGGAAAGACCACCTCTGCCATTTTCGCTGCCCAGGTATCTCTCTCTGTCTCTGCATTATATGTTAGCTACTCTCTATGTATATGATGTACTATGAATGAATTTGGTTTCTAACTTGTGTCTGAGTTAATACAAAGATAACAGTGATACCCAAGTTAAGACTGATAACATTGGTTGAAATTATAATTGTGGGCAAGTGTTAATTATACTTATATTGCATTTTATGACTGACGATGTTTTCAAATTAACAAATTGGATTTCAGAATATATATATATATATATAGTTGTGCTTTACATTTTAGCTCATTATGAACTTGGTGGAGATTATTGTAGCAGTCTAGAATTTTAGATTCTTTATTTTTTTTCTTAACCAATGAATCTTGTGATTTTCTCATATTTTTACAGAACTCTTTCAAAGTTTAAGCATATATAATTATGTAACTTATTCAATTTTCACCTCATTTACTGTAGTTTTCTTCAATGTTGGATTTTTCAGAATTTTGCAATGGCTGGGTTGAGCACATGTTTGGTGATACATACCCAAGATCCCACTGCTGAGATCCTTCTAAACTGCAAAATCGGAGGTTCTCCTATCCTTTGCAACAGCAACCTTTCAGCTCTTAGGTTTGAGACCACCAAAGTGTGTTTTCCAAATTCCTTTTTGTTCCCTTTTTCAATAATTATTCTATGTCAAGAATTTGTTGCAAGTCACCTTAGACTCAAATTGAATCATTCTTGATAATGTAGATGCTTTTAGAACCTCTGAAACAGCTGAAGCAAGCAGATTCCCGTCTTAATATGACACAAGGAGTTCTCGAAGGGGTAGGTACGTAATATCATTTAAGGGGCTTAATTAGTTGCATTTGAATGTTTCATCTGTGGGGGCCTTTATGATGCATCTTTCATTCTTTTTAATTGAGCAGATTGTGGGAGAAGAGCTTGGGGTGCTTCCTGGGATGGATCCTATTTTTTCTGCATTAGCACTTGAGAGGCTTGTAGGATTCTTTAAGAATGTGGCCCAAAGAAACCACAATAAAGATAAATTTGACATAATAATATATGATGGTATGAGCTCTGAAGAAATGCTACGGATGATAAGTGCAGCTGCTAAAGCAAGGTCAAAGGAGTTTCCACGCACAAACACTCTTTCAGATTCATACGTTGATATGTATGCATTTACATGAGTCAAATGACTATTCACAGGTTGTACTTGAAATATCTGCGTAACGCAGCTGAGAAAACTGATCTTGGGAGGTTGGCCGGTCCTTCACTTCTGAGACTTGTGGATGAAGCCATGAGTATAAGCAGCAGTACATCCCGTCTCAATGGGAAAATAAGTGCAGAAATTTGGGACAGTCTGGAACAAATGTTGGAGGTGAGTATCATCCCTTTTTCCTGTGATCACAGATTTTATATAAATCCAATGAGATGCTGCCTTGGTTATGTGTGGTGCAGAGAGGGTCATCTGCTTTCTCAGAACCTCAGACATTTGGCTGCTTCCTAGTGATGGACCCAGACAACCCAGCATCTATTAATTCTGCTTTACGTTATTGGGGTTGCACAATCCAAGCTGGTGCACAGGTTTCTGGAGCATTTGCTATTGCTTCACCAAATGTGAATACAGAATCAGCAGAAAGACTCGAGAAAAGCTTTTCACCCTTGCCTTTTGCTTTCATTCCGCATCTCTCCTTGGGTTCTCCTCCAGATTGGACTGCAATCATGCTGAACAATGCCAGTGTAAATGCACGAAATCTTCTTTCTAGGCCCCCAAGTGGCAGCAGTAGCCTAACATCCTCAGTAAAGTTTGATGCAGCCAGAAAATCAGTAACTCTTCTCATGCCAGGCTTTGACAAGTCAGAGATCAAGCTATACCAAGTATGCTTAGATATATCTAATTATTTAGTTCTTATGTATCTTTTGTTATAGACCTAGAGCATATCTTTTTCTTATAGGTTATTAGTTAGCATAAAGCTGACGGTGAGACTGAACTTTTGTCCCCTTTAAAAGGAACTCATAGTTTGACCATGATGAGTTTGATTTGCCTCTTTGTCTGAGCTTCCTATGGAGTAAATATAACCGGCTTTAGGGATTTTAGAGATAATTTCTTAACCCATACGCACTAAATAAGTTTTGGAACCATGGGCCTTGATGCATGAAGCACTAAATAGCTTCAATGTGATATAGAATACAAGTGCAGATTTGAATATTTTAGTAATGAATCTGATGATAACTTGCTGATAAAGTTCTCTTGGGTTATATTTTCTGGTGGCAGTTTCATTGTGTTATTGTGCTGACTTTTTCTGGCTTTTGACGTGTGCATAAATATCTGACATGCAGTATAGAGGAGGATCTGAGTTGTTGGTGGAAGCAGGGGATCAAAGACGTGTAATTCATCTGCCTTCTAAAATTCAAGGGAAGGTTGGAGGTGCCAAGTTCATTGACAGCAGTCTTGTAATCACAATGCGATAGTGTAATCAAATTCTTGCAATTTCATCTATTTAAAATCACTTGGAATGTCTCTGAGAGAGAGAGAGAGAGAGAGAGAGATTAAGCAAGCTGACATTAATTTATTTCGTTATATAATTTCAATCAAGGTGTTTCTCACTTTACAGGGATCTTTTGTTTTCCTAAGAGGGTTGATAATATAAAGGCTTTATGATTATATCCTTCCGATGGATGCTACTTAGCATATGAAATAAAGCTTGCACAACTCTTAAAAATTACTCTTCGTATGAATTCCTTTTGGTTTGAATTGGACTTGCCATTGCAATAAAAGTCCAATACATATGAACTGTTTCTGTGACATGAAGTGACAAAGATGAAATATACGACTGAAAACCGGAGACAAAACAGGAGAACAAAATAATGTGAAAATTAAATTACGGTTCTGGTTCTGGCTTATGGTCTTCTCCTGTTCGTCCAACCCGGCCCCTTAGCTCTTCGAATGCCTTCATGCTTTCTGCATCAAAGCCTCCAGCAAACTGGAAACAATTTCAAGTCAGCATTTTATTTTTATATATTTTTCTTTAGGACTTCAAATGCAAATTGTGTAATGGATTCGATGGACACCATTTTGTTGTCTATTAAGAGCTTAAGAACACATAATTTTATACTACAATATGTTGAGAAATATTGACAACCTTAACTAGCAGAGTTTTACTTAACATGAGCAAAAATTCAACTATACCTGATGAACACGGAAAGCAAAACGCACGCCTTGTAATAGTATAAACTCTCTGTTTGGTTCCTTCTCAGGTCCACTCATTGCATCAAGTTCAGAAGCTACACGTTTCATATACTTTCTTGCCAATTGTACAGATGCGAGCTTAATCTGCAACGACATAAATTACAATAAAATTTAAAGTTAATATATAAGAATCTGAACAACATGGTGCAGAGCCACACAACAACTAGCAAATGGAATTTCTTTTTCAGTTTTGAAACATACCTTGCCAACAACTCCTGAATCTAATAACCAATCAACTGGAATTCCAAACTCCTTGCATCGTGAAATAGCCATGTCCCTTGTACGCAAGAGAGCATATACACTCTGTTCCACCCTGGCAACAAAATAACAGAACACTTAAGAACACTTCAGAATAAAGAAAATAAAAAATCAAAGATGTATTTCTTTTAACCAGCAGCACGTCAATGCATGAAAGGAAAGTTCATACTTTTCCAGCAAGGAGTACATCTTTTTTAGAGCAACTTCACACGGGAGTTTGGGATCATCAACAAAAGAGGAGACTCGTTTCTCCAATTTCATCAAGTCTTGGTATTCAAAAGCAGCTTCTCTTAATGCATCCACTTTTCCTTCAGGCCAATCAAAGTGCTTGAGGACAGCCCTTTCATCAACCTACCAAAGGCAGCAAGAGAGAGAAATAATTGAATTAATATGCTTAAAAGATATGTGAAGCGGGGACAAGTTCAAGGATATTTTGAATGTTACATAGTAAGATTAGAGCCAATATTGATGACAAGTGTTATAAGGGGATTAAAGGTCATGGTTTAGCAGTTCAAGAAGGAGAACTAATGGCCTACCAAGAAGGAGAGTTCTTCGTCTAGCCAGTTCACAAAGGCTACCAGATCCTCTATGCTCGTGAAGGTGGCTGCTCGAACTTCAGTTGCCAATGACATGACAAAATCACCTTGAGCTTCAACATCAGCTTTCACCTGTATCCAGCCCATACATTTTCAATCATCTAGACATTTAAGTATTAAACATCATAATTCATGCCTCAGATATGTAGGTAAATGAAATAAAAAAAGCAAAGTATACTCACAGCTAAAAGGAACGTTGATCTGTTCTCAATCTCCCCAATCATGTTGCTCCTCGCATCCGATACATTAGATGATGAAGATATTAAAGATGATGTATCCTTCTTTGCCTCACGTTTCATCAATGTCTGATAGAATTCAACCAGCTCAGGAGCACGGTGCACTTTATCACCACTGCCTGCCCCCCTTGGCAGGCTTCCTGGTGGAGGAGGTGGACGAGGTGGTCCACCAGGTGGTGGTGGTGGTGGCGGTGGGGCACCTGGTGGAGGTGGAACATTTGGTACTCCACTTGAGGGATTGGGAGTTGTACCAACAGGAGGACCTCCAGATGGTTTAGGAGGCGGCCGAGGCACCCTAGGAGGCCTCTTCTCAATTTGGGCAAGTTTCATCTTACTTATTTCTTGAGAATCAACAGTCTTACCATCATCAGTGTGGTTGCTTGAATCACCTGAAATAACTGCCTTCTCCTTAATATGGGAAAGTTTTGGTGGTAAAGTTACTGGTCTCCCTTTTTCAGCCTTGAACCGAGGCTCGTATGAGAAATTTACATTTGATTTGTCACCAAACTTCTCTGCTCTTGCTTGCTCTGCCCTTTCCTTAATTTGCTTCTCCCTCTCTAAGGCTAACTTATGCCGGTCTTTATAAGCAGGATATTTCTCATCGAGAACTCCTTCGACTGACTTAGACATCAACTGGAAAGATGCTGCAACGGAATTCGGTGAGTTGCTGGAAGACATTTGCGTTCTAATGTTCGGTAGAGTGGGAGTTTCAGGAGAGCCAGTAAGTTCCTGGTCTGCCTTCCCAAATGTAGTGATGGCTACACCATCACTTGCATTCCTTAGCATCAAGGATTCCAGTGGTCCTCTTGGTCGAAGGCTCATACTGGCCCGGCTCGGAGAGCCTCCAGAGAGAGATCTGGTTGGAGATGAAAGAGCACTCGAATCATCTTTGCTTTTGCCCCACTTTTTCAGCTTTTGCATTAAGCTAGGTTTCTTACTGAGACTACTATATCGACTAGTGTAACTATCAATAGAAGCATTGTCAAAATCCTCACTTCCAGGGGAGGATGGATGAGAAAAGTTGCTCTCAAGATCCGTATCCCCTTGTCCACGTTCTGATCCTGCATACTCCAACATCAATTGTTTGGCCCTCTCCTGGGATTTGGGGCTCAGATTCTTGTTGAGATCTCGAGCTGATACCTTTCCTTGAGGTGCCTGATAGTTCCGGAGCTCATACCTCAAGCATGCATTTACCCAACGAAGGTACACTAGCTCTTCAACTTCACTGAACCTGTTCATCTGAAGACCTTCAACTTGCTTTAACAGGTCGTCATTTGCATGCCTTAAATTATTGACCTCCTCTCTCGCCTTGCCAACCATTTCAGTCTGAAGTAGAGCGAGGAAAAGCATTGTAAGAATGAATTTCAACAAATGTATTTACAAACACTGATTACGACATGCTTCATTCATAATACTGGTTAGACAGCCTATGCCCTTTTGATCAGCTTGTTGAATCATTTTCAATAAACTAAGAAATAATCTCTAAGTTCAAATAGTCAGGGATACCATGGTGTAAACCAAAGGTAAAAAAGAAACTCAAATGGCAGTGGCAATGATTTAAAATCTCCATCCCCCCTCCACATACACACACAAGGGAAAAGAAAAGAAAAGACATGCACATAAGAATGCAAGAAAGCAATCAGACTAACCTCTGTCATATTGGAGAGTGCTGCTACTCTTGCTTCAGCAGCATCCAATTTAATAGTTAATTCTCTCTTTTCATGTTGAAGTTCTTTGTTCTTTCTCTTAAGCTCCATGACTTCCACCTCCAACTCCTTCACAGCTTTCAGCTTCTTTTCAATTTCAGCATCTTTTTTGACTGCTGCTTCCTCTTTTTCCTGTAAAGCAGAAACTTGTTGCTTGAGCAACAGTAACTGACCTTTTGTCTGGTTAGCATCAAGCTGAATCTGCCTATGCAACTCCTTGATTTTGTTCCTTGCCACCTCTAGTTCCTTCTTGGCTGAAACTCCCTGCGCAATCTCTTCTTGAAGCTTCTTCCTCTCAGCCTGCAGAGAGTTAATCGTAATATTGAGCATGCCAATCTCCACTGTCTTTATCTTGAGCTGCCTTTGTAATTCGTCAACGTCTGATTCCTGCTCCTTCAATCCATAGTACTCAAGTAATTCACCTTCAAGCTTCACTTCTCTTTCCTCCAATTCCTTTACCAGTTTGCGCAACCGTTCCAGCTCACTTGCATTGTTTGCCATCTCAGTTTCATATACTTCATCTTTCTCTTTCCAATCTATCTTGTCAACAGGTAATGGGAATTCAATCTCCCCGGATAAAAGATCTTCAAATTCAGGTAAAATATCTTCATCTTCAATATCACCAGGTGGAATATCATGAGCTCGGTTAAATACACTGCTAATTAATTTAACCTCTTCTTCTTCTTCTTCTTCTTCCCCCTGCAGTCAAAGAAGATATTTTTTCTTTAAAAAAAAAAGTACAAACTTCCCAACGAGTACAGATAAAAGAAAGGGCATATTAAATCTGCAACCAAGATTTTTATTTTTCAAAACAGATGGGGATTAGATAGAAGTTTGTTATGTACTTACATACTTCTCTTTGAGGCTATCATTAGAATATGAAAGTTGCTCTTCTTCTTCCTTCTCGTTTTGATGTTTGCAGTTTGTTTCGCCATTTTCTGAGTTACAATATCACCCGAAGAATGGCATAAGAGTTAAGAACATGAAAGTTTTACAATCACAGGGGAGATAAAACAAAATTCACAACAAAAAAGCGAGATAGAACTCGTCTCTGACATAAGATTAGCCAGTAATTAAATATGACTCAGTTGCAATAAATCAACTGATAAAAGGCCCGCAACCCTTCTTGTAGTATATAATAATGTTTCCAATAAACTAATAAAGAAGATAAAAATATGAAACTCATAGAGATGAATACCTGAAGGTCTGCTTGTTGAGGCTGACGAAGTTTTGACGTTGTGCTGCCTCACTGCATATGCTGCAATTGAAGCAGCAACCAAGAGGCCAAACCTGACAATCATGAAGGTATTGCAAATGGGAAAAGCTTATCTTCCCACTCATCTATAAAGATAACTCAAATCCAAAACAACCCACCACTCATTTCTTGCCCACCCCATAACTGATAATTCAAACCATTAAGTCCCAGGAAATGCAGCAACAGCAACCCAGAATCTGTAATTCCCAAGAGAGCTTAAGAAGATAATCCTTTTCCTACAGCCATATCCAATTATACACATTCCCAGACCAGTTTAATGGACTTGCATTCATATGTACAATTAATAGCCAAATCCAACTTTAAAGTATAAACATTCTCACACCATCAGCTATCATCTTATAGGTTTATAGACCTTTCACTAGACAAAGCTTGCTTTTGTGAAAAATTCTTGATAAGTAGAGTTCCAATACAACTCTTAATGCTAAGAGCTACAGGAACCACCAATAACTAGTGGCCAATCTTCTCCAAGAGGATTGGCAATTCACAATTGGGTGGGTCCAAACATCACTGTAGATTATTAAGGATCATCTAGTTAAACAATCCAAAAACTCCCAAAGACACTAGCAACTGTAAATTTAAACTCCCATAAGAAAAATGCACTTAGGTGCATCCTTTTTTGTTTTAGGTATAATCTATATCTGGCCGTTAGATGAGTGGGTATCTTTGCCTACTATGCCACTGGCCCACTGAATAAATATTTCTGTTGGGGGTTCTCCAGCTAACTGTTCGGTTTTTTGTTTACATGATTGAATTAAGCCTAGATTGATTAGAGACAAATATGACCAGACCAATCATTGCCATCTGATCCATCTGCCCAACTTGGTACGGTTATTATCATATGGCAGAGGATCTACAAAAGTAAACATTCGTAAAGGGAAGGGAGCAATTTCAGGAAGTGGGTCCAGAAAGGACTCATGTATTAAGGACATGCTTAGTTTGGCTTGTCACAAAATGAAGATAGGAAACTAGAAAGTGGGCTGATAAGTAAAGATGGGGCTGAAATTTAATTCTCAGCCGCTAGCTTGATGGACTGGAGCTATGGAAGAGGTAGCCAAGCACAAAGCAAATTGAACCTAACTTTTTGGTGATTGACTGCAAAACCACATGCTTGCCTTTTTGGCATCTCTGTAGAACTTGTTTCTTTGTGGTTGGTTCTGTGTGTATTAGACTATTAGGTAAAGCAGAGGATAAAGTTAGCATACCATACATGATTTTCACTAATAATTGGGGTCACTCTTTAACCCATGTTACATACCCAGTAGAGAACAAAAGAACAGTTATCCCTTTTACTCATCCCCACCATAGCTTTGTGATACAGAAATTTATCCCCAAGTGTAAAATTATGAACAAAAAAGAAAACAAATAAAACAGAACGGCACAAAAATTATAGATTAGATAAGATTGAGATGTGGTCTAAGTCTGGCCAGAAAAATGGCCCATGACAAAGAATCAGAGGTGTTGGCAGGTGGACTCATTTTCAACTCCATCCATTGAATATGAAATGTTTGGCCAAGGTATTTGTTGTTGTGAACATGTCAACATGATATTATTCTAAAAATGCAGAAAAATAACAACAACAAAAAAATCGTTTTCTGGGTTATATTCTGCGGGCTCCACAACCACAGCAGAATGCCAGAAGCCAAAGTATTATCTAAACACGGATTGTTAGTGGTTTTTGGGGCTCTCATTACTCCATGCCTCTCTTATAAAAAGCACTGGTCACTGAAGCATATAGCTGGCCTTTTGGGTAGGGCAAACTACGACAATACGACAGTTCATGATGTGCGTTTTCACCAAATGAAACGAATTGGTGTCTCTTCCGTTACATCCAATTTACCAAACATAAACAAGGAAAACTGCCCAAAAAAAAACATAAACAAGGAAAAATATATAAGATTTGGAGCAAGGTAAAGCATACCATCTGGGCTTCACAGAAAAGTTGTAAGTTGTAAGAGCAAGCAAATATACAGCTGGTCATGGCAAAAGCTAGGATTCACCAGGAGGATTGAGCAACTGCAACTGTGCAGTACGCTAAAGGACTGAGACAAAGAAGATAGCGGGAATGACTTTTTGACTGCTTTGTCCAAAAGACTAGAACGCAGCTGACTGTCTAGTTAGTGATGGATGCTTCAGGATTTACCGTTTTTACCCCAGCTGGATGAGAATGCACATTTGTTAAAAGTTAGGTGGTAGTGTGGTACTGGCTGTTAGCCTGTTACCACTTTTGGTGGATTGCATCGACTGATTTGAATAAAAACTGAATTACTCAAATTTTAAGTTAAAATTCCCAGGAATTAAGTAATGATCATACAAGAACTATGGTTTTCCAGGCACTGGATATTGTTGCAAGCATTTTTTTTTTCTTTTTGGTAAATAAGAATCTATTGAGACGTAAAGAGGAATACAAGGCCCAAATATGACCAAACATAACAAAGGAAGACCAAAGGCGCTGGATATTTTGTTTCTAAGGATTGATTGGGAGAAAAAATCTTCGCATCAATGAGTTCTATGGAACATCACTTAAAGCCTCGGACTTTAGACCATGCATTACACAATACTTAATTGTTGGATCTGCTCCAAAAAAGTTACTAAAACTCCTCATACCAATCACATTATGATTTATGCGTTTGAAAGCTTTACAAGGAAATCTGGTACACAGCAAAACAATCAGAAATTCCTCTATATCCCCCCACTCGATTTTATATAACACAAACATTAAATATCTCTACATCACGTCAAGGGGGGACGATGGTCATGCCTGGCTATCCCATCTCCACCTTCGTCCTACCTCCTCAAGTACCTTGGCACGGGCTTGGCTTTTTCTTGCTTCATCCTCTACCCATGATCTGCATCATTGCTTAAAGTCATGAGAACTATATATATATCTATGCCATTTCATCATGTGATTTCAGTTTTGACAAAGCTTTATGGCAATTTCCTATTGTAAATATTTCAGTTTTTGCTTCATCTCAATAGGCCCCCTAAGTCTATGTCCTCCACAAACAGAAAAGTTAGAGCTACTTAATGGAAAAACATGCTTTTAAAAGAAAAGGTATATATTTCACATGATCAATACCTAAGAATCCGGACAGCTTCTATCTCAGCTTCAAGTATAGATTTCGCATCCAGCATACTTTCCTGCTTGCTCTCTAAATCATTCAGCATACCCTGCAAATCACACTGCTCAGCCACATAAGTAGTCCTCTCAGATGCAAGCTTTTCCGACATCTCAGTGATCTCTTCCTTGAGCCTGAGAAGTAATTGCCTCTGACAGTCCATAGCTGCCTTCTCCTTTAAAAGCTCGGCATAATACTTTTCTTGGAAAATCTTCTCCTGTTCCAAATCGCTAATGGCAGCTAGATAAGCCTTCTCCACCTCAAGACCCCGGGTTTTTTCAGCATGCAGTTTCTCATCCCAAAACTTCTGTATGTCTCCTCTGTCAAGCAACTCAGACTTGATATCTTCCATCTCAGCCTTCCTTGCAGACTTTTCAGCTTCTAGTCTCAACAATTCAGCAGAAATTGCTTCTGTGATCCTGCCACTTGTCAGTGCCACTGCTGCTTGAGCTTTTGTCGAAGGTTTGTTTGGTTGAAGCCGCTTGCATTGTCCTGCAAGATAATTATGCCATCGGGTTCTTGACTGTGTAATTTGCCAGCAAAGTTTATAGAAACACAAAACATTGGCAATACCATAAACTTTTCTGAGCATGCCATGGAGTTCTTGTGTATGTGACTTGTGTATGATTGTAATTGCTAACATAATTATAGAAACACAGAAAATTGGGATTACCAAAAACTTTTCTGAGTATGCTATTTCCCTCGGCCAGTATATCAGTATATAGTCTTGCTGATGCATCTGAACTGATCTCTTTCACATCCATAAAACCTACTATTGTTGTTGATATCTGGACTGTAAACAAGTCAGATTTAAAACCTATAACTGAGTATTGAGTATGTGTATTTGGGGGGAAAATACAGAAAGATTACCAATTGATGACAATATTTGAAATCTTCTTTACCTGCTCTATTATTCCCGGTAGAAAGTCATACTCTAAATGGGCTTTCCAGTCAATCAGATCCAGTCGAGAGATGAACCTGCAGCACCATGTATTTTTTTTAAGCATAAAATGGAATTCAAATATATTAAAGAAGATGTCTTTTTCAATGAGAAGAATTCAAATAAGATGTCAAGCACACATTGTACCTCTCAGGGGAAAATAAGATTTCACCCTGGCTTTTTAAACCATCATCAGTGGAGCTCTTCTGTGATAACTTGCTGGGAATCACACCAGCCTCCGCCAGGACTTAGGGACAAGATTCAGAAGCACAGATTCAAACTTCCACCTTTGTCAAACAAAGGCCCATCAAATAGCAGGTAAAAGGATCAATCCTTACCTTGAATGGACCTAAAATCTGGGTCTTCAACACTCACATCAGCAAATGCAGAAATTAGGGACCCAGCAAGTGAAGCTGATGGGACGAGCTGGTGCTTCACATTCCTATCAGGCAAATTAAAAGGTATCTAAGGAGGACCATACTAAAGCATCTCAATGATAACATATAAAAGATTTTTCAAGTCATGTATGGATAAATTACTACCTTTCCAATGATGAGTTTATTTGAACTAGCCATCTAGCGTATTCCCTTCTAGTACACAACTCATCAGCCTTGACATCATCTTCAATAATCTGTATACCTTAATTACAATTGAGATATTCATGCTCAGAACTGGACCCAAAGCTTCGGTCACATTAATGCACCATTTCAACACAAAATTTAATGAAAAGACTTATTCATGAGTGCAAAAATTCAAGAATGTAAGACATGTTACTGATAGGAAGCAGTAAATTAAAATTCTAAATAAGAAAATAAAGGTTGAAAATTTCTCAGTGATTTAAAAATACTGTTTGAACACTATTCAACAATAAACTTGCTATCGGTGGGTATGCAACTGCAACAACTTGTATCTCAGCACTGCTCAGTCCTACTTTGGAGTCATTTAGGAATTGAAATCAATAAAAACTAAGAAGCGAAGGCAGAAAGACCCAGTACAGACTTGGCAGCATTCAATAAAGAAACACACCTTCAGTTTCTTCAAAACTGTCAAAGCTTCCTGTTGAGTAGAATCCACAGCAACCGGGATTATAATGGGGTCAAGCTTCTCCATAGGTGCTGAATGATACAAAAGACAAATGAGAAAATATCCAGGGAAATTAGTAAATATGAAGACATTTTAAACATAAACCAGGAAGGTAATAATAGGATGTTTCTCAGAATATGTTCAATACACAAACAGATGATATAGCTTAATAAAGGTTTAATTTGATGTACCTGAAGTAGCTTTTTTGCTATCAGTAACAGAAATAGTCTCCGATCTTGTCTCTGAGACTGTGGCATTGCCATCCACTGCTCCATTGTCCGTAGATTTGGTATCAGCTGGACTTAATATCCCGTGAAGAGCATGCAATGGACTCGTAATTTGAAACTTAAAACCTACATAAATAGAACAATGTAGCATGCCCAACAACCAATTTAGCAAATGCCCGAATAAACGAACTAACTAAACTTACTACACTTAAAATCAGTAAACCAAAACAACCCGATTCAACAACCCATTCACTAAAAATGGAAACTTAATCACTAATAATTTTTCTAAAGGCCCGAAAGTGAAAATGCAGACCTTTTCTGGATAGCGAGAAGTGAGCAATGGCAGCGACTATAACAGCCACTGAAACCCCAATACCCCCAATCACAAATGTTGGCAACCCTGCAAAAATAAAAGGTGAAATAAAATAAAAAGCTCAGTTCTGTTTTCCTTTTTAGGTTTAAAAAAGTTTAAATTTATGATTTATTAAATGAGAGAATTGAAATTTTAGGGAAAACCTGGTTTTTTATGGTTAAGCGGAGAGTCGACAAGCGCCCAACCGCCATAGTCGTTGTTGGAAGTTTGGTCCGGAGGGAACCATGAAACGTCGAGGTTTCGCTGGGCGAGTGAAGCAGAGAGGCGCTGTCTAGGCCTTGTGGATCTGGGTTTGCAGAAAATTAGGGTTGGGCAGAGAGTACGACGTCGTAGAAGGGAGGAAGTGTAAGTGGTAAGGAAGAGAGAAGAAGGAGGAGATGCACAAGATGAGCACATAATTAATTTGTGGGTGACACGAGATTTGGGGATTAGGGATAGGATTGAGAAGAGACAGGGAAGTGAGAAATGCTGGAGCTCTGTAAATCTGAGAGAGAGAGAGAGAGATGTTTTAAGGTCGGAGACTGGGAGGTGGGAAGTAGGAGGTGGCAGTGTATCTGTTTGGTCATAATTATTTTACTATTTTGTGTCAATGAAAAAACTTATTTACATAATTATTATTTTAACGTAATTGTTGGCTATTACAAATCAAGATTGACTATTTAATTGCCAATGATGATGATCGTTTGCACACTACCATAAAACCAAAACCCATACACATACATCATCTATACGACTATAAAATTAAAGAAGTTATGTATTGGCTTGTTGATTTTGGTGAGAATTTCGAACTCGACACCTCTCTCATATTGTGAAAAGAAATATAGATAATGAACAAGATAACATGACGGACTATACACAGTACATAAGTACATACACATCAACTCGAGAATGCATTATTATAAAGATGAGCAACAGAAGAATGTGTATTAATTAGACAGGGATTTTTGGGTATCTGAGTAAATGAGTTTAGTTTGAAAGGCCTGGGACTTGGGTGATACAGCAGCCAATATTACAACGCCACTGAGCAATGCCAGCCCCAAACCTAAACAATTAACAACCATGGACTCTGGACAGTGTTTGGATACATTCCTCTTTGTTTGTAAGAATGTCAACTTCTCCAAAAGCCCAGTTTCTGCTGTGGCCACAGCCAAACCATAAGTGTAGAGTCCAAAGAAGATGTGCCAAGGCAACACCCTTAGCCTTACTGTGCGCACTTCCCCTCTATGCCAGAAGCTCAGGAAACCCATCAACCACTGCAATCAGAAATCTAATAACATCAGCCACAGCTTTAATTTTCGAACATTATAAATTTGTTATTTTGACTATTTTCTTTCTTTTCTCTGTTTTTTTAGTTTATTTATTTATTTGGGTGGGCTTCCTTCTGGCCCATTTGATGAATTATTTTCATTGATAATTTGATTAAGGTGGCCTACAATGCTTCCCAAATTGGCAAATTCTACAAGTATCCTAAGCATCTCTGCTTAATGATAATATTGAAATTGACAGAGTTTTGTCATCAAGTTATTAAAGATAAAGGCACTCACAAGTCACAAGTTGTACACCAAAAGAAAACACAGAGAAGTACTTGTGTTTCGTTTTTAATGAAACTCAGGGGAGAGGGGTCAACAAATGGCATCACTACCTCTTTACGTGTCACCTATGACCACTACCTCTTTGTAAATGTAATCCCAATACTAGTTTACAGAAAACAAAAAATATGAGTTAATTTAGAAGTATGAAGAACAGACCTGAGCTCCAAACAAGAGGATGCAGATCAAACCCATCCAAGAATGCAGACTATAGAAATTAGCCACAATGCCATTCTGCCCTTGAAACTTTGTCCAAATCCCAAAGATCCCAGAAGCCAAAGCCACACCTTGCAGACACAAATGCACTGATTTCTTCAAATTCCTTGAACCAGGCAACCACCTATGTACCAGAATTGCTGGGGCAAAAAAAAAACACTCAAAACCCAACTAATAAAAATGCTTCCTTTATCAATTAAAGGGTCAGCTTTTGTTTTTTTTTAACTTATTGATTCTGCCACTACCTTCTCCACTAATAATAATAAAGCCAATGACCATGAACAGAGGATGAAGAACCTGGAAAAACAAGAACAACCCACATCAGCTTTGGCTTCAAAAATTGAAAATCTTTCTGGGTTTTCAGAGCAAATTAAGAAATGTGAAGAGAGAGTGGAGAGGGTACATACTGCATAGATAAGGCCCTGGTCTTCTTGAGAGGAAGAGTGAGGAAGAAAGCTGGACTTGAAAGACAAAGCCCAAAATAGGACCAGCACTGCAACTAGAAGCCCTGAGATCCTGGCAAAGAAAAGCACTGGGACGAGCGAAGTAGACACTGAAGAGGCCATGGTTTATGCAGTACCAAAACTCCAAGCTCAGTCACAGTGTTAAGTGGTAGAAGCCTTTTATCTACCGACAGCTGAGCTCTAGATCTACACTGGTGCTACCCATTTTGAGTAAAGGAATTTCCTTTTTGAAATTCTTTATGCGGAAAAAGTTGCATTTACTCAGACTGTCCCACTAGATCAATTTTTTTTTAGAGGTTACCTTTGGATTATATAATTTATATCTTATTATTAATTCTCTGTTTGCTCTTTATAATCTCTGTTACGGATAAAATTGAGTTTGGCACGTTTATGTGTCTTGTTTCAACATTATTTGGAGTAAATTAAGATGCTTTCTTAAATGATATAGGAGAGCAGTTTTGCTCTTCCCTTGTTATATGTTTAAAAATATAACATGAGTAATCCCTTAATTATTATTCTACAATAAACAATTCATATAAAATATTTAAAAATATTTAAAACTTCAAAATTAAAAAAAAATAAACTTAAGAAAACCCATAGCTCACCCACGTGTGCATCTCCCCACTAGCCTCCACCCCCCCCCCCCCTTCTTCCTTCTTCCTTCTTCCTTCTTCCTTCTTCTCCTTCCTCATTCCAGACCTTCTGCAACTAAACCCCAAGTTTTGGGCTTTGGGTTCTCTTTTTCAATTGGTGATGAGTCTGATGACATGAGCCTTATATGAAAGGTAGATTCAGATTCAGTTTCCTTATGACCAAAAAAAAAAAAAAAGGTATATGCTTCTAAAATTCAATGTGCTTTCTACCTAATTATAAAGATAAAAACCATTGTGGTTGTTTTTGTTTTGGGTAGAGGAAAAAAAACATGTAAGGAAGGAGATGTGAGAGGGCTAAAGTTTTGGGCTTTGGGTTCTTTTTTTGGATCGGTGATGACCTGACTTTGGGGTTTAGTTGCAGAAGGTCTGGGATGAGGAAGGAGGAGAAGGAAGAATAAGGGGCGGGGGTTGGTGGGGAGATGCACACGTGGGTGGTCTATGGGTTTTCTTAAGTTTTTTTTTTTTTTTAATTTTGAAGTTTTAAATATTTTAAAATGTTTTATATGTATTGTTTATTATTGAGTAATAATTAAATATAAGGGGTTAACTCATTGTTGTATTTTTAAACACATGTCAATTTTTTAAATAAGAGGTGAGCATACACATGAGTTAAACAGGATGAACAAAACTGCACTCAATTATATAGTACTTGGTTCAGAACACTTAACGGTCCAATACACAAAAAACTTCATAGAATTGAGTGAGAGGCACTTAAATTACTCCCGGCACTACGGTCATTAAAACTGTTTGAGTGTTTGACTCTTCTTTGTTTTAATCTCTGTTTTAGTCTAATCTATTGAGTGTTTGCTACTACGCACGTGATGCAGAAATTTTTCAATAACCCTGGATTTATGCAGAGTGACTTTGTCCATTATTTATGTGTGAGTTTGTCTATTGTTGATATGTCATGCGGTAACAGACAACAATCTATAAAATACGAGTTGATATGTGGTACAGACAAAATGTATAAATTAGGTGTTCATCTGTTGAGTTGTCTAAATCTTAATGGAACACTTTGGTCCTAATTTAACCAAGACCACCTGATTTCTTTCCAAAATTGCATATCATGTATATTAGTGCTATGTCACTCAGTAATGACTTTGTCCACTTTGAATTACCATTCTGTGGTAATGATGTAAATTACTTAATAACACTTAATAATAAGCGATTTAGTCAAAACAAGATTAGTTTATTTTGAGTTGAAATTAAAGATTGCCATGGCAACACCTTGCACTTTTGTGCCTGACTTGTCCAAAGGTAATGCTTGGACAACCCTTACAGATATTTCAAGCCAATGATCACCTGCCTGTCAGAATATGCTACATATCCACCCTTGATTAGAAGGAACTGTCAATTGATTCTGTCAAAATGACTCAAAGCATTTTCGTCATTGATGGTGTGTGGTGGGTTTTTGTTGGGGCATGCCCTTTTGCAAGTCTACCAAAATTTGAAGAAGAGCTTTGTTTACTCCTGTCACAGTAGAAAAGTGTTGCCTGCAGCTACCTGCAAGAAAAATAGAAGCCTCCACATGACTTTGCCTGCCAATTAGCACTCAAAGAATTACCTTTCTGATCCATAGCCTATCAAATTGCCAAGTGGAGTATAAGCAGGGATGAAATTGAAATGATCATGTCAACCGGACAAGGCTCAAATGCATAGGACAGAAACTGGTCACAGGAGGTTCATGTACTGATTAAAACCCAAAGCAAGCTTAATTTGGTGGTGAAGTTACTAATTACTCCCGTTTTGTCTCTTATCATAATGAATGTGGTCATTGTGACTTGACTAATGATATGCAAGGCCGGCTTAGATTACTCCTAGGCAGAGATTTGTCAACTTGCTTCTGTAGGTTAGCAGTTTGCTTAGCCCATAACGTCTGACAACCAAGGTAGTAATATTCACGTATATATCAAGGCTTTCAAAGATAGAGAAGCATTGGGGTTAAAGTTAAAACAATGAAGTTACAAATCAGACAAAGCTAGCTCTGTCTGCTATGAGCTTGTATTAAATGGACAAAATGTTCCATGTATATGAAACCAATGTTAGTGTGCTACCTAATAATCTAATATTACATAACAAAGAACAAGTAATGGTTTATTTTCTTTGTTCTTTCATAATTCATTTTTGTTTTACTATATGGCTCTGGTACTCATGGATAAGTTGGACGGCTAAACCCTGGTAAAGAAGCTCCATTGAAAATTAATGAACGCGTTGATGTCCAAGGCTCAGACATTGCAGCTTTTATTAATTGTTAATTATCTGCCTAAGCCCCCCTAAGTATATATATATATTTATGTTTTTGTATTTCATATAGTAGTTTGGGAGTAGCTGACTTAGTAGTCACACATTTTTATAAGAAAAGTCTCAAAATTTGAGGTACCTCACTACCTCCCTCCCCAATCATAATTAGCCCAAGAAATTCACAAAACTTCACACAATACGACATACAAAGAATCTAAAAATAGTCATGACAAATAGACTAAATCTGTCCATTGGATACCATCCATACGAAGTAGCCAGCTAGCAAACCATCTTCCCGGCCACCACTACTACATATACCCGCATTCAAACTCAGCTCCTCATAAACCACATAAACACAGAGGAATAGATTATAGAGACAGAAAGAGAGATTATGGAACACTTGAGCAAGTACTTCAAAGTGGGAAAATGTGAAGGGCAAAAGGTGGTGGATGGTGAAACCATGCCACTAGTGCTGCAACCTACAGAAGCCAATGAGAATGATGTGGAGTCCCTTATTTTGGCTTTGAAGAAGAACAAGGACTGGTTTGAGCAGATGATTATCAAGAACAGTGCAGTCCTCCTTAGGGGTTTCGATGTAAAGAATGCAGAGGAGTTCAACGATATCGTCGAAACATTCGGCTGGGATGATATTCGTTATGTTGGGCCGGCACCTCGGACACATGTGCACAAGCGAGTATGGACTGCCAATGAAGGACCTCTTTCAGAATTCATATACTATCACCATGAGATGGTGTTGGTAAGCGCATATATATTACACTTTTAAGAAATTAAGCTTGTTTACTTAATTGAAATGCTACCTTATTATGCCAAGAACATCAGATAATTAATGCCCTTCTTGCTGTTTGTTAGCTGCAAAGTCAGTAGCTGAGTGTGTGATCTATTTTGTTATTAGGTGTGTTAGATAGCAGCAAAATTAATCTATACTCTTCTTTTCAGCAAACTCTTCATAAGTAATGATATCATAGGAAACTCTTCAGTTCTTCTAACTTTCTTAGAACCAACAAAAGACTGAATCTACAATTTTTCAAATCTGACCGATCACCAAGAAGTAATACTAATACAACATCAATTGTTAGATTCTTTGATGAGATCACTGTTTGATGACCAATTAATAAGCCTATAATAGAATGTGATACTTGGTCAGTTGCTTTCCTCCCCTGCCTTGCCAAGAGAGAGATCAGAATCAGAGATATTAACTACCATGCATTCTTAATTGAGTTGAGTCAATAACACATTTTTGACTGAATTCTTTAAGCTAAGTCAAACATAAACTCAGTCCAACCTAATATCAACTAGTATATCATATTATGTCAAATTTGTTATGCACCACATATACTAGTGGGGCGTTCTGTGATGATGTAAAGGATTAAGCAATTAATTCTTGCACCCTAACATCATTCATCCATTATACTATGTATTCAAAAAGTAAAACAATCATGCACACTTTGTCACCTAATCTCAGTTACCTTACGCTTCAAACATATAATTTTACTCCAAAGAGTTGACCCAATATTGGCATCTGCAAATTAATAAGCTGTTCTTAATATTTAACATTACTTTTACTGTGTAACTAATTAATTAACCAGATTAAGGAATATCCTAAAAAAGTGATCCTATTCTGTGAGACACCACCACCGGAAGGTGGAGAAACACCCTTTGTTCCAAGCTTCCGAGTAACAGAAAAGATGCTGAAGGAGTTCCCAGAAACTGTAGAAGAAATGGATGCAAATGGCTTGAAGTACAGTTTCACAGCTCTTAGTAAGAACAGTACAGGTTCTATGAGGGGTAGGGGTTGGGAGGATGCTTTTGGCACATCAGACCGTGCAGAAGCTGAGAGAAGGTATGTACATAAAAGTTGGATCCCTTCCAATGTAAACAAAAGAAAAACAACAGAAAGACTTGATAACTAAGGCCTAAGGTTATTAATGAAGATGTTGATCTAAATATACGAAATAACAAAAATATATGTTGACTGCAGGGCTAATGCTTTAGGCATGGACGTGGAGTGGCTACCAGATGGTGCAATCAAGACGATATTGGGGCCAAGGTCACTAACGAAGGTGTTTGAAGGAAGAAAAGGAAGGAGAATGTGGTTCAACACACTTGTAGGCATGCATGGGAAGGAGCACAGCTCTGCCATGATGGCTGACGGAACGGAGATTCCAGAAAATGTGGTGAAGAGATGTGAGGAGATAATTGAAGAAGAAAGTATCCAATTTAAGTGGGAGAAGGGTGATGTTCTCTTCTTTGATAACTTGGCTTTGCTCCATGGAAGAAGGCCTTCTCTTCCTCCCAGGAGAGTCTTGGTTGCCACATGCAAGTAGTGATCTGGGTATTATATATGCATATGCCCAAAGCATTTTCCTTATTGATGGTCTGTGACTCTGAGGACTGTGGTGGGTTTTTGTTACAGGTCGTTTTTGTTACAGGTCTACCAAAATTTGAAGAAGAGCTTTGTTTCTCATGCCGTGCAAATTTAATCGCTTTAAGTATTTGGACAATGTTTAATTAAGCACTGCAATGAAAGCAAGTTACTGTCTGGTGATCTCATCATGACTTATACAAGTAGAGAATCCAAATTCAACTTGGACTTGAATCATGCATGCAAATCCCTAAACGGATTCCTCAAACGGATCCAGGGTCTAAACGTTTTCTATCTGAAAAGTTCTTAACTGTTAAATGAATTGCCATACAAGAGGGCAGTCTAGGACTTGTTTAGTGACTGATAGTTTCTTGCCAGTTGGCAAAGCTGAAGTCTCGCCGGGGCAACCATAAGACAAGCCCCATCATTAAAAACTGCATCTCTTAAATCTTCAATCTGATAGACTTAACCAGTAATATCTGCAAGCCCTCAACAACCCCATGCCAAATTTTCCAGCTTCAATTTTCCAATGCCAATATTATGTGATCATTTTAAAGCCCATAGCAAACAACGGAGTGCCTCGATTGCATCCAAAAACAAAATACAATGGCGGCAAAAATCTAAACTCATGCCTCACGAGTATACAAAGTTTTCTTTAACTAAAATAAAATTCGGTGCTTCTTGATTAGGTCAATAAAAGGACTGTTAAATCAGGGGAAACAGATAAAACACAATTTGAAGCTAAAAAACATATTTCCTTCTATTTATTTTCTGGACAAGTTAAAATAAAGAAAACATTAGCACAGCCCCAAATCTGTTTGTTGTTCTTGTGGGCCGATGGGGCATTGGGTTTTTACCCAACATAAAAACTTCCAGAAGACCAAGTGCCAACTATGGAGCGCGAGGAGACATGGCCCGGCCACGACCCCTTCCAACATAGCCGCCATAACCCCTTCCGTAGTAACCACCACGACCACGGCCACCGCGTCCAGGACCACGGCCACCTCGACCACCCCGATACCTTGTAAAAGCGCCAAAAGTCTACAACAAACAAACAACCATATTGATGAAAATTTCCAAAATTAGGGTAGGAAAAAATCACAGTTTACCTCTGTATCTATCTTTATTTGCTCAGAGTATCTAGTCCTTCCATTCTGATCATAATTAAGAGCGTTGCAGGAGATGGTATCAAAAAAGTCATCCTTATTGTATACGGGCTGGGGTACAAAGGCAAAATTAAAGAAATTGAGATGGCAGAAGTGATAACAAGATTATTTCTTATGTAGAACTCATCTAGCTTCACAATGAAAAATGAGATAGCAAAGTTCACCTTCATATCAGCCTTTGGCAACTCCGCATCATCTTCATCTTCAGTATCATCTTCATCACTGGCTTTTCCATCCCCCTCTTTGTCCTTAGAATTAGGTTTGTTACTCTTACCAAGATGACCCCAAACCTCATCCTTATTGAACTTCTCATTCATTGCCATGAAATCAAAATCTTCAGTGAATTTTGTCAAGGGACGTGAACTCTGCACACCATATTAAGTGTTTGGCACCATCAGGGTTCCCAAAAACTACAACCAGTTTATTGATAAGCGTAAATTGAATTTAATCAGAGGAAATCCTATATTTGGATAATTTATATTTTCTCCTATGTATCTCTTGCTATGGATTAAAAATTTTCGGATAAGCTGAAAATCATTATCTTCACTGACTGAACAAGTCCAATCAAGAAGTTTCCATTTCAATTCACATTTAGGTCATCATTCAGATTCTACCAAATGCAAATTTCCAAAGATCCTCAATTAATCAATTCTGAAAAAGTAAATAACACATTACCCCAGTTCCTCGTCCTCTTTCACGCCCTCTATAAGTATACCCATGGCGATTTTGGAATGGAGCTCCATTTGGCTGGAATATATATATATATATATAGAGAGAGAGAGAGAGAGAGAGAGTGTGTTAGAGACCTCATTGCATTCGGGTCATATAGAGTGGATAATAGAAGAAAATATATGAACTTAAATTTCAACTTTAGTCTAAAATTGTGATAACCGCCAATCCAAAAATTTTAACTATACAGAAATTTAAAATCTGAATCGAATTCAGAGTGACAATTCCACATAAATCTAATTAGCGCCCTCAAAGTTACATAAATAAATGTACCACAGAGAAACTAAAACAAAAACCCACCCCATCTTATCCTAAACACTTGCAATTCAATCAACTAAACCTGTCCAATAAGTTGAATGTTCCCCCATTGAAGTATAACAATCCAATTTTTTACTAAATCCACCAACATATGAACAGACATAGAAATATAGAAGCAGAAGGCAAAACATAACAAACAAGTTCAAGAGCACGCATGCATGTATGTGTGTGCACATGCATGTATGAGAAAAGCACACCTTTTGACCATCCCGTGCAGGCGGTGGTAATGGCAATATTGGTGGCTGAGGTTCAGCTGGAACTGGGACCGACAGTTCTGATGAGGTTGACGATGAGACTTGAACTACCTCCACATCCTTGTGAGCTGTTTGCAGAGATTGAGAAGAAGACACTGCAGCAGATCCAGGCTGCAACAGCTGACCTGGGGTTACCAAAGAAGGTACTTGCGTCTCCGTACGTACGGAATTGGATGTCCCAACAACAGACGAAGTAGATTGAGAAATGCTTTGATAATGCAAGGTTGGACCGGAAACTATATGAGGCTTGTTAGAGATTGGTGGTACAACAGCACTCATATCTGGGCTTGAAGTGGTCAGAGAAGAAAGTAGTGGCAGGCTTGCACTGAGCATGGCTGCGGAAGGGGCAGAACTTGGTGCCTTGTTGGGCATTGAGCTTGGAAATGTTTCAGAAGCTAGTGAGGTAGAAGGCACTGGAGGCAGAGCAGTTGGCAAGGTTGATGGTGGTAAAGAAGTAGAGGTCAAACTAGGGGAACTAATACTGGCAGCAGGAAGCAAAGGTGATGGAACATCAGGTAAGTTTGAAGCTCCAGTGGGTAAGGAGGCATTAAAATTGGGATATTGCAATGGCTGCTGCAATGAAGCCATTGATAGCCCAGGTGGTGGTCGAAGCAAAGGTTGCTGGTGTAACTGAGGAAGCCCATTCGGAGGGCCATAGTATCCTTGCCAGTACATTGGCATAGGAAGCCCACCACCATTTGCACTTGGAGGAGGAGGCGAAGCACCCCATGACCCTATATTCCCTCCAGGTTGATATAAAGGTAAACTCCCTTGGAAATTTGGACCATGAAGTCCCAATTGTGCAGTATGGGGATTAATATCAGTCAAAGATACACTAGCAGGTGAAGGCAAGCTCGAGGTTGAGGGGGCTGGGCGGGAATAGTGGGACTGCAAAAGAGAGAGAGAGAATAAATCACAAAAGCGGTTAACTAGATGCATCACAAAATTTT
The DNA here is from genome assembly GCF_963921425.1 of Dryas octopetala. Classification (NCBI taxonomy): domain Eukaryota; kingdom Viridiplantae; phylum Streptophyta; class Magnoliopsida; order Rosales; family Rosaceae; genus Dryas; species Dryas octopetala. Next base: position 29,420,727 of record NC_141367.1, on the reverse strand, counting down.
AAATTCCTTATGTTACCTGAATAATAGCTGGATCATTGTTTATGGGTGGTGTAGGCTGAACAGGTGGAGAAGACTTAACCTGTAAATCCTGGAAATAAAAAGCAATAATAAAATACTTAGTGTGATGATTACATAGAAAATGTAAACAGAAATGAATCCAAGTCTACAAAGTTCCGAAAGAGGACATGATGACATTACGACAAGTTACATGCCACATCATGCATCAGGCCATTAGAGTTACTGTCTTCATCTTATATTATTATTATCATATACTTCAAGAGTTACCATATCTGAGGTGGATTTTACACACACTGTAGTAGTCAACACCAAATTGCAACAGTAAATGCTTGATTTTTACAATCCCTAGATAATCAAAGTCCATGCCAGAGATTGAACAAAATACATTTGTTGAGTAATTTTAGATTATCAAAAATACACATGCAAGTGATTTGCACGACCACAGAGATCTTAGTTTTTTTTTTTGTAAATTATCAGACCTCGATATAGAGCACTATTGCAAATGTGACTCCATACTAAGTATAGTCCTAGGTTCCTAGGCATCTCTGTATACCATACCTTGATGTCACTCCCGCGGAATAGTATATACTCATAAACTTTGTCACCCGGAGGGATTTGTGGTCCATCCTTTTTCCTTCCTTCTGTTCCAAAAGATCGTACTGCCATGTAAAAAGAAGTAACAAATTAGCACCAATTTATCTACCCATGGCTCAACCATAGCACTTAACTACACAACCTATATCATAAGGTACATGCGACTGGAACTATCCATAAAACCATTTCATGCTTCATAACTCAGCATGATGGCCTCTAAAAGTTACACAAACTAAGATCTTCAGCCTTTATTTTCATACATGATTATATATTTCAACATTGCTAATGACATTCGCTTATACCATTGATAGCATTATGATAATGAACCAGAAATAAAAGGATGCAACCATAATTCAAAAACAAATAACCATGCACCACAAGTGGCTGGTTATATATCAAGATATCTTATTTATGCCATGCAACTATGAAATGCAATAAAGTGAACAAAAGACCTTCCCAAATCTTGGAGATCATTTGTGCATAAAAAAATTGAGCAGGCCGCAACCACAAGAACTGAAGACCGTGACACATAAAACCAACATGCAGACCAGGTTACCCTTTATCACTCCCACCACCCCTTCCTCCCTCTTATTCCTCTAAAGCGCAAATAGTTGACATTCAAATTATACATAATTGCAAGCTTTTCAAGTAAAATGTTTTCTTCTCTGTGTTTCTTTTGCTTAGTTTTTTAGTTGGGAATTCAAACCAGAAATTTCTTCATTACCATATCAGTGATGGTATCAAGGAAAGTGCAATTACTATGAAGCCAAATTCCTTTATGAAAAGTAGATAGTAACAGAATAAATGGTTAATATAGGTATTACAATTACAATAAATACGATGCAATTTCAAAAATCCATTTAGCCCTTGCCAACTATAGAATAGATAAACCATTCTACATCTTGCCAACATTCCAAGTCTAAAGAATTGTGCAATTTATACATAAAAACACATTAAGCCAACTGATTATCATTTTTAATAGCAGATTCACAGTTAACGAAATTTTCAAAAATCCGAAGTCAATAATAATTATAAAAGATAGCACTGTTAATCTAGACCACCGTAACTAGTAAATAAACTAATAAACTAATAAATCAATTAAATAAAATTATAAATAAATAATAAATAAAAAAACATCAACAAATCCTGAGAAATAGAAATCGAAGGCTAGCGAGTTAACTCAGTACCGTTTCTGAGTCCAATACTGGACTCTTCGGTGTTGATGTTGTAAAGAACGCCTTCGTATCTGATCTCACTCTTCGAAGTCAAACTAATCAAGCTTCCTATGTACGAATCGGCCGCTGAGCTCGATCTGGAAGCAGTCTCCGAAGCCATGGCCTCTGATTTCAAACTCTAACACATACAGATTCGAGAGGGAGGGAGAGAGAGTAGGGTTTTGGTTTTGGGGGTGGCTTTGAGATTATCGGTTTGCTGTTCGTGGAAAAGAGGGAGATCCACCTATTTAATACCTACAATTTTTTGCGTTTTAGGTAATTTAACGAATAATAATGAGTTGGCCAATGGCAAAAGGACACATGGATCGGTCTCGGACTTGTTGGTCTTTTTGGTTGAATTTGGGGAGAAAGAGGTCCATATTATACTTGTTTAGTAAACGAGGAATCGCAGTTGGGTTTTTTTTTTTTTTGGCCACTCAGTTGGGTTTGAATAGGGTGACTTGCTGGGTTGCTGGAGAATCGTCCAATGCTGAATTACGAAATTACCCATTATAGTTTAGCAAAATGAGTTGTAGTCGCTGTCCCGAGGATATGGTGATTTGTTCCAGACTACGATCTATGCACATATCTGGTAACTAGCAATTTTTGCGCGAGCGAAGTATCATATTCTATGCTAACAAATCTTTTGGCATAAGAGCGAGTATGACATTGAGCAAGCACACAATTCTAATTTAAAGTAACTAAACTTTGGCTCGAGCGAGCATTAAATTATATATGGTAATTAGTCATTTAGCGTGAACAAATATTATATTCTATGATAAAAAATTCTATAACACGAGCAAGCACACATTTTATACTAACCTTTTAACGCAAACAAGCAATACAATTTATGGTAACTGGCGTTTTGACGCAAGCGAGCATTAAATTCTATGGTAACTAGCCTTTTGACGCAACGCAAGCGAGCATCAAATTCTATAGTGACTAGCCTTTTGGCACAAGTGAGCATCACATTTTATAGTAACTAGCCTTTTGGTGTGATTGAGCAAACATTCCATAGTAACTAATTTTTTGGCGCGCGCAAGCATTACATTATATGGTAACTAGCTTTTTGACACAAACGAGCATCACATTTTATGGTAACTAACATTTTGGTGCAAGCGAGTATCACATTGTATGGTAACTAGTATTTTGGTGCAAGCGAGTATCACATTGTATGGTAACTAGCATTTTGGGGGACGCAAAGCACGCAGCAGAAGGAATTTTCTATTGCACAATAAAAAAATCAGTATTTTTTTACTCAGTGAAGAGAAAAAAGCAAGAAAGATGGATAATAACATAAAATGGTTGGTGAATTAATTATTTTAAATTTTATATAAATATGATTAAGATAGATTCAATCTAATAAATATAGGAATAACCGAATAACTACTCCACCACACTCAAACCGTAAACCAAATTTGTGGGATTTCTCTAAAAAACAAAATTTGCCTTAAAATTTTGGTTGGTCTTTTGAACATTTTGGAATACCCTAAAATTCAAATCTATGGATTTGAGTTATTGTATGAGTTAATTTGTTTATATTAATTTTCTTTCTTTTTGTTATTGTACATATTAGAAGTTTAGAACAAGGCACAATTAAAATAAATAATTTTCTTACATAATAACGAATATAAATTTTATATTGTCCCTTAACCATGAATGTCATGTTTAATTACCCACATACTAATACATCATACTTATTCTTAAACACGAAGAATTGTAATCATGTTCTTTATTCTTTTTTGGTCTTTTTATTAGTAGATACGACAACGGCAAATAGTCGCCACCATGAACCTTGCTCTATAGAAGTAGTACCAATTTTGGAGCGAAGCCGGTATGATGTATGTGTAATGCTTGCAAGTTTATCTTTGGGTGCTAATTAACAAAAGCTTTTAATATGTAGGCAAATTAACATACAAATAAGATGAGTTCATTTGTACTTTTATGTTGTGTTCGTGTCGTGTTTGTGTTGTGTCTTAAACGGACCAGTCATTGGCCATATTTTCTTTTATTTTCTTAGTGTGAAAACCTTAACTTATGATTTTTTTTTTTTTATCATAATAAGATATTAACAGTTTTTTATTTGAAAATTGAAACTTTTTGTTAATGACAAAAACAATGTTAAACGACATGTGTCAATCCCTTGTCCAACTAAGATTTTGCCTCTTTCGACATTGATCTTCCCCTCTCTTCTTTAAGGATGAGAGTCGTGCTTAATTTAGACTAATTTAAATCTATATGTGGATTGACCCCTACACTTTTAATATAAAGGTTGCTACTATAATTTTTAGAAATAAAATTTACAACATGTTCTATTTTGTATTTGTCTTTTTGGTTGGTCGTATTACAAGAGGACTGAATCATAATCTTTTTTCTTTAGTTACAAATAGAGAATAAATAAGAAAATTTTAATTAAAGGTTTTACTTTTCAATATAATTGGTTCTTATTTTCTACATAGATCGTCTAACTATAGGTTCAAATAAAATGACAAAAATTTTCTTTTTTTCTTTTGAGAGGGACAATGCAAATTTCTGATATATGATTTAAATAAAGTGTATTTTAGTTGAATGACATAGCAAATTTATAAGATTAGCTTAGGTGGTGATGAATGAAAAGAAATAGAAATATCCAGATAAAAAAGGAAATTAGAAATATGAATAAAAAATTTGCCAGGTAACGGAAAACACTAGTACAATGACAGAAATACCCTTCCGCAAAAATTCGAACTCACTGTCGTGATTAAAAACCGCAAGCCGAAAACAGAAAACCAAAACAAAGGAAGGCGAGCGTGGTTTCCCCTCAAACTCGCTTGCATTCTCAAACTCAGAGCACTGAAAAAAATCAAATAGCCGTTGTACGGACATCTGGAGTTAGGGTTTTCAAGAAAGCCAAATATTTGCTATTTCCTCTGTGTTCCATTTTCGTTATATGAATAATAATTCTGCGACAATTTGGGGGACGGAATTAGGGTTTCGCCGTGAGAAATCGTGATGTTCACGCCGCAGAGAAAGTCGCTGGCGCTAACGCCGAGGAGCGGCGGCGTGCTTTCGAACCATAGGAACGCTGCGAAGGGTAAAGCCGTGGCGTTTGTGGACGGTCCACCGCCGCCATTGGGTTCGCTGAGCGAAATCGGGCCCAAAACGACGCCGGACTTGGGCACAGGGGATATGGACGATTGGAGGAGGTTTAAGGAGGCTGGATTGCTTGATGAGGCGGCTATGGAGCGGAAGGACCGCCAAGCGCTTTCCGAGAAGGTAGAGAGGCTTAAAACCGAGGTTAGTCACCAGTCTTCTTTTCTTTTCCCAAAATTTTTGTTTGATTAATTTGATACTGGTCACTGGGTTATTTCCATATTGTTAATTTTGGGTACCCGTTTTTAAGAATTTCTGGGCAGTTTATGAAGATTCAACCTTTTTGCAAGTGTGCAAATTTTTTTTTTTGCCTTATATTACTCTTCTAATATATTTGTTGTTGGGCAGCTCTTTGATTACCAGCATAATATGGGACTTCTTCTGATTGAGAAGAAAGAGTGGACTTCAAAGCATAAAGAATTGAGTCAAGCTTTGGCTGAAACTCAAGAGATTCTTAAACGGGAAAAGTCTGCTCATTTAATTGCAATGTCTGAAGTAGAGAAGCGGGAGGAGAATTTGAGGAAAGTATTGATAGCCGAGAAGCAGTGTGTAGCTGAGGTATGATACCTTTCAACTCTGTATGCCCTTTCTAGCCACTGGGCTTGTTTTGTCAATTCGTATAGTAGATGTTTTTGGGTTATATTTATGGATATGGATGTATTTCATCACTGCAGCTCGAGAAGGCTTTGCGGGAAATGCACGAGGAGCATGCCCAAATGAAGCTTACATCTGAGGCAAAGTTGGTTGATGCAAATGCATTACTTGTTGGAATTGAAGAGAAATCTTTAGAGACAAATCAAAAATTTTGTGCTGCTGAAGCCAAGCTCGCTGAGGTCAACAGAAAAAGTTCAGAGTTGGAGATGAGATTGCAAGAGGTGGAGACACGGGAAAATGTTCTTCATAGGGAGCACCTTTCGTTAAGTACAGAGTATGCTCTATACCCCAAGATACTTGCATTTAGGATGTGCACATTCCTAACAAATATAGCCCCTCTGTTCTATTATTGAATGTGAGACATCTTGTCACTTATGATTTAGTCAGTGAAAAATGTCTTCATTTAATTATTTCTGACATGTCTTTCAGATATGTTAATTCAGAGTGTACTCAATGTTTGCCATCATTATAGTCTATTTTAATAATCATTTTATTCATATTGTTTGGTGCATTTGAATTTTAAAATTAAATCTTACTTGTTATTGTCATTAGGCGAGAGGCACACAAGGCAGCTTTTTACATACAAAGAGAAGACTTGCTAGAGCAGGAGAGGAAGCTACAAGAAGGGGAAGAGAGGCTATGCAAGACTCGGAGAATTCTGAACGAGAGAGAGGAAAAAGCAAATGAAAATGATATGCTTATTAAGAAAAAGGAGAAAGACCTTGAAGAGGCGCAAAGTAAGATTGATTTTTCAAACACGACGTTGAAAGAGAAGGAAGATGATGTGAATAAACGACTAGCTGACTTAATATCAAAGGAAAAGGTGTGTCTCTTGTCTAGATGAGTTTTTTCAACAAGTACAATTTCAGTTTTGTTCATTATTTTTCTGTTATGTTAATTTGGTTGCAGGAAGCTGATTCTGTGAGAAACATCTTAGAGATGAAGGAGAAGGAATTACATGAATTGGAGGAAAAACTAAGTTTACGAGAAAATGTGAGTCCCAACTCTGATGCATAAATAGTATTTATGGATCACTTTGATGCATATATGGAATTACTGCCGGTTTTTTACATTTAGAGTCACAGTTGGTTTGAATGTTATACTAAAGTATTCTTCTGGCATGCAATGATGTATTATAGCATTCACTTACTAAAAACTTATCCATAGCAAGCACCAATAGATTAGAAATATTTATAACCATTAAAACATTAATAGATAATAAAATATCACATGGGAAAGGAGAGGAACAGAAAATATACTGATACAAATATACTGATACATCTCTTTTCTTTTAATTCCAATGTAAAAAAACAGAAAAGAAACTGGAGTGCAGAAAATGGCTCTCAATGGAGGGAGGGAGGTTGAATGTTTATTGTCATACAATTGTTCTAGAAGTCTGATACCTTGTATGTCTATGGTTTATTACAGGTGGAGCTTCAAGAGCTGCTCGACAAGCAGAGGGCGATTCTTGATACAAAAATGCAGGAGTTTGAGTTGGAAATGGGAGAAAGGAGGAAATCTCTTGACAAGGAACTGACTATCAAAAGAGATGCTGTGGAACAAAAGGAATCTGAATTCAACCACAGGGAAGAAATGTTGTTAAAGCGAGAACAATCATTGCATGAAAAATCAGAGAGGCTGAAGGAGAAAATTAAGGAACTTGAAGCAAAGTTGAAAAATCTGAAGGAGAAAGAGAAGGCCATCAAAGTTGATGAGAACAAGTTAGAAGAGGAAAGGCAAAAAATACTCTCTGATTTAGACCGCTTTCAGAATCTTAAAGATGAAATTCAGAAGATAAAGGATGAAAATGTTCAACTGGAGCTGCAAATTCGTGACGAGAGAGAGAAACAGGTAATTACCGACAAGGAGAGGTCAGAACACCTCCATTTGCAGTCAGAACTGCAGCAGGAGATTAAGAATTATAGACTTCGGAATGAGTTGCTTTTGAAGGAAACTGAAGATTTGAAGCAGGAGAGGGAAAAATTTGAGAAAGAGTGGGAAGATTTGGATGAGAGGAGAGCTGAAGTTAGCAGGGAGCTCAGAAAAATTGTTGAAGAAAAAGAAAAATTGGAAGAATTACAATGCATGGAAGGAGAAAGGTTGAAAGAAGAGAAACATGCAATGGATGATTACATAGAGAGGGAGCTTGAAAACCTCAAGCTAGAGAAAGAATCATTTGCATCCCAGATGAGGAATGAGCAGTTAGCCTTATCTGAAAGGGCCCAATTTGAGCATAGTCAGATGGTTCAAGATTTTGAGTCACAAAGAAGAGATCTTGAGGCTGTTATGCAGAAGAGGCAGGACGAAATGGAGAAACATCTGCAGGAAATGGAGAGAGCATTTGAGGAGGAGAAGGATAAAGAACATACAAGTATCAATTACTTGAAGGGAGTTGCTGATAAGCAAAGGGAAGAATTAAGATCTGAAAGGAATAGATTTGATAAGGAAAGGGATGAGTTTGCACAGAGCAAGAAGCAGCTGGAAGTAGACCAACTTGAAATACACAAAGATATTGATCAGCTTTGTATGCTTAGCAAGAAGTTCAAGCACCAGCGGGAACAGCTTATTGAGGAAAGACGTCGATTCCTTGCTTTTGCTGAGAGGATCAAGAGTTGCAAGGACTGTGGAGAAATGACAAGGGAATTTGTACTTTCTGATTTCCAAGTACCTCCAATGTACCATGTTGAGGCTGTTTCTCTCCCAAGGCTAAATGATGAATTTTTGAAGAACTCTCCGCATGATTTGGCTGTTCCTGATTTGGAATATACAGAATCTGGATGGGGAACATCCTTGCTCCGCAAATGCAAGTCAATGGTTTCTAAAGTATCTCCAAGTAAAAAAATTGAGAATGTTACTGCTGCAGTATCTTCGGAGTTGCCACTTCTATCATCTAAGCAGATTAATATTGAAGAGAAAGGAAAGGAGCCTAATATGCTTGCCCATGAGGGAGCAATAGGGCATATCAGTCATGAAGATGAGCCTCAGCCATCTTTTAGGATGCTTAACGACTCCAACAATGCTCAACCACTCTTATCTGATAACAACATCAAAGAGGTGGATGATGGGTATGCTCCATCAATTGATGATCATAGCTTCATTGACAGTAGGGTGAAAGATGTTCCAGAAGATTCTGGGCAATCAGAGCTGAACAGTGGTCGGCCAAAACCAGCTAGGGGCCGCAAGTCTAGACTGTCTAGAACACGCACAGTGAAGGCAGTGGTTGAAGATGCAAGAAATTTTCTACGAGATACTCCAGAAGAACCATCGAGTGCAAGTATGCTGCCCAATGACAGTGGTTATATTAATGAGGAAAGTCGGGGTGATTCCAGTCTTGCTGAGAAAGCAAATAATAGCATTGGAAGGAAACGGTCGCGTGCTCAGAGCTCTAGGATTACAGAAAGTGAGCAGGATGATTGTGATAGTGAAGGACGTTCTGGTAGTGTCACAGCTGGTGGGCGCACAAAGAGGCGACAACCCGTTGCCTCATCTGTGCAAACACCTGGAGAACAGAGATATAATCTCAGACACCGCAAGACGTAAGTTTCTTAATGTTCTGTATGAATCATTGGCACAATGGCTGCTAATTTGGAAGTAAATTACAAATTAGTGTTTGCAGTTTCTGTGGTGTGATCATAATATTTGGACCAACTTGGGCTGAGGATGTGGTACCTGTACTGGTTTTACGTACAGGGATGGACTGAAGGTCTTTGAACTTGCATAACACGTGTGTGTATATCTTTATAGACTCATAGACATATATTTGGTGTGTGTTATTCTTGGTACTTTGTTGGATTATCACCTTAAGTTTTTCGGACATTTGGAATTCTAACACGATTTCAACTCCAGATTTTTTATGTAGTCTTTGGTTGGACTCTTGGTGTATCAATTTATGTTTTGGGACAATTGTTATTTAATGCACACATGTTTCAGTCTCTTCAATCCACATGTTTCTTTCTCTTTTGGGTGACAAAGAACTGCTTCTTGACCCGTATCAGGGGGTTTGTTTTGGTCAAGGATTAACTGACCAGTTCAATTGTCTAGCTCCTTATTGTTAATGTATCAATTAAAATGTTCATTGTATTCCAGGATAGTCTATTCCAAAGTCGTCTAGGCCAAATAATGTCCTAACCAACTTCAGTGCGACCTTGGGTGGCATGTTCACTGTCATTTGAAACTATTGTTCCTAGAGCAATAAAACCACTTGGTATCTTTTTTCTAAAAAAGAGAAAGGTTTATTGCTAATAAATAGGTTGTTTGTTACTAAATTATTACTGGTTTGAGAAATAAATTTGATTCTTTCCAAGTAGTTGGGAGTCTTTCCTATCTTAATCCGAGAAAATGTAAACATAGAAAGAATTTAAGGACGATGCAATGTTGAACATGAATAAATTTATTTTGTTGTTTGTTTATCTACATAGATATCTTTTAGTGGAAGACATGACTTTTACTGTTTTACATGTGACCTGGTTTGGCATAAATTGTCCAAATTAAGTACAATTTGATCTTGCCTAATGTGTTGACATTTTCTCCCCTGTACCATGTGAGAAAATGAATGATTATTCTGAAGTGTTGTATGAACGTTGATCAGTGCAGGCACAGTCACAGCAACACGAGCTGCGGCTGAACTGAAAAAGAAAAGGAAGGAAGAAGCTGGAGGTGGTGGTTTAGAACCAAATCCGGAATCTGTTTCTTTATCATTGGGTGTGGCTGGTGAGAATGGCCAAACTACACAGTTGGTGCAGGTCACATCGTTAAAAAGTTTGGAATACTCAGAGGAGCAAGTCGTTAGGGTAAAATCCTCCCTTGCCTTTTTGGTTTCTTCTAATTTGTGACGGTTTTTAGCTGAAATTTCTGAAACTGTTTTATTTCTGTTTGTTGTGGTACAGTTCAGAACACCAGAAGTCGTTGTTGATGACGATGCTGATGCAGCAAAGTTGGTCGAAAATACAGAGTTGAGTGTGGAAGTTAATGGTACACCAGAATCTGGTGGTGGCAACTGCAAAGTTGGTGAGAGCGACGATGACTATGATGATGATGATGAGGAGGAGGAGCATCCTGGCGAGAAGTCAATAGGAAAGAAGATCTGGACTTTCTTCACAACATGATGAGCGAAAATCAAACTCTCAAACGATAGTCAGAGACTCAGAAAGCTTTGTAATGACTAGCTTCTGGTGGGATTTCTTAGCATTTTTTGTTTCTCCTTAATTTGCCTTGTAATGACTAGCTTCTGGTGAAAATAGGATTTTTTTTTTTTTGGGTGGGAGGGGCTAGATTTCTATGTCCGACTTGGCTGAAGGTAGTGTTACCAGCTGTAGCACCTGCTAATTGATAATCGGAGCCATTTTGACACATTTTTTGTTTTTTCCAATCTATTGCCCTTAGGCCTTATCTAGAGATGTATACTCTTTTATGTTTCTCCTTTATTGAAGAAATAATTAAATTTTGTGATCAGTGGTCACCCTGTTTAGCCAAATGATTGGAGCTGATATGTATAGTACTTGTAAATTCATCTCTTCATTAATTAGAGAGCATGGTTTTTATTTTTTAATACTGTTTTGTCACTTTGTGTTTGTAGAATGGTTTTCTATATTGTTTTGGGAAAAAAACAATTTTAGTCCATGTGTTATATCTCAAAAATAAATTTGGTTCTTGTGGTTTTAAAATTTCACATTTGGTTTTTGTGTTTTATATTGTTTACAATTTAAAGACATTTTATAACTAAAATGAAAATTGTTTTTTCAAATTAAAACTAATAAGTTTGCGAATTTTACTCAAAAATGATAAAATATTATGTATGTAATCTTCAATTTAATTTTTTTAAAAAAATTGAAATTTGATTTTGTTAAAATTATTCTTATATTGCAAAAACATAAGACAGAGAAACCAAATATGAAGTTTTAAAAATACAAGGAACACATTTATTTTCGGAGTAAAATACAGGACTAAAAATATTTTTTTCCCTGTTGTTTTGTGAATGAATGTCATAGATTGACATTAAAATGAGATTTATAAAAGATGAGAAATGCAAGTAACTAGGGGATAAGGTCCTGGTTCACTTGTTTTAACTTTTAAGACCCATCTCTCTCTCTCTCTCTCTCTCTCTCACACATCCCCCCACAGAGATACACAATACACAACGGGGACCTCTAGAAAAGGTTAGGCTGAAAATGACTTATCAAGCTATACTAGGTCTGTCAAAAAAAATTTAGAGCCCGGGCTATGTCTTCTTAGCCTAGCCTTCCATCTTCCCATCCCCAGTACTGAGACACTGTGGTCCTCGCACAAAAAAAAAGAAAAGAAGAAGCTCCAATTACTACCTTATTAATTTTTTCACACCTGCTTTTTATCCTCTATATTTCTTATTCCCAAGTAAACACGCCAAAGAGAAAGAGAGGAAAACCAAAAAATTTTGGACTGGACCATTTACTATTTTACTGTTGTCCTCTTCTGTTATAACTTTCCCTACTTAGATTATAGTTTCAATGAAGACCTTAAAGTCAAGAAATAAAAAAAAAAAAGAAAAAAAAAAGAACACCAGTTTCAATGGGTAATTATGGTATTGGATCAAATGGGAAGGGTGAGGAGAAGGTTCAAATTCTGTTGATGTGGGACAGTGTGAGTTAACTTTTCAAGCAGGGTATTTTAAGGGATAAATCTTATATGGGACATGCCCCAGTGGGACATCTCTCACATGAGATAGGACCCACATGAGATACCCCACTGGGCCACGTCCCACTGAAAACTCACTCGTATTTTAAGTGGTTAATTATAGAGGTAATGAAAGGAATGATTTGTTTTCCTTCATTTTGGTGATGATGAAGAAGGGAATAGGTGCAGCAATTGGTAAAAGCCATGGTTGGAGCCATAGAGTTTGCTTTGCCCACCCATTTAAAGATTCAATGCTCTTTTGTCCTTTCCACCTCATTTCAGAAAGACACTGAAAAACCCAAAAGCCAAAAGACCTAGAGAGCAAGCAAGCAGGGAGAGATAAGAACCCATGTTTTTGTCTTGCATGCATTTACATGCACCTCTGTGTTTTGCATGGACAAAATGGTCCCCTAGCTACTACTGCCCCGATCCCCCTGCAAAGTGCAACCCTCCAAAGTCCAAACCTAATCCTTCCCATAACTAATCTCTCAACCTTAATAACCCCTCCCAACTACCACTCCCTTAAACCCCCCAAAAAGTAAACATTTTTAATGAACACAATGATGATAAAAGCAACACATTAAATTAAAAGATGTCAATTAAATGTTTGATAAGACCAACAGAGCCGTATAAAGGGCAATCCTAGCTTTCGCTTTCACTATCAAGTCCCTCTGAGATGCTCTTAGTATTACTACTCTTCTGTTCGTAATTATTATTGTTGTCATTTGTCACAACTATTATTACTTTGTTACTCTTCGAGAACTGCGCTTTTGATCTTGTGTGTCTTGGCTCTCTCTGCTATATACTTTCTTAGCTTTTCCATAAGAACACAAGGAAGAGAGAGAGAGAGAGAGAGCTCTGTTATCTTTCTGCAATTTTGTTACCCTTCTCCCCTTTAGCCTTTTTCTTCATTCAACAGCTTTGGATCTTTCTCAAATTCTGTTTGGGTCTCAAACATTTGTGGTTTCCTTATATATAAAGGAACCCATGTTGTTGTTTCTCATGGAAATTACATCTATGATTGTTTTGTGTTTCCTAAACCATTGCTCTTTTGGGTATGTTCCTCATGTCACTTTTACCCCATAAACCCCATGATTCAGAAAAAAGAGAAAAAAACAACAAAAATCTTCTACTGGGTTTCATAGATACAATGCATGGGGCATCTGATAGAGTCACCAGAATTTTCACTTGAATTCAACTCAAGCTAGCTTCTTCTTCACTTTGGCCTCCTCGGTTATATTCTGTATCTAGTTTGTTGTAATCCAAACTTTTTGAATTTAACATCCATGAAGGGTTATACCGCCAATATCAGTCCTGTCATTTTTGTTATCTTTGTCCTCTTTATGACTGCTTGGTGCTCTGAAGATACAGATGTAGATGTAGCTCCAATGGAGAAAACAGAGCAAGAAGCTCTGTACTCTGCAATACAAGGCTTTGTGGGTAAATGGTGGAATGGCTCAGACCTCTATCCGGATCCTTGTGGGTGGACTCCTATACAGGTACTTTTTACCCCCACCCACCATTCTATACGGTGTCTGTGGTACTGCAAATTGCCAAAGTGACAAGCTTTATTCGTACAAAAATATGCCTGTAAGGCTACGACAAGTTCCAGTTTTTCTTTCATGATTATTATTCATTATTAGTGCATATAATTTTTTATTATAATTTTTTAACATTGTTTGGAAAATTAATAAGAAAATACATGCTACAGTTAAGCACCTTTACAGTACTTCACAAACTAGAAATCTTCTTCTTCTTCCTGTTATTATTAGCAGTGGTTGTGGTGGACTGGGTGGGGGTTGATCAACATCAAGCTATAGAACAATTTTATTCAAAGTATGTGGCACAGATTTAAGTGATTAGCAGAAATAATAAATGAACTTTTGCACAACATTACATGCATTCTTTACTGTTCCATGCTAAGTTTATAACCACCAGTTATTATATACATTGAAGTTTTGGGTTTCCAGAGTGATAGGATTTTTCATTTTTTTGTGCAGGGGGTGTCTTGTGATCTCTTTGATGGGCTTTGGTATGTGACTGCCTTAAATATTGGGCCCATTCATGACAACTCCCTTAGTTGTTCCACAAATGCAAAATTTAGAACACAACTCTTTGATTTGAAGCACCTGAAATCTTTATCCTTTTTGAATTGTTTCATCTCACCACACAAGCATGCAGTTGCAATCCCCACAGACAACTGGTGGAAACTTGCTGGCAGCTTAGAATCATTAGAGTTTCGATCGAACCCTGGCCTTATTGGACAAATCCCATCTAGCTTTGGTAGCCTCAGAAAGCTTCAATCATTAGTACTTCTAGAGAATGGATTAACTGGTGGATTACCAGCAAATGTTGGTGATTTAATCCACTTGAAGAGGCTAGTTTTTGCTGGAAACTGGTTTACTGGTCCAATTCCTAATAGTTTTGGTGAGTTGACTCAGCTATTAATCTTTGACTTAAGTGGGAACTCATTATCTGGGCCTTTGCCACCCAGTCTTGGAAGCTTAACGTCACTCTTAAAGCTTGATGTGAGCAACAACCTATTGGAAGGGAAGCTGCCAAGTGAGCTTGGTAATCTAAAAAAATTGATCCTTTTGGACCTTAGGAACAACAATTTTTCAGGTGGGTTGACCAAGTCACTTCAAGAGATGGATTCCTTGGAAGAGATGGTCTTGTCCCACAACCCAATTGGTGGAGACCTCAACAGCCTAGAGTGGCAAAAGATACAAAACTTGGTCATTTTGGATCTCTCTGGCACATGTTTAACAGGTGACATTCCTGAGTCCATATCAAAGTTAAAGAGACTGAGGTTCTTGGGTTTAAGTGACAACAAGCTCACAGGCAGTCTCTTACCAAAACTTGCAACTTTACCATGTCTTAGTGCACTCTATCTACATGGGAACAACCTGACAGGGGAGCTTAAATTATCTGAATGGTTTTATCAGAAAATGGGGAGTCGTTTTGGTGCTTGGAACAACCCAAATCTCTGCTATGCCAGTGCATTGGTGCCAGCAGGCCATGTCCCATTTGGGGTAAAGCCATGCCAGCCAGAGGTCAGATTGCTTGAATCCAATTTAAAAGCAGAGTTGGGTGATGGTAGTTCAAATCAAAATTCCCATTTCATGGCTTCTTTGGGATTTTCAAGCTATGGCATTGATGGATTCTGGTGGCTTAGTGGTCTTCTGCAATTAATGATAGTTCTATTATTGAATTGGTTCCTATAGGGTAGTACTTTCTTGTAGAAGTCCAGAATATAACCCCTCTATAAGTAATTGTAACTTGGCTTTTATTGCTGGTTTGCTTCCTTGCTTTTGTCTCCTAACATGAACTTCATATTTCTTTTCTGGCCGCAGGAACAGCGTATATTTCATCTTCAATTGCTGATATGCTAAACTCTTTCTCAAAACATTCACTTGCACAATTTGTTACCATCCCACATTTCACAAGCAACTCTAACCCATTTGATCACCAGCACATTTAAACAAGAAATTTTCTTAATCCATTTTTGTGGGATAATAATTAGGCTTATTAGCACATTTGCCCCTTGACTTTTAGGTGTTTTCTCACTTTACCCCCTTACATTTATTTGTTACATAATAACCCCCTGAACCTTTATGCCGTTTCCCACGTTACCCGATTCCGTCAACTCCGTCAATAACCCCGTTAGAAATGCTGACGTGGCGTCTACGTGGCAGGGTAATTTCGTCTTTTCAGCCACAAAGGACCAATCTTTGCCATGTGTGTGCCACGTGGTAATTTGTGGGACCCAATATGCCATGTTGG